>NC_086451.1:102186634-102490920 GCF_028390025.1 Pseudophryne corroboree | reverse complement strand
TTTTTTTTATCATCTTATCATCTTTACTGGAACATACTTAACCTTGATCCTCCGCTTTAAACTTCTTTGGGGCTTAAACGTACTTTTAGTAATAAAAAAACTATAATTCAAAGGATATTATGGCCACTACAGTGAAATATAGCTGTAACAAACCAAACACAACAGTTTGCACTAAGGGGGTCATTCTGAGTTGATCGCATGCTGCCGATTTTTGCTGCACTGCGATCAGGTCTCTACTGTGCATGCGTATGCACCGCAACGCGTAGGCACGTCTTATGGATACAATGCGGATCGTTGCCGAGCTATGGATTTAATGAAGAATACATACGCACAGCCGATCGCAAGAAGATTGACAGAAAGAGGGCGTTTATGGGTGGCAACTGACCGTTTTCTGGGAGAGGTAGGGAAAACGCAGGTGTGTCCGGGCGTTTGGAGGGCGGGTGTGTGACGTCAATTTCGGCACCAAAAAGACTGAAGTAATCGCAAGGGCTGAGTAAGTTCAGACCTACTCTGAAACTGCACAAAATGTTTTTGCAGAGCTTGGTTGCACAGGCATTTGCACATGCGTTTGTACTAGAGATGAGCGGGTTCGGTTTCTCTGAATCCGAACCCGCACGAACTTCATGTTTTTTTTCACGGGTCCGAGCGACTCGGATCTTCCCGCCTTGCTCGGTTAACCCGAGCGCGCCCGAACGTCATCATGACGCTGTCGGATTCTCGCGAGGCTCGGATTCTATCGCGAGACTCGGATTCTATATAAGGAGCCGCGCGTCGCCGCCATTTTCACACGTGCATTGAGATTGATAGGGAGAGGACGTGGCTGGCGTCCTCTCCGTTTAGAATAGATTAGAGAGACACTTGATTTACTAATTTTGGGGAGCATTAGGAGTACTCAGTACAGTGCAGAGTTTTGCTGATAGTGACCACCAGTTTTATTTATAATCCGTTCTCTGCCTGAAAAAAGCGATACACAGCACACAGTGACTCAGTCACATACCATATCTGTGTGCACTGCTCAGGCTCAGGCCAGTGTGCTGCATCATCTATTATCTATATATAATATTATATATATCTGATTATCTGTCTGACTGCTCAGCTCACACAGCTTATAATTGTGGGGGAGACTGGGGAGCACTACTGCAGTGCCAGTTATAGGTTATAGCAGGAGCCAGGAGTACATAATATATTATATAGTGAGTGACCACCAGACACACAGTGCAGTTTATTTAATATATCCGTTCTCTGCCTGAAAAAAGCGATAGACACAGTGACTCAGTCAGTCACATACCATATCTGTGTGCACTGCTCAGGCTCAGGCCAGTGTGCTGCATCATCTATATATATATTATATATCTGTCTGACTGCTCAGCTCACACAGCTTATAATTGTGGGGGAGACTGGGGAGCACTACTGCAGTGCCAGTTATAGGTTATAGCAGGAGCCAGGAGTACATAATATTATATTAAAACAGTGCACACTTTTGCTGCAGGAGTGCCACTGCCAGTGTGACTAGTGACCAGTGACCTGACCACCAGTATATATAATATTAGTAGTATACTATCTCTTTATCAACCAGTCTATATTAGCAGCAGACACAGTACAGTGCGGTAGTTCACGGCTGTGGCTACCTCTGTGTCGGCACTCGGCAGCCCGTCCATAATTGTATATACCACCTAACCGTGGTTTTTTTTTCTTTCTTTATACATACATACTAGTTACGAGTATACTATCTCTTTATCAACCAGTCTATATTAGCAGCAGACACAGTACAGTGCGGTAGTTCACGGCTGTGGCTACCTCTGTGTCGGCACTCGGCAGCCCGTCCATAATTGTATATACCACCTAACCGTGGTTTTTTTTTTCTTTCTTTATACATACATACTAGTTACGAGTATACTATCTCTTTATCAACCAGTCTATATATTAGCAGCAGACACAGTACAGTGCGGTAGTTCACGGCTGTGGCTACCTCTGTGTCGGCACTCGGCAGCCCGTCCATAATTGTATATACCACCTAACCGTGGTTTTTTTTTCTTTCTTTATACATACATACTAGTTACGATTATACTATCTCTTTATCAACCAGTCTATATATTAGCAGCAGACACAGTACAGTGCGGTAGTTCACGGCTGTGGCTACCTCTGTGTCGGCACTCGGCAGCCCGTCCATAATTGTATATACCACCTAACCGTGGTTTTTTTTTCTTTCTTTATACATACATACTAGTTACGAGTATACTATCTCTTTATCAACCAGTCTATATATTAGCAGCAGACACAGTACAGTGCGGTAGTTCACGGCTGTGGCTACCTCTGTGTCGGCACTCGGCAGCCCGTCCATAATTGTATATACCACCTAACCGTGGTTTTTTTTTCTTTCTTTATACATACATACTAGTTACGAGTATACTATCTCTTTATCAACCAGTCTATATATTAGCAGCAGACACAGTACAGTGCGGTAGTTCACGGCTGTGGCTACCTCTGTGTCGGCACTCGGCAGCCCGTCCATAATTGTATATACCACCTAACCGTGTTTTTTTTTTCTTTCTTTATACATACATACTAGTTACGAGTATACTATCTCTTTATCAACCAGTCTATATATTAGCAGCAGACACAGTACAGTGCGGTAGTTCACGGCTGTGGCTACCTCTGTGTCGGCACTCGGCAGCCCGTCCATAATTGTATATACCACCTAACCGTGGTTTTTTTTTCTTTCTTTATACATACATACTAGTTACGAGTATACTATCTCTTTATCAACCAGTCTATATATTAGCAGCAGACACAGTACAGTGCGGTAGTTCACGGCTGTGGCTACCTCTGTGTCGGCACTCGGCAGCCCGTCCATAATTGTATATACCACCTAACCGTGGTTTTTTTTTCTTTCTTTATACATACATACTAGTTACGAGTATACTATCTCTTTATCAACCAGTCTATATATTAGCAGCAGACACAGTACAGTGCGGTAGTTCACGGCTGTGGCTACCTCTGTGTCGGCACTCGGCAGCCCGTCCATAATTGTATATACCACCTAACCGTGGTTTTTTTTTCTTTCTTTATACATACATACTAGTTACGAGTATACTATCTCTTTATCAACCAGTCTATATATTAGCAGCAGACACAGTACAGTGCGGTAGTTCACGGCTGTGGCTACCTCTGTGTCGGCACTCGGCAGCCCGTCCATAATTGTATATACCACCTAACCGTGGTTTTTTTTTTCTTTCTTTATACATACATACTAGTTACGAGTATACTATCTCTTTATCAACCAGTCTATATATTAGCAGCAGACACAGTACAGTGCGGTAGTTCACGGCTGTGGCTACCTCTGTGTCGGCACTCGGCAGCCCGTCCATAATTGTATATACCACCTAACCGTGGTTTTTTTTTCTTTCTTTATACATACATACTAGTTACGAGTATACTATCTCTTTATCAACCAGTCTATATATTAGCAGCAGACACAGTACAGTGCGGTAGTTCACGGCTGTGGCTACCTCTGTGTCGGCACTCGGCAGCCCGTCCATAATTGTATATACCACCTAACCGTGGTTTTTTATTCTTTCTTTATACATACATACTAGTTACGAGTATACTATCTCTTTATCAACCAGTCTATATATTAGCAGCAGACACAGTACAGTGCGGTAGTTCACGGCTGTGGCTACCTCTGTGTCGGCACTCGGCAGCCCGTCCATAATTGTATACTAGTATCCAATCCATCCATCTCCATTGTTTACCTGAGGTGCCTTTTAGTTGTGCCTATTAAAATATGGAGAACAAAAATGTTGAGGTTCCAAAATTAGGGAAAGATCAAGATCCACTTCCACCTCGTGCTGAAGCTGCTGCCACTAGTCATGGCCGAGACGATGAAATGCCAGCAACGTCGTCTGCCAAGGCCGATGCCCAATGGCATAGTACAGAGCATGTCAAAACCAAAACACCAAATATCAGTAAAAAAAGGACTCCAAAACCTAAAATAAAATTGTCGGAGGAGAAGCGTAAACTTGCCAATATGCCATTTACCACACGGAGTGGCAAGGAACGGCTGAGGCCCTGGCCTATGTTCATGGCTAGTGGTTCAGCTTCACATGAGGATGGAAGCACTCAGCCTCTCGCTAGAAAACTGAAAAGACTCAAGCTGGCAAAAGCACCGCAAAGAACTGTGCGTTCTTTGAAATCCCAAATCCACAAGGAGAGTCCAATTGTGTCGGTTGCGATGCCTGACCTTCCCAACACTGGACGTGAAGAGCATGCGCCTTCCACCATTTGCACGCCCCCTGCAAGTGCTGGAAGGAGCACCCGCAGTCCAGTTCCTGATAGTCAGATTGAAGATGTCAGTGTTGAAGTACACCAGGATGAGGAGGATATGGGTGTTGCTGGCGCTGGGGAGGAAATTGACCAGGAGGATTCTGATGGTGAGGTGGTTTGTTTAAGTCAGGCACCCGGGGAGACACCTGTTGTCTGTGGGAGGAATATGGCCGTTGACATGCCAGGTGAAAATACCAAAAAAATCAGCTCTTCGGTGTGGAGGTATTTCACCAGAAATGCGGACAACAGGTGTCAAGCCGTGTGTTCCCTTTGTCAAGCTGTAATAAGTAGGGGTAAGGACGTTAACCACCTCGGAACATCCTCCCTTATACGTCACCTGCAGCGCATTCATAATAAGTCAGTGACAAGTTCAAAAACTTTGGGTGACAGCGGAAGCAGTCCACTGACCAGTAAATCCCTTCCTCTTGTAACCAAGCTCATGCAAACCACCCCACCAACTCCCTCAGTGTCAATTTCCTCCTTCCCCAGGAATGCCAATAGTCCTGCAGGCCATGTCACTGGCAATTCTGACGAGTCCTCTCCTGCCTGGGATTCCTCCGATGCATCCTTGCGTGTAACGCCTACTGCTGCTGGCGCTGCTGTTGTTGCCGCTGGGAGTCGATGGTCATCCCAGAGGGGAAGTCGTAAGCCCACTTGTACTACTTCCAGTAAGCAATTGACTGTTCAACAGTCCTTTGCGAGGAAGATGAAATATCACAGCAGTCATCCTACTGCAAAGCGGATAACTGAGTCCTTGACAACTATGTTGGTGTTAGACGTGCGTCCGGTATCCGCCGTTAGTTCACAGGGAACTAGACAATTTATTGAGGCAGTGTGCCCCCGTTACCAAATACCATCTAGGTTCCACTTCTCTAGGCAGGCGATACCGAGAATGTACACGGACGTCAGAAAAAGACTCACCAGTGTCCTAAAAAATGCAGTTGTACCCAATGTCCACTTAACCACGGACATGTGGACAAGTGGAGCAGGGCAGGGTCAGGACTATATGACTGTGACAGCCCACTGGGTAGATGTATGGACTCCCGCCGCAAGAACAGCAGCGGCGGCACCAGTAGCAGCATCTCGCAAACGCCAACTCTTTCCTAGGCAGGCTACGCTTTGTATCACCGCTTTCCAGAATACGCACACAGCTGAAAACCTCTTACGGCAACTGAGGAAGATCATCGCGGAATGGCTTACCCCAATTGGACTCTCCTGTGGATTTGTGGCATCGGACAACGCCAGCAATATTGTGTGTGCATTAAATATGGGCAAATTCCAGCACGTCCCATGTTTTGCACATACCTTGAATTTGGTGGTGCAGAATTTTTTAAAAAAACGACAGGGGCGTGCAAGAGATGCTGTCGGTGGCCAGAAAAATTGCGGGACACTTTCGGCGTACAGGCACCACGTACAGAAGACTGGAGCACCACCAAAAACTACTGAACCTGCCCTGCCATCATCTGAAGCAAGAAGTGGTAACGAGGTGGAATTCAACCCTCTATATGCTTCAGAGGTTGGAGGAGCAGCAAAAGGCCATTCAAGCCTATACAATTGAGCACGATATAGTAGGTGGAATGCACCTGTCTCAAGTGCAGTGGAGAATG
The DNA here is from genome assembly GCF_028390025.1 of Pseudophryne corroboree. NCBI lineage: Eukaryota > Metazoa > Chordata > Amphibia > Anura > Myobatrachidae > Pseudophryne > Pseudophryne corroboree. The sequence continues at coordinate 102,484,990 of NC_086451.1, read as the reverse complement.
ATTTCAACGTTGTGCAAGGTTCTGATGCCCTTTGAACTTGCCACACGTGAAGTCAGTTCAGACACTGCCAGCCTGAGTCAGGTCATTCCCCTCATCAGGCTTTTGCAGAAGAAGCTGGAGGCATTGAAGAAGGAGCTAAAAGGGAGCGATTCCGCTAGGCATGTGGGACTTGTGGATGCAGCCCTTAATTCGCTTAACAAGGATTCACGGGTGGTCAATCTGTTGAAATCAGAGCACTACATTTTGGCCACCGTGCTCGATCCTAGATTTAAAGCCTACCTTGGATCTCTCTTTCCGGCAGACACAGGTCTGCTGGGGTTGAAAGACCTGCTGGTGACAAAATTGTCAAGTCAAGCGGAACGCGACCTGTCAACATCTCCTCCTTCACATTCTCCCGCAACTGGGGGTGCGAGGAAAAGGCTCAGAATTCCGAGCCCACCCGCTGGCGGTGATGCAGGGCAGTCTGGAGCGACTGCTGATGCTGACATCTGGTCCGGACTGAAGGACCTGACAACGATTACGGACATGTCGTCTACTGTCACTGCATATGATTCTCTCAACATTGATAGAATGGTGGAGGATTATATGAGTGACCGCATCCAAGTAGGCACGTCACACAGTCCGTACTTATACTGGCAGGAAAAAGAGGCAATTTGGAGGCCCTTGCACAAACTGGCTTTATTCTACCTAAGTTGCCCTCCCACAAGTGTGTACTCCGAAAGAGTGTTTAGTGCCGCCGCTCACCTTGTCAGCAATCGGCGTACGAGGTTACATCCAGAAAATGTGGAGAAGATGATGTTCATTAAAATGAATTATAATCAATTCCTCCGCGGAGACATTGACCAGCAGCAATTGCCTCCACAAAGTACACAGGGAGCTGAGATGGTGGATTCCAGTGGGGACGAATTGATAATCTGTGAGGAGGGGGATGTACACGGTGATATATCGGAGGGTGAAGATGAGGTGGACATCTTGCCTCTGTAGAGCCAGTTTGTGCAAGGAGAGATTAATTGCTTCTTTTTTGGGGGGGGTCCAAACCAACCCGTCATATCAGTCACAGTCGTGTGGCAGACCCTGTCACTGAAATGATGGGTTGGTTAAAGTGTGCATGTCCTGTTTTGTTTATACAACATAAGGGTGGGTGGGAGGGCCCAAGGACAATTCCATCTTGCACCTCTTTTTTCTTTTCTTTTTCTTTGCATCATGTGCTGATTGGGGAGGGTTTTTTGGAAGGGACATCCTGCGTGACACTGCAGTGCCACTCCTAGATGGGCCCGGTGTTTGTGTCGGCCACTAGGGTCGCTAATCTTACTCACACAGTCAGCTACCTCATTGCGCCTCTTTTTTTCTTTGCGTCATGTGCTGTTTGGGGAGGGTTTTTTGGAAGGGACATCCTGCGTGACACTGCAGTGCCACTCCTAGATGGGCCCGGTGTTTGTGTCGGCCACTAGGGTCGCTAATCTTACTCACACAGCTACCTCATTGCGCCTCTTTTTTTCTTTGCGTCATGTGCTGTTTGGGGAGGGTTTTTTGGAAGGGACATCCTGCGTGACACTGCAGTGCCACTCCTAGATGGGCCCGGTGTTTGTGTCGGCCACTAGGGTCGCTAATCTTACTCACACAGCTACCTCATTGCGCCTCTTTTTTTCTTTGCGTCATGTGCTGTTTGGGGAGGGTTTTTTGGAAGGGCCATCCTGCGTGACACTGCAGTGACACTCCTAGATGGGCCCGGTGTTTGTGTCGGCCACTAGGGTCGCTAATCTTACTCACACAGCTACCTCATTGCGCCTCTTTTTTTCTTTGCGTCATGTGCTGTTTGGGGAGGGTTTTTTGGAAGGGACATCCTGCGTGACACTGCAGTGCCACTCCTAGATGGGCCCGGTGTTTGTGTCGGCCACTAGGGTCGCTAATCTTACTCACACAGCTACCTCATTGCGCCTCTTTTTTTCTTTGCGTCATGTGCTGTTTGGGGAGGGTTTTTTGGAAGGGCCATCCTGCGTGACACTGCAGTGCCACTCCTAGATGGGCCCGGTGTTTGTGTCGGCCACTAGGGTCGCTAATCTTACTCACACAGCTACCTCATTGCGCCTCTTTTTTTCTTTGCGTCATGTGCTGTTTGGGGAGGGTTTTTTGGAAGGGACATCCTGCGTGACACTGCAGTGCCACTCCTAGATGGGCCCGGTGTTTGTGTCGGCCACTAGGGTCGCTTATCTTACTCACACAGCGACCTCGGTGCAAATTTTAGGACTAAAAATAATATTGTGAGGTGTGAGGTATTCAGAATAGACTGAAAATGAGTGTAAATTATGGTTTTTGAGGTTAATAATACTTTGGGATCAAAATGACCCCCAAATTCTATGATTTAAGCTGTTTTTTAGTGTTTTTTGAAAAAAACACCCGAATCCAAAACACACCCGAATCCGACAAAAAAAATTCGGTGAGGTTTTGCCAAAACGCGTTCGAACCCAAAACACGGCCGCGGAACCGAACCCAAAACCAAAACACAAAACCCGAAAAATTTCAGGCGCTCATCTCTAGTTTGTACACTTGAAAATGAAAATACACTCCCTCGTGGGCGGCGACTATGCGTTTGCACGGCTGTGTGCGATCAACTCGGAATGACCCCCATAGTGTGGTTCATGTACATTTCTGAATTTGCAAAGTTCCGAAAGTGTTAAATCAGGCTTAAGTAGAACGCAAAACATTTAAGACAAAGAGAACCTTGGCTTTAAACCAAGAGCAGTATGATAATAGCTGCCTGTAATGAAGTTTATGACATTAATGCATTTTCAGAGTAATCAATTTTAATGAAGTAAAATGCTTCATTAATGGGTTTGATTTATATATTGTTTGTTTGTTTGTTTCTTTTCAGTCTGATATTAAGTATCTCTGGTACAAATCACTTACATATGTGTATTAGAGTTGTTGATTTGTATTTAATAAATATATTACTTATATAGGTGTTTTATCTTATTACTTGGCTTTATACCATGTGCAAGTGGCATCCTTAATCATTATTCAGCTGAAATGTGTCGTCCTTATATTTTTTGGCTTTTTTAATAATAAATATTTGAAATATTTGTAATCTTTTGCTGTGCTTTAAATTTTACATGGATAATTTAATTGCATTCTAATTAGATTTGCGTTAAGTTTCTATTTAATTGCTTTTCATTTTATTGTTTGTTACTGTTTCTTTAATTGATTATTGTGGTAAGAGCAGGGTACCAGGCATACAAAAAAGCTTAAACCCACCTTGTGTAATAGCACCACTAGGTAGTCTATCATGTCTACAGAGGCTACTTTATCTGCTGGTCACCAGGGCACCCAGCCACCTTGAGACACCCAGAGTTGAGCCAAGTGGTGACAAAGTCGTTTCGAAACTTGCTACACCAGTGGTTGACCATGTGCCAGTCATCCCAGAAATCAAAAACACAGAAAAAGACTACATTGGGTTAAACTTGGGTATCTTGTTGTGCTGGAATAAACCAAACTCCATATTATCTACCAGTGTAGTAGCTGCCAAACCTTTTAAACTGGCCAAAATGTTTTTCTTGCAGTGGGACTGTGGCTAGGAGAGGGTGGGTCTAGAATGTAAAAGTGAAAGTTTATTTATACTTTTTTGCATTTTCTTCTAATGATATAAAAGTTCATTAATATTTATGTATGCAGAGCTATAGACAGCTGTGGCAGGCTCCATTATTGATAGGGATGAAGGTGTGAGGAGAGGTTGGCTAATGTAAGGAGGCATAGCCAGGCAGGAGTTTGTATTTTCTCTCCGTACTTGCGTGGGTTTCCTCCTGGTACTCCGGTTTCCTCCCACAATCCAAAAATATACTGGTAGGTTAATTGGCTCCCAACAAAATTAACCCTAGGGTGAATGTGTGTGTGTGTGTACGTGTGTTCGGGAATATAGATTGTAAGCTCCACTGGGACAGGGACTGATGTAAATGGCCAATTCTCTGTAAAATGCTGCGGAATATGTGTGCGCTGTATAAATAACTGGTAATAAATAAAAATAGCCAAAGGAGACTGCTGCAGCACTGCTGTGTACTGGGCTGCTACACCCACTGCAGCACAGCATGCAGCAACCGTGGAGTGGGGAGACAGGCTGAGGACACTGACATGTAAGGGAGAGGAGGTGGAGCATGAACAGCAGATTCAGGGGCCCAGATCTGGGTAATTAGAGCCCACACCCTCTCTTAGCGCCACTGTATGTACAGTATGCTTACTAATTTTACTTTTATATGTGTGTTCTTGTATGTGACATGTCAGTTTCATGCTTTGCCAGTAACCATGTAACTAAAATCTAGTAAAATCTATTAGTACTAATACTCCTGTTGTGTAAAAATGCAATTCTTCACATTTTGCAGTGGCATGATTTCTGAACAGAAGTAATCTGTATTTAGATACATTTGGTTAAAAACATTATTAAAAAGTAATTTTGTCATGTGTGTAACTAACTTATCTTGAGCAACAAAATACATTACGAATCAGCTGTGCAAACACAAGTTTTGTAGTGTTTTTTAAACAGAATAATAATTGCAATAAGACTCTAAATAAAATATTAATATTAACAAATCTGCCCCTTGTACATGGTTAAATGTTAAAGACTAGGTGAAATGAGAAATGCCTGAAATATTATACCTATCCTTAATGAGGGCCAGTGTTTTGCTTTTCCTGTCAAGTAATTGTAAAGGTTAGGTGTAATTATTTTTACATTAAGCAGTATAATAGACAAGAAGAACCTTGATGAGGGAACAGTGTTGCTGACCCAGGCTGGCATTATACATTTATACACGTCCCCTTTTTCCTCCTCTAATATGAGCCATATGGTGTACACAGCTTTCCAATGATACATCAGCATGCACCGCAATAAATCAATGAAGACAGCAAGGGCACACCTTGTAACATATTGTACAGTGTAGACAAACGTAGACATCTTTATCATTTGATTTTAAGGGGACTAAAGTGAAGAAAACAATGCGACTTCATTTTGAAGTTTGCTTGTTCTGTTTTGTTTTGTTTTGTGCAAATCTTCCATGTAAACTGTCAATGCAACATTTGCGTACATTTTTGTGTTCCATCACACTGTCTCTTAATTGGAACTGAGAGTCCAAGGCATATTGATTGAGAGCATTATCGAAACAAAACGTTCAAAAGATGCAACTTATATATTATTCAAGAAGCATCTAAAATGCAACAGTGAAAACTACTTGACATAAATCTGGAGGACCATTTTGAGCATTTGATTACATTAATACATGGATAGATATTTGTGGTTGAAATAATCATGTGTCCTGTTAGTGTCCTAAAAACCACAATGTTGTCATTGATGTTTACTGCAAAAAGCCGAAGGTTATCTCATTGTTGTTACACAAAATGCATATTTTTCTAAAAGCAAAAGTGAAAGAATTAACTGTAGATGGCAGAACCTTCTGATCCTAAAGGGGGTAAACACGGAGAGATCCGTGCTTAATATCTGACTAGATTGCTTAGAAATGAAGCACGGATCTCTCCATGTGTATGCCCATAGCGATAGATTGTGACGGCGTGCCTGCCTCCCCGGCCGAAGATGAACTAGGCTGCATTAGCGCCTCGCCCACCTCTTCTCACACAGGTAGCCGGGCAGCACTGCAGCTTCTGGCTCCGGCTCCGCCCACCACCTCCCGGCTCATTCTTCACCCCCGCAACCAGCATCCTCTAGGAGAGCCGGCCGCCTGTCCACAGCCCACCCACAGTGGCCTGCGCTGCCACAGCATTAGGGGTACAGGGACAGCCGGCGAGGATGGAGCCAATCGTAAGTATAACACACTCCACTTCTGTGTCTCTCTCTCTCTCTCTAAAAAGGGGGACACTGCCTGCCTAATGTGTAAAAAGGGGGAATCTGCTGCCGTGATTCGCTGCTGCATCCAAAGACTCAGTATCGAATCATCTGCATGAACACACTCTTAGGTTACTCAGGATGTCCGGTGAAGTCACGCTGCCCAACTAGTGACGCTGAAAACAGAGCCAACACACCCTGTTATCTGAGATGCTTCATTCCTTGTCACCAACCCAAATACCAGCAGCATGTCAATTATGACGCAGCGTTTTGGGCACTGTAAGCAACATTGCACTTCCAGGTCTGCATATGCGCAGTCCGGCTCCTGCATAGACACAGATCTTTACACATTGGTCAACTGAGAATAAATCGCTACAGCTCCACCTCTGAATCAGCCACTGTGCCACTGAAGTAATACATTGTAGGTACATGCCATAGCACACACGTGCTCAGAGCGCCATGGTTACATGCTAAGCTTTTGATAACAATTACTGCTTAAATTTACTTCTAGATTTTTCTGGAACTTTTCCTCTTATCTTAGTCATAAATTTAGAACATAACTTTATAAATACTTTATTTACTGCATTTTCATCTATTTTACATCAGCTACAATTCTACCATCTTCTCAAATTTCCTTTTTACAGTGCTTATTTTATTTGTTGTTTGATGCTTCCTCTTGTCTAAGTAGATTAAACGAGGAAGTCAATTACCTGCAGTAAACTACCGCAGGTGAAAAAGAGTGGTAGACTCTGGCTTTAACTCCCAGAGCTTTTCAATTCCAGCCTCTTTTTCATCCGTGTACGGGGGTTAACACACAGAATCCGTGAAGAGTTACTGGATTCATGTGTTAACAGGGCTGTGGCACCCATTAACCCCCTAGTTATCTGGGTGTTTTTTTCCCTGAAAGAAAATACCCGATAAATTTTGCCAGTGGGTTCACTTTAGGGCTAATTGAATAGCCCCAGGGTATCAATTAGGCTGTAGTAAATGATCACAGCTAATTGAATTCCCCTCCCAATAAGTCCGGACAGCCACAAACTTTGTAATTCATTTTAATAGATTTTTATTGAATGTCACTTTGTTCAGTATAATTAGCTATACACATACCTATAAATATGTATTGCTATTGTCCCCACATTTCCAGATTCTATTCTGATCTACAAAGCATATACGATAAACCACATGTTGTTGCTGTTTATAATTTATATACTCATCTGGTTGCTTACTGACCCGCTATCTTAAATGACCACAATAATCCAAGACAATTTGACATATTATGTAGGAAGCTCTTTCATCAAGGGCCCACCTTCCCTGTCACAGTTACATGTGTTATATACAGGGGCGTAGCTACCATAGGTGCAGGCAGTGCTGCTGCTATAGGGCCCAGTGCTGAGAGGGGCCCACTTTCCCTGTCAAAGTTACATGTGTTATATATATTTTTTGCCATTGGGTGGTACGTAGAGGAACTTTCAAACTTTTTCCTTGGGGCCTGCAATATATCTAGGTATGCCCCTGGACCTGCTATTTGTAGTGTGGTATAAAATGAACTGGAGGGCATTTTAATGTTCTATAATATGAACCGGGGCACTGTAATGAGGCACAATATGAACAGGGTGCACCATATATCATAATGTGAATTGGGGGTACTGTATGGCATAATGTGTACTGGCAGCTCTGAAATGTGACATAGGATGAACTTATGCAGTACTGAGATTCATAAAAGAAACTAGGGCACTACTATGGGGCATAACATTAAATAAGGCTCTACTGTGGTTGAGAAAATAAACTAGGGCACTATTATAGGGCATAAAATTAACAACTGCTGCAGAGAGGTGTCTCTCTAGAAGCATTGGGACAGGGCCCCTTCAAAATGTTGCTATGGGGCCCACAAAGTTTTGGCTACGCCCCTGTCTTTTATGTAAACATATCCCGTCAAGAAATCAGATTTGTGCGATTAATCATATAACAAATATGTGTTTGGGTAGTTGACTGTCCTAAATGTACAGTATGGGGCGTATTCACTAAAGTACTGGTTATAGAAGTGGAGAAGTGGAGATGCTGCCTATAGCAAACAGTCAGATTCTACTCATCAAATATACAATAATCCTAACGGCGCGAATGGTCAATATAAATGATGTTGTTATTTGGTTCAGAAGCCGCGTACCCTAGAAACTTGTCTGCACAGGTTTCAGATAGTGAGAATAGGAAATATAGGAAGGGTCGTGCTTCCCAAACCAAATAAAATACTAATCACAATGTGAGCCAGTGGTTTCATTATATAATTACTGTATTTGTTCAATTTATTAAAAAACACATACATATACAACACAATGAGTTAAAACAAGTTAACTTCAACATCAGACAGGATGTATAATTTGGCAGCATAAGTAAATATATCTCAAGGGCCCTACACACTGGCAGATAACACTGCACGATATGAACGTTCTCGTTCATTAATGAATGAGAACTCGTTTATATCATGCAGTGTGTAGCCACCAACGATGAACGATGCGCGACCCCATGCTCGATCATCATTGGTGCCCCGTCGATTATGCTATGGCGCCGGGTGAGGGGGGGAGTGAAGAAACTTCACTCACCCGTCACCTCTCCCTGCCGCCGGGTCGCCCATCTGTTGTATCGGCGGTCGGGCAGCTCGGCAGGGGGTCAACCAGTCTGTATGGGTGGTCTTCAGGTTGCCGACTATCGGGATCCCGGTGCACAGTATACCGGCGCCGGAATCCCGACAGCCAGCATACCGACAGTTTTTCTCCCTCGTGGGGGAGTCTGTATGGCCCTTCAATGTAGCAATGTAGGATGATCTTGTAGAAATTTTGCAGTTCAAATAATGCCAAGTTCTTTAGGTATAGATGTTGTGATCCAAACAGATGAAAAAAGGTTAGTGTAACCTGATAAAACATATTTGTGTAAGCCAACTGGAGAGATTAATCCGGTGTAAATATTTAAACATGTGACCGTTTAATCAGTAATTCCTTCCACAATGTGGATTTCTAAATATTATAACTCACCAATGTGCTACTAAACAAAGCCGCATACATACGCGTGGTGCCGGGTGCCGTTGCTCTCTGGATCCCTTTTCCTCGGTACCCATTTGCTGATGAGAGTTCTTACCAAGCATCCTCTGGTTGAAACTGCTTGCAGCGTACTGACTGCTGGCAGTGGCAGCCTTGGTATTAGCACAGTTTGTCAGCGGCTGGGGCTCTTGGAGATCCGGTCAGTCGAAAAAGTATACACCTCAGTCAGCTCCAGTCAATAATGGAGTCCTAAACGCGTTTCATCACTGTTGTGACTTTCTTCATCGTCCACTAGGGAGACACGTTTTCATGTGCCTAAGCACATGGCTTCCTTTTACCCACTACCTCCTAAAGAGCATGCTAAGTGGGAAACTCCTCCTCCGGTGGACACCCTACTCAACAACCCAGCCATCAAGTAGCAGGAAGGAGTAGGTGAAGAACCAGGCTGCAGGAGCGAGGAACTGGAGAGAGAAGAGCTGCGGAATCCTCTCCTTCTTATACTGGATCAGCAATGTCTTACCAATCTGGCCACATGGGCATCCACCGGAGGAGGAGTTTCCCACTTAGCATGCTATTTAGGAGGTAGTGGGTAATCCTTTTACCCATGCGCTTAGGCACATGAAAATGTATCTCCCTCTGCACCCTATGGACTCGAAGAAAAATATTTACCCAGGTAAGAACATAAATCTTATTTTTTCAATAGGTAGCTCTCCATTGCTCCAGAAACCCTTTTTGGGTTTCAAACACCTGTAATTAATGACGCTGCTTTACTATTGTTTTAACTGACAGCACACAATGCAATATCTCCCAACATTCTGCAAGCCACATGCAGGACTTCTTGATTCTACTTAGCATTTACTTAGCACCAGCTAAAATAATGCTAGAATCTGATTGGTTGCTATGGGCAACATATCCACTTCTAAAATCCACACTTTAGTAAATATACTCCCTATGTGTCCATTCCTCTTTCCTAAACTGATGTCTTATAATTGGTTTGGTAACGCAGTATTGATCCTATAATTAAAACATTACTTGGGTGCTCATTCCTAGAAAAGTCTTCAAATAACATGCCTTGGCAAACAGAGCTGCATTTAGAATTGATGCTGCCTAGGCTCTGTGATTTAATATATTCTAAATTAGCAAATGTGCATCATAGATGTTTACTCCAATAATGCACCCTCAATTATTTATACTAGGATACAGACATAAGTGCACCTATAGGACACTACTCTGAATCAGATCCTATTTCGTCTTTTGCCACAGTCGTGTCTGGGACATTTAACTTATGCCCCTGCAAATCTCATCCCTGGTGTAACTGAATGTACAAGGAATTTATTACCCAAAATAGCTGCACCAACCCTACATTAAGTTTATTGTGCCCGTTATGTTCATTATATTCAATGTGTTTCGGTCTGCTTTCCTCTAGCTGTAATACGCGCCATATAAATAAAATTGTAATAATAATTATAATTATTATTATTATTATTATTATTACAGTATTAGCAAATACTTCTGTACTTGATTCTGTATTGCAGATATATAGTTAAAAATTAGAACAATAAATAATATAGACCTAAAACACTACACCCAAATCATGCTATAATTAATAAGCTAAGCAGCGACAGAACTAAATATCGTTCCACCACATTCGTCGGATCGTTTATCTTTTAGTGTACAATTTATCAAAAGTGTCTTTACTGTTTGCCCTCATGGGAGATTTCTTTAAGGTCATATGACTCAAACAGACTATTGCTATGTGTGTTTGGTATTCATTCCATCTGGGCTTTGCTCACCACAGCTTGATTGGCTATTAGAATAGGGATAGTTGATCCATACAGGAAACACACTGTCAGTATACACTGACACTTTCCAAACGCTCCACAGCCCAGGAACAGAACAAGCTGTGTTCTTGGTCCATCAACCATTTGGAAGTGTTAGTGTACACTAACAAAGTGCTTTCTGTAAGTATCAATGATGTCTTTTATCAAGCATTCAGCTGCAGGGACATAGCTCAGGTGGAGCATAAAGCTAGAATTTTGTGTCCGTGTCATGTTGTGTCTATGAATCTTCCACCCAATGTAGCCAGAGCCTTCTAAATAAGAACATATCTTTACTGCTTTACTACAGTGAAATTAAATAATATCACAAAATGTATCATATTTATTACACTTCATATTACGGTGTACTGTATTGTGGAAATCAGACAATCTACTTGTACTGTATATGGCATCACATACAACATACATTCCTGGTGAACTGGACCTATTAAAAATGAATGATCCATGAAAATTTAATGTCCCCACTATTGCTGTAAGAAATATCAGAAGTCTTTTTTATCTAAAAAAAAAAAAAAACATTCACGGATTTACATTAATATTTTATTATTCCCATGGAAATAGCCCACAATGCTGATAACAGTTTAAACTTACAATTGCAGTTTTTACAACAATTGGAAGGTTTACAAATGAAAGGTTCAAGTAGGTTCAAAAGTTGCTAAATAAAACAAGCTAATATAAAACACAATACTTACAACCCCAACAAGGCAACTGAATAAAACAATAGCAATAAAAAAGTCAGTCACTATGCTCATGTGAATGAGTTAAGAATGCCAACATTAGCATGCATTTCAGTGGACTTTCCCGCATGTACATGCAGAAACCCCATTAAAATGAGTGAGCCATTTAAATGAATAGTAAACCTCGGTAATAGGTAAATAAGTTATATATTGGGAAGCTTGCCCACTCCTAGCCACCATCCAAAATTTCTTAGAAAGCCCTTGCCCTAGAAAGCCTGGGTAATTTCCTACAAAAATAGGGAGATAAAATTATGGGTTTCCCTGCCATAGTAGAAATCAACTCCATACTGGTCACTGCAAGTCTAAAGCGAATGGTTGATAAACATTTTCAGATTTAATATTTAGTAATCTATTGTAATACAAAAGAACAAAATGTTTAAAATGTGCTGTCCACCACCCTTAGCCAATCACAAGCGGGCTCCTAAACTGGCCACTTGTAGTTGGCAGCAATCATGTTAGGCAGTTTCCTGCTTTGAACTTACAATAAAAATGCAGCTCAGAAACAGAATTTTAATGTCAGTGAGTAAGAGGCCTAAAAGAACTGGGTGCACGCCCTGTGTCACACTCCCTTCCCTTCGGAGGGTTCTCCCTCATCCCCTCAGCTCCTGTTGGCTGTGACATAATAGCCAAGTCATTGGAGTATCTGTAATGGTTGCAGGGTGTGCAGTGCACACAGGTCACAGCACAACCTGCACCCACTGACTTTACTAACCTCATTGCCTCCTCTGAAAAAATTTTCTTGACAATTGCACCACTTTCCCACAGATAGGCTTATACACAAAAGAGAAGTCACCGGAAACATGGAGCCAGTGCTGGCAATCTACACATGTAGTGGGGGCTTGCTTGGGGTATGTAGTTAAAATGTTGGCTGTTCGGATCCTGGCGTTCAGGATACTGACACTGAAATCTAAATTTGCCCAATACAATATAATTACCATCACTGGCAGATATTTACTGTAACAACAGAACTTTATCAAATTAAAAATAATAAATAAACCAATCAAGTTTCTGGTACACACATACTGTACAACTCTCTCCTAAAATTAACTTGCGGTAGAGAACCCTTATGAATGGTATTAGAATATTCTTTATAATTTTCTTACCGTAGAAAAAATAATTTACCTTTATGCACCTTTTAACCTGTGGTTACTGGTACTCATGACCACTAACTCTTATAACCACTCTCCTCACATTTTCAACCAGTTAGTATTGGAACCCCGGGCCAACTATACCTCCACGAAGGGTGGTATTCATGTGACCGGCGGTCGAGAGGCCGACGGTCCCATGACCTCCACCAACATCCCGCCCCTTCACTATCCCGACGGTCGGCATGCTGACCATCAGGAACTATTTCCACTCATGGGTGTTCACGACACCCATAAAGTGGGAATAGAACCCGCGGTGACTGCCAGTCAGCCATACCACACCCCTCCACGAGTTATACATGAGTGAGAGGTTGTTGCAAACCACTGTGTGCTTGAATATACGAGTACCCTTTTTTTATGTATATTGAACAAAGGTTAAATGTTAACAAGATTTGTAAGAGTGACCCTAAAATTCCAACGTTTCGGACTGAGCCGCCCCTTTGTCAAGGTTAATTAACCATTAATTCAGCTTGACAAAGGGGACGCACAGCCCCTGAAATGCTGGAATTGCTGTAAATACACGTGTTTGATCTAAGATTCTGTTATATAAATATGGAAACCGCCCTCAATAAATCTTGCACTTTCCCCTGTGGGGTGGCCATTTTCCCAGTGATTTTTCTACTGCGCATATGCAAAACACCTGGAAAATGGTGCCACGCATTTCTGCAGCACTGCTTCTGCACCGCTGGACTCTGGAGGGCAAGTATAAAACATAATGGGTGCAGGGTATGCAGTATGGGTCGCCCTGGACCCTGGGGGTCCTTGTACACTGCACACACTATACCCATGCCAGTGCCCTAAGCCAAGTTTTACATTCCAAGAGCAACACTGGCAAGATGGCTTAGTAGCTAGCGGCATTAAATATAATATGTTAGTGTCCAGCACTCTATTATAGAATTCATTCAGTGTTTTGAGTGCCCCTAGGCAAATGTCTAATGGAAATTACAAAAGATATACACCTGGCGCTATTATCCTCAAAGTTGTCAGCAGCTAGTCCCGGGGATTAAGTTCCAATTGCCCCAAACTTGAAAACAGAAAAAAAGATATGAGACAGCGCTTCTTACTTTGATTTAACTTTTATAAAATGAAACACAGTAAAATACAATAACACATATAAATACCGGCAGGTATTTTAAAAATATATTATATTCCACAACATATAAAAAACAGTACCACTTAGCCACTTTGAGACCTGCCAATTCTGGCACTCTATTTACTACAATGAAGCTCTTATTTCATATCGTAGTTTCATAGATATCTATCTATAATCTCCGGAGGCAAAAAGTCAGCTAGAATGTGCAAAATGATATCTCACTGCAGATATTATGAAGCAGTTCTTTAGGGTACACCATGCATATGTACCAATATCAGATCAAATAAGTATTAGGCAGTTCTTTTTAAGCATGCCATGCACATGCATCAATATCAAAGCGTGTTAGTATAAAGCAGTTCTTTTAGGCACACCATGCACCTGCATCAATTTCACTGCGGGTTAGTAGTGAGCAGTTCTTTTAAGTGCACCGTATAAAGCACCAATAGTACCCCTCACAGCTACTCCTTTAGCTTGTAGCCTTGCCTGGGCTTCCAAACTACTGTGCTGAGTCCATTTTATTTCCCCTTAGCACTGGGGTGTGCAGAATGGAAATTAGCCGGCCGGCTTAACAGACAAGTGCTGCAAGAGTGTTTTTCTCTAATTAGGTGTTCTGTCCGTGACAAACGCGTTTCTCCAACTCCAAATTACCATCAGCGGCATCCTCAGTGTCAGTAGTGACACTGAGGAAGCCGCTGATGGTAATTTAGAGGTGAAGAAATGCGTTTGTCACGGACAGGACACCTAAGGAGAGAAAAACACTCTTGCAGCACTTGTCTGTTAAGCCGGCCGGCTAATTTCCATTCTGCACACCCCAGTGCTAAGGGGAAATAAAATGGACTCAGCACAGTAGTTTGGAAGCCCAGGCAAGGCTACAAGCTAAAGGAGTAGCTGTGAGGGGTACTATTGGTGCTTTATACGGTGCACTTAAAAGAGCTGCTTACTACTATCCTGCAGTGATATTGGTGCAGGTGCATGGTGTGCCTAAAAGAACTGCTTTATACTAACACGCTTTGATATTGATGCATGTGCATGGCATGCTTAAAAAGAACTGCCTAATACTTATTTGATCTGAAATTGGTACATATGCATGGTGTACCCTAAAGAACTGCTTCATAATATCTGCAGTGAGATATCATTTTGCACATTATAGCTGACTTTTTGCCTCCGGAGATTATAGATAGATATCTATGAAACTATGATATGAAATAAGAGCTTCATTGTAGTAAATAGAGTGCCAGAATTGGCAGGTCTCAAAGTGTCTAAGTGGTACTGTTTTTTTATATGTTGTGGAATATAATGTATTTTTAAAATACTGGCTGGTATTTATATGTGTTATTGTATTTTACTGTGCTTCATTTTATAAAAGTTAAATCAAAGTAAGAAGCGCTGTCTCATATCTTTTTTTCTGTCTAATGGAAATGCTTGCTCTGGTCCTAGAGCTTCTTTGATTTTCAAAAGCAAACTAATACAGTTGCAATAAAATGAAAAGGTTGACAGTTATTTTTATATTATCAGAAAAGATATACTATGATTTCATTTGTTCCCTAAATACAGTATGTTTATTTCTGTGCTGTTTTATGTATTGACTGCCTTCTATAATAACAGATGGAGGGCACAGAAGACCACTGTAAGCCAGGAACCGGGTAAGTACTGTAAACAGCAAAGACAAGACGGGTCAGAGTAAGGATGGGGAATGGCAGTGCCAGGATGGGTAGGACAGGGCAGAGTGAAGGGCAACTGGGTCTCTTTAAGTGTTATGCTATAAGAACCAGTACAGTTAATTACACAGAATCATATTTGATGTTCTAAAGGTTATTATGTCATTTTATGCAGAGTTAGCAGGTTCACTTACAACCTTTCTTTATATTTAATCCTCAATGTGTAATATGATATGAGTAAAAATTATATGTATATATTCCAGTATTAACCAATATACATGACACATCGGATGAATTTAATATGACCAACCTCCTCAGCGTAACTAATGATAATGTAGGTTATAGTTTGTCAGTGGAATGTTATGTCCTGTATTAATGGTTAAAGCCCCTTTCCTAATGCACAAGGGAGTAGACAGGCAAGCAAGATTATTCGCTGTCATATTAGCGAACCTCAGGCAATCAATCTCTGAAATAATTAATCATAAACCAGAAAGTCAAAATTGCCCAGAGATCTGCAAACTGTCTCTGCATAATTAATGTTAGGAATCAAATTTATGACCAGAGTTGCAAAGAAAATAATTAGCCTAATTTTGGGGAATGGCAATGGTAAGACCATTATTGGTAATTTATAAAGGTTGTTCCATGCTTAAATATGTAAATATTACTACTGGGACATTAAGTAAAGCCAAGAATAATGGAACACATTCTGGAAGACAAAATAATGCACAGAATGTGATTAAAGACTTGGGTTATGTGAAAATGCTGCTTCAGCAAGAATAGAAACCTAGAAAGAAATGTGATCGTTTGCACTGATGGGTATATGCTATATATAGATGCATTCTCTGCTCTGATATAGTGCTATTTATTGCATTAATGTGCTAATTCCTTCAGAGGTGTATGGAAATATTGACTTTTCTCCTCTCAGTACATTTGTGCGCTACTTTGTTTATACAAATTAGAGACAGCTTTGACTCCTATAACCTAATAAGGAAACACTAGATCAAACAAAAAATGTCTGAAACCTTAAACTTGTTACGAACCGTTCTGCAAAATAATGTGTAGTCATTAAATATTATATTAAAATAACCTTTTTAATGAGCCAATTTTTGCTCCAGCCAGGGGTGGAATTAGGGGTGAGGGCGCCTCTAAGCACAACAGTAACGGCTGCCCCTGCCTGCCTACTTTTATTATTTTTATTGATTGGTTATAAGGCCTCTTTTGATGATAGGCAATTTAAGAGAATAATAAAAAAGGCCACTAACTACTGTATGATTTTTTTTTTAACTATGTATACATATGTATACAAGAGGGTAAGCTTACAGGGGCAGTATGTGCATGTCCTACCTGTTTATACTCCATTCAAGATGGCATATGGTACAGTACAGTGGAAATATTATGCAGATGCTGGCACTTTTTGGGCTGACAGCATCCAAGCATCACAAGCATCCAAGTGCCTCCCCTAGACATGTGCCTCATGTGCCTAATGGGAAATTTGCCACTGCCTTCAGCCCATAAAAATAGTTTTACAATTAACATTAAGCAAATGTATGCTTTAAATTAATAGTATAATACCCTGTAAAGTATGTGATGGTGGATTATCCTGTGTCATTTACATTTTCTGCTCGTGGTACATCTAGCGTAGGTTCCTGTAGCTTTGTTTGCATAAGGATTTTTGTTTTGCAAATCAGGTGAAAAGTTTTAAATTAAGCTTTCCCAACACGTGTTCAAGTACTCCAAACAGCTTGTGTTTTGATGATTACCTTTACTCTGTTATAGAGATGTCCGCCAGGGTCGTGTGGTGAGGTAAATGGCTCAGGAGGCACAGGCTAGTACCAGAGTCAGATTTGCACACATTATATGAGCCAAAGGGTTCATGTGGGCATTATGCAAAAGTGCAGCAGTATAAATTCCTGGAAATTTGGTGAGTTTTGATGAGAGATATCCGGATAAGACAGGCTGGGGAAGTACTGCCTCAACTGCCATAACTGCCCGGCTCATCTTCCTCACCAAATGCACTACGTCCACCTCTCCTCTCTTACTAGACCTTCACTGGCTCCCCTTCCCTTTCAGAATCCATTTCAAGCTTCTCACACTCGCTTACAAAGCCCTCACCCACTCCTCTCCCATCTACATCTCTGACCTTATCTCCCTTTACACTCCCACCCGTCCTCTTCGCTCTGCTAATGCACGCCGACTCTCCTGCCTACGGATTACTTCCTCCCACTCCTACCTCCAAGATTTTTCACGTGCTGCACCACTTCTCTGGAATTCCCTACCTCTCCCCCTCAGACTCTCCACCTCTCTACAAAACTTCAAACGGGCTGTCAAGACCCACTTCTTCACCAAACCCAGCCAAATCTCATCCTAACCCTCTGTTCCACGCTCTCTATGTACACCGTCTGTGTCACCCCTGTCTGTCTACCCCTCCCCTTTAGAATGTAAGCTCTCACGAGCAGGTCCCTCTTCCCTCATGTGCTTATCCTTTCTTTAATAATCTTCAACTGCACCAAATCCAGCAGTCTTCTGCCACCTGATACTTATTCCAGTGTCATCTGCTGATTTAACTATGTTTATTTACCCTGTAATTGTCCTATACTGTCATCAACTGTAAGTTGCTGTTTTCCTGTTTGATTATTTGTTTATGTACTCTGTAATTGGGCGCTGCGGAACACTTGTGGCACCATATAAATAAAGGATAATAATAATAATAATAATAATAATAATAATAATAATAATAAATAGACTTTCTACTCCAGAGTTTTCACTATAAAAAGGATTAGAATAACACAAAGAAGATATTTCTAACATATTCTTTGTATTTTTCAGATACTTTATATAGTCATAACTCTGGCACAAATGTTAGTATGTGTCAGATATGCAGTTATATCTGTCCCTGGAGGGGGCACTAGTGGGTCAGTGGTGATGCGGTGGAGAAACCGAGGAGGCTGTAGAAGATTCCTGCGCATGTGCGCAATGATGTTTATCAGATGCACACAAACATGTACAGTAACAGGAGCAGATGATAACTTGAGATGGATGGTACAAGAAATGCTGACAATGATGTATAAACAGTCACAGGTATTAAACTGGTCTGGAAACCAGTAAGGTAATTAGGCAGCAAAATACAGGCAATGAACTGGCCTGGAAACCAGTATGGAAATCAGATAGTGATAACTCCCACAGTTGGTCTGGGAACCAGCAACGATTACTTCACACAGTCAGTTTGTTATGCAAAAGTCCACAACCAAGCAAGGTTAAGCAGGAGACAATTATAGCAAATTTAGAGTGGTTGTATTAAGTGCCAGATGCCATAGCACAATGCAGAATGTAGGTTAACCATACATAGATGAAGGTGATGAATAGCACCTGAAGAAAGTCTCTTACTGCAAGAAGGGTGGAGGCTGACTGTGGCAGGAGTTGAAGCTGAAGTAAATAGCTGGGAACTGTAATTCCACAAGGATACTGGAACTGGGAGACCACTGAAGATACCAGGAATAGGAGATCACTGGAAACAGGAGATTGGAGACTGGAGATTGGAAACTGGAGACTGGAAACTGGAGATTGGAAACTGGAACCAGGAGACGCTATGCAGCAATGCGACGTGTTGTCCAAGGTGGTGAGACTGAGCCGATGCTCTGGACTTATACCCCCTGGTCAGCAGTCATTGGATACTTAGATCATGTGAGCAAACACAGCGCAGGATTGGGTGCTCTCAGGTCAGCTGACTGCAAGTGTCATGGCAGCGCCCATGCTGTGCAGATGGGCGGTACACAGGAGGGCACCTGCAGGATGGACTTTAGGGGTACACCACAAAAGTGGATACTGCGCTCTGCAGACAGAGTGTTCATACAGCGGCAAACTGGGGCCATGACCTCCGGAGGCCTGCACACCAGCGCGCTGGTAAGTGAGACACCACTGAATGCTGATTCCTGACAGTATGACAGGAAAGGCTCTGCCTCACCCCACCGCACGTCACTGATGTGCACGGACCCCCATGTTTTGGATTTGGTTTTTGTTCTAATCTATTATCATGTTTTGGTTCTAATTTATCATTGTGTTTTGGGATTTGGTTTTTGGCAAAATCACCCTCAAGTGCTTTGGTTCGGATTCACATTTTGGTTTAAAATCGATTTTAAAAAAAATCAATAATCATTCATAAAAATCAATAAAAACAGCTAAAATCATGTCATTTTGGCTATCTAAAACCCACAATTTGGATTTAAAATCCGAATTCCGAAAAACGGGACGATTTGAACTGGGACTCAGTTTGGATCGGATCTCCTAGTAGATCCAAACTGGGTTTTTTTTTTCAGTTTGGATACACAAAATTTGAGGGATCAGCATTTTTGGAGACATGAACTGCACATCTCTATTCAATTTGATTACATTTTGTATATATCACACAGGAGATTATTTATAAAAAATATATATATAATATTGATTTACACATTAATTGGTGTTATACCCTTTTAACTAATACATGAATAAAATGAAAAGCAGTAGTCACAGGAATCTTCATATCAATGCTTGATATGTTTCATAAGGATGCGGTTAATTTACCGGCTGTGGGGGTTCTCAGCGTTCAGGTTAAGGATGCCAGAATCTCAAAAGCTGGTGAAATGCCAGCGATCGGGATTCCAACCACTGGCATTTCACCAGCTTTTGGGATTCTGGCATCGGTAACCTGAACGCCGGGGTCCCGACAGCCGAGGGGGAATATAATAGTATGGCCTGATGCGTGGCGAGCGCAGCAAGCCCGCAATGGGACTTGCTGCACTCGCTGCCGGCATTCCAGATGTCGGGATTCCAGCATCGGTTTCCTGACTGACGAGATCTCGATCGCCAGTAAATCATACTGAACCAGTTTCATATTTATTTATATAAAGATGAAAAGAAAAAATGATCTATATCTTCAAATCAAGTGCTGATATGAAAATAGATGTACTGTATGTGGTGAGACGGGGAGATTGAGTAAGAGGGGGGAGGAAGAGAATAAGAAAGGGAAAGTGAAAAAGAGGCGGTAGGAGCGACGAAAATAAGTAGGAGGAAAGAGAGAAAAAACAAACAATCAACACCGAAAATAACATTTAGTTAAGACATGAATTCAACACACAGAATATCAACTATTTCGCTATTAACAACATTTGTCAAGCCACATTAGCTTGCTACTAATTTTGTTGGAATGTTAATTTCTGGTATTTCTTTTTGACAGGTGAGGCACAGCTTTTCTCACCACCTTTAATGACATTTCTAATTCAATCAATAAATTAAGCTGTGACCTCTTTAATAGCAATTCCATTATCTGAGTCGTTATTTATATAGAGTATGGTGTATAAAATAAGGGGATTGGAATAATAAAACCACTGGGCAACTTACAAATTGTCAGGAAATACCAGGACCCCAACTCCATGAAGAGGGCAGAGCTGGATCAATCCAGTCATTGTCTTCTTAATATCAGTACTACAATGCATGTAACATGTCTGTCTGCCTGCTACATTTCCTTACCACTTAAAATACAGTTTAAGAGTACCACAATTTCTATAGTCACTCTTATTGATTAAGGGTCTACAGAAAAATAAATCCATAAGGGGTAGTTCAAAGTTATTTGATGCTTGTGAATAAAAAATAGGATAGGTGTACCACTTGAAACAATTAATTGATCACTCATTATATTGGGTCCAGTGTATAAAGAAAGAACAGGTAGTAATTCAGATTAGACAGCATCATGGTGAGACTATCATACTTGACATTGTTCATTCTCCAAAGTTTCCAGCAGTTTCCGGCTAAGATAATTCAGCAATTGATTAAAAGAACCAAAGTCTTACTTTTACTTATACAACTAGCTTAGAGACTTGTATTGAATCTGTAGTTAGCGTATCTACACTTGGAGGCATACATCTCTTACCGAATGTATTCATATCTTTCCTGGTGCTTAAATTCCTTTCACTTTTAGAACCTAAATTGCAAACCCTGAAAGAACACATTGAGGATAATTTGGGCAGGGGCTTCATTCATCTATGAACGTCCCCTCCGGAATGGCATCATTTTTTGTAAGAACTTTGGAGGTTTAAGGCTCTGCATAGTTTATACAGCTCAATGTACCAACAACTAAAAATAGATCTCCACTACCACTTATCCCAGAACTTTTTGCCATCTACATGGAGCCAGAATATTTACTAAACTTTATTTGATTAGATCATACAATTTGATCTAGATTTCAGCTGCAGATGAGCTGAAAACCACTTCTAGGACAAGATATGGACACTTTAAAGCCTAATACCCCTTTCACATGGCCAAAATAACCCGGGTTATTGCCAGGTCGACCCGGGTCAAGGTGCAGTGTGAAAGCGCCAAAGTGAAATAACCTGGGTTAAGCAACCCGAGTTTAATGTGGTGTTAAACATGGGTCGGACCTGGGTCGAAGTGCAGTGTGAAAGGGTCTGACTCGGGTTATTCAACCCGGGACTCAAAAAAAGACACTGATTGGATGTTCCTGTGTCTTCCTTGATGATGCCAACAGCCACAGCCTGGACACACAGGCAGCACATTGCAGACATCAAGAAAGCAGCATTTTAGAAGTTCAGCAGTCTGAGGGTTAATTGCCATGGCCAACTGGAGTGATGAGGAGGTGAGGGGGCTTTTGAGGATCAGGGGTGAAGCTGAGATATGCAGACAAATGACAGGCACTGTCAAAGATGACAGTGTCCAAAAACGTCACCAAGATGCTTGAATCCTATGGCTTCCACAGGACACAGCAAGTCATAAATGGTCATAACTAAAAGGTCTTTAAAAGAAAAATTACCTTTTGTTTCCTTTTGACACCTCAACTTTGTGAGCCAGAAAAAGTCCATTTTAACCGACAATTTAGTTGTAATCTATAATCACTATACTCATTTATATCCAGAATTCCGATTAATATCAAGTGCATGTTCATAGAGTTCTGGGAAGGCTTAGAATCTATGGATAATACACTTAAGGGGACATGTACTAAGCAGTGATAAAAGTGGAGAAGTGAGCCAGTGGAGAAGTTGCCCATGGCAGCCAATCAGCTGCTCTGTATACTTTATAGTATGCAAATTATAAATGTTACGTCAATGCTGGCTCACTTCATTTTTATCACTGCTTAGTACATGTCCCCATTAGTTGGGGAAATGTACCCAGTGGTGTAACTAGAAATTTTTCTCCCCCAAGCCAAAAAATTCTTCGGCGCCCCTACCCCCCCCCCCCCCCCCCCCTAACCCCATAATTGGCACTATTAAAGGGACAAACATGGGAGCGCCGAAGGCGCACGCGCCACAAAAAGGGGGTGTGGCTTTGTTGGAATGGGCATGGCTTCGCATAAAGGGGCGTGGCATTGCAGGAAAAGACTACCTTATACCCCAGTT
Source organism: Pseudophryne corroboree (assembly GCF_028390025.1). Taxonomy (NCBI): domain Eukaryota; kingdom Metazoa; phylum Chordata; class Amphibia; order Anura; family Myobatrachidae; genus Pseudophryne; species Pseudophryne corroboree. The sequence goes on along the minus strand of NC_086451.1, from coordinate 102,462,281 downwards.
TTGCAACCTGCACGCCCAGACGTTGGCCACCACAGAAAAGAAAAATAATCCTGATTCATGCCCCTTACATTTTTTGTCATTTTTCCTCCTTATAGTAATGCCCAGTATACATTATGCCACATACTGCAATGGCCCTTAGACATTATGCCACACACAATATGCACATGACACAATATGCACACACCATAATGCCCCCGACACATTATGCCACACACCGTAATGCCCCCGACACATTATGCCACACACCGTAATGCCTGTGACACATTATGACAGGAATCGCAATGCCCGTTATACATTATGCTACACACTGCAATGCCCCTTATACATTATAGCACATACAATGCCTGTGACACATTATGACACACAGGCTCGTTGCTAGGGGGTAGTGCTTGTTGCTAGGGCTGTGCTCCCAGTGCCACATATGTCCCCAGTGCCAGATATTCCCCCATGGTGCCAGGTACTCACATGCCCCCAGTGCCAAATATAGCCCCCCCATGTGCCAGGTACACATATCCCCCACCAGTGCCACATATGGCCCCAGTGCCAGATATTCCCCCACAGTGCCAGGTACTCACATGCCCCCAGTGCCAAATATAGCCCCCCCATGTGCCAGGTACACATATACCCCCCCCCCAGTGCCACATATGCCCCCAGTGCCAGATATTCCCCCACAGTGCCAGGTACTCATGTGCCCCCAGTGCCAAATATAGCCCCCCCCCCATGTGCCAGGTACACATACACCCCCCCAGTGCCATATATGCCACAAATGCTCACCCAGTGCGTGCCCCCGCTCCCCTGCGCTCCCCCTCTGTTTTGTGATGGAGGGATACGGAGGGCACAGCGCGCGCCTCTCCTGTGTCCCTCCTGGGTCTCCGGCGGGTCTGTTAAAGGGAGTGCCGGTTCGTGAGCCAATCGGAGCTCACGAACGGCACTTCCTTTATTAGACCCGCCGGAGACGCAGGAGGGACACAGGAGAGCCGCGCGCTGTGCCCTCCGTGTTCCTCCTTACAGCAGGGAGGGTTAGTGAGAGCAGATTGACATGCGGACGCTCGTCCGCATGTCAATCTGCGCTAAATCAGTGGTGGCGCCCCCGCAGCCCCTCGCCCCCAAGCCACCGCGAGGGCTGCGGGGACAGTAGTTACGCCACTGAATGTACCGTTGAAACAGATCTAATTAAATTATTGTGTCTTATTATTTCTGCTAGAAAAATAAAATTAGATAATGCCAAGATATAGGCAATTTAAAGTTGATTAGAGCCTCAAGATGTAAAAGGCAGTTCAATGCACAGGGGCTGGCTGGACAGAGGGCAGGGTGCCATCTGCCCCCCGGGCCAGTGCAATTTAGGTGTTCCAGGGCCACATGACTGCAGATTCCCTGAGAAAAAACTGGACCGCTTGCTTGAGTCCGCCCCCCAAGGCTGAAAGTTGCCAGCCAGCCCCTGTCAACGCATTTGGGGTTTTCAAGTTATTACAGTTGCTTTATAAAGGGTTTTCTTCAAAACCATTAAACCTTTTTAACTCATAAATGTAATCCATTTCTATGGTCAGAGTCCCAATGTAAAGCCTTCATGCAGTTAAAAGAGGATTTACATTTAGCGCCAGTAGCTAGTATGCCATTCTGACCCTCAGTTACCATTTGTTCTAATAGAGTATGCCTATGGAACTGCAGTTGGCTCTGTTTCATCTCCAAACCAAGGTTTAAAAAACAGATCTTACATCCATGAGCATAATTTTCCAAGACTCTCAATCCAGTGGAACAACACTACTCAATTGGATACTGTGAACTATTAGTCATTATCTTTGCTTTTAATGACCGAGGGGAAAGTAAAGCCTGTGACCATATCCACTGATTACTGTAATTCGGGGTGTATTAAGTCAGCTAAATGAGTCAATGCCAAACAAGTCAGATAAGCCTTATTCTTTACTTGATTTAATATTGTAGTGATTTAAGTTTGTAGTGACATACAGAGCAGGTTCTAAAAAGGCAGATGCACTGCCAAAACAATGTGGTGGAGGTTGGGGCTACTCCTAGAGTTTATTATATATTGTGGCAGAAAGTAAGACAGCTTTTGCTCTGCAAGATCTTTGGAAACACATTGTTGTCACCACTCGTCAAATCAGAAAGACTGTCAAAGGGAATCTTATATCAACAGGAACTCAGATCTTGGAAAGCGATTGTCTGGCTATTCAACAGCACAAAAAATTGTTCTGTCACAGTTCTATGATTCACCCTCTACAAGACAACAATAGTTGGCAAAAAGTCCCTTTTTTTTCTTAATTATGGTCACCATCCACCATTATTTCCCATTTCCAGTAGCTCCAGTGATGAACCAGCAATTCAGGAATTACATTGACAAGTAAAAGAAATGTGGAGTACTGTAGTATAATGGCTAATTTACAGCAAGTACAGATAGGACATGAACTGTACATAGCCTGAAGGTGCTTTCCAACTCCAATCATTTGCTGTAGGAGGTACATTTTGTCTTTCTACAAACAATTAAAAAAAATATTAAACGTTTCCCAAGTTTTCTGTTAAGTTCAGCGGACCATTCAGAGTTCAAATGAAAGGACAATATGAATATGTAGATTGTTGAATATGAGGCAAACATCTGCATCATTTTATTAAATGGAAAGGATTTTATCTGCAAGAAGTTTAATTGGAAGTTGGAACCACTTGAGAAATCTGCGTCTTGTCTGAGAATTCATCAGAAAGTATGCTCCTAAACCTGGATCACCAGGAAGTCAGTTTATGAGAAGGATCATAATGTCAGAATCAGTGCTAGTTGTTGTGATTTACGTACGGTACCAATGCATATTTAAGTCTGTGACATTTATTTCAGTAAGTTTGTGGCTGGTATAGTTCACAGACTTTTTGGGACAATGGCTGCAGGTTGAAACAAGCTTCCAGGTCCTAGTGTTGGTGGAATACAATTGTTCATGTGCAGCCAGCCATCTTTTCTCTACCTGATATACACATCTGATCTAGCAGTCAGTGCTAGGTGATTACTTTATGTTTCTGCATCTGTGCACACCCAGTAAACTTTGAAAGTGATTCTGGCTCCTGGCTTTTGGGTTGTTTATTGACTACCCCTCTATCTGCTTCTTGGCTGAACAAATTGTGTACAGACCCAGCTTTGTTACTGGGCTACACTTAGCTTCATCCTTGTTTGCTACTACTCGCATCATTGTGTACCAAACCTCAGAATTTGTAAATGGATTATGCTTTACTTCATCCCTGTCTTTCATTCCCTGCCTTCCTGTGTACTGGACATTTGAGCTTGTTATGGGACTACACTTTACTGTACTCCTAGCCTGCCATTCTGCTAAACTGTATACCATTCCTTAACTACAGTATATGTATCTGACTATAAACTGCTTGCTCCTTATACTTCCAGACAGGTAAGCAAAATACTTTCATTACTTTTTATTGCCATTACACATCTCATGTTACCATATTTAAGTGTGCGCAACATCAGAAAAAAAGGTTATGTTATATTGTCATCTATGACACCAATGAGGAACAGCCTTGGGCTCTTATTTGCAACCCTGGAGTGTGTGTTCCATGGTAATTATAAATAAAATCTTGTCCCTTTATAAAACTTGCAATAATTGTAGTCTTAATATATTTAATAAAAAAACGTGTCCCCTGTCAAAGTCAGAAAAATATCTCTACACACACTGCCATATTTGCACCTCATACTGGTCCGCGCTGCGCATGCGTACGCTCTCCCGTACGTGCACATACTCACAGTCGCGGGCACCCGCAGGCGCACGGTATGCGTATTTACGGTAGAGTTTATGTAATCGTAGCGTGCGACTCATTCGTTACATATTTTCACTAATAATGTATTTTGTAGATCATGGTCCCTTTGATAGATACTGAAAGTTTAGTTAACATAGCATGTTCCTGAACAGAGAGATCCCTCTTTGTATTGTACGAAGGGTCTAACAGGGGTCATACAGTAGTGTTTGGTACCCATCGGAAGAGTATTTAAATAGCAATATTCCGGTGTTGGTGTGGAGCGGATTAATCGCTCGTGCGAATAGTTATGGACATAAGAAGTTTATGTCCATTTACTATTATTTGTTCTTACTTAGTCATGCGGCGGGAAACCCAGTATCCCACCCACCTGAACAGTTGGAAACAGTCACAGCCCACCTGTATGAATCAACCTATGACCTTTTGTTATAATGCGAAGCCGAATTCCTGTGTCCAATGAACAATGAGATTGTAGGGACCATTGAATTGTATTGTGTGTGGGGCATAAATAGGCAGGCCGACCGTATCCAGCACTCTCTCTCTTCAACGGTTCTCATTGCTGATAATCGGGAGCTGGATATCGAGGCGCATGCGATCGTTTCCCCTTGTGCGTAAGTGTTTCTCCGCAATCATATTGTCTTGATGTTATTGTGAGCCATTTCTCTCTCTCTCTCTCTCTCTCTCTCTCTCTCTCTCTTCTATTTCTCCCGTATTTTTCCCTTAATTGTATTGTATTGTATTTCCTGTGTAGTTATCTGGTTAGTTAGTCTATGTTATATTGTAGTGTATGCTTTGTACTGTGATTCTTTTGCAAGTATAATAGTCATAATACATATAATAGGTTTTGGACCCTAAGCCCAGGTATCTGTGTATTTCTTATAGTGTTAAGTATTCCCTGAGCGTCGGTGACGCTCAAGCAGCTTTGTAGTTAACCAGGTTACACCAGGTTGCACTTACACTCTGTCACCACACTAAGGTTTACTGTATATTTCGTTGTTAAAGGTATAGATATAAAGGTTTAACGTTATAAGCGTCTGCACCGCTGGTGATCTCCTCGTGGTCCCGAGCGTCCGCTACGCTATAGCGAATCATTACGTTAGTCGGCAGCCAATAGCGTGCCTGCCTGTGATCTCTGGGCCGTAAGCGAACGTGACGCTTGAGCGTCTCGACTACGGTTGAGCGATCGTTACGCAACTTGCGTACCCTTACGGTACTTCTTACGTAGATAGCGTACAGTGTTCTTAGACCTCTTAAAGTGTTTTATATACGATAAATATTCAGCTTTATCAATTGGGGGCTCGTCCAGTCCTTCACATATCTGCACTAGGTAGATCAGCAGACATTATCCCTCAGCAAAGGGCGGGAGGTTGTATCCCTCGTAGTGCTGACGGGATAAGCGTCTGCTTCGCTTAGGTAAAGGGTGCTGAAGGAATCCGGGAACCGGAGGTAAGAGCAAAACGCTAGTGTCTTTTAAAACTGTTTATTTTTCTATCTTGCGTACACACGCACACATATATATCTGCATTCCTTTTTCATTTGTGTATTTACGTATATCACTCTCCTGTCTGCCAGTTTTATAGTTGATAAAAGTGCTAAAAGAGATTTGCTGTTATTTCATAATTTAAGAATAGAGGTAATAAAGTTAAAATATAGACAAACACACAGTTTTGCCTGGGAGATAAGGCGAAGTCAGTGTGGTGTGTGGTAGATGATCAAGGATCATCTACATTGATAAAAGTATAAATTGTGTTACGGTGGATCTTTGCTTTGCGTGCACGTGTCCCTAACAAAGACTTGCGTACGCAATCCAAAGGCCGACGCACGCAGCGTATATTACGCAACGGAGCGTCCGGTTACGCCCACGTAGCTCAAGTCACGATAAGTTGATTTTTAACGCAAAGCGATAAATAACGCAAAGCGATAAATAACGCAAAGCGGTAAATAACGCGAGGCGAGAAATAACGCAAGTCTATTTTTGGGTGTCCGAAATTTAAATTAACAGATCCTGCTCCTAATTGGTAACACATCTGGTCTAAAGAAAAATTTCTGCGCAGAAATAGAAATAGAAACAAAAGTGTACATGTGATGAGTGAGTGTTTTTGTATTACATAAGTTTATATAACTTGGAGGTTGAACCAAAAGAAATCACCGAGTACTCGTGAGGAACATACGTGTAAGTGACATGCACGGTGGCTAGGGAGGCATCCTTAGTTAAACATACAATTTGAGCATTAGAGTATAGCGGACCAGGAGGTCGTATAAAACAAGACCAGGAGGTCAGACCAGGAGGTCGTATAGAACAAGACCAGGAGGTCATAGTAGACCAGCAGGTCCAGGTACAGTAAACAAGGAAGTCCGCTATACAGTCCACAGGCACAACACCGAAAAGGGTTGGTGCAACACCCATATAGGCCATACAAGCTCTCGCTGAAGGAATTCGCAGCCGCAATTTTCGATTCCATTGGTCTTTCCGTACATAAGCTTAGTTGCTTGTGTGCTGAACGATTGGACCGCACGTAATTGTGTACAGTAGTTAGTAATCTGACCTAGTACCATTAGAGTAAAGGGGTCACAAACGCTATTTGTACATTCTAACGTGATTTGTGTAATTTTTTATTTTTTCAAAAAGGGAAGTTCGCTGGTCACTCAGGAACTATCTGACAACCCCACCTTTACTGGAAAGGGTAGTGCTCTTCGGATCACACTCGCATTTTTCAAGTAAACAAAGGTTAATAGGTGCCCTGGGTCGAGTGCGCCAGCACCATATCGGTGTGATCAGGTCGCATTGGTCGGCGTGGGCGAGCGAGTGGGGTGCTCGGTAAACTTCACCGTCTGCCTATCGTGAATATTTTGGTTTTCTGTAAGGGTTCGCTGAAGACCCTGATATAGAGATCAGAGGTAGAGCAAGCAACACCTGCAGATTATGGGGGCCAGTTGTTCAGGAAGGGGGCGATCAACCTCGGTTCGGGTTGACTCTGTAAACCGACCAGTAGGATCGGCCAGATACGTAATGTGTGAGAAATATGGAAGTCACACAGAGGTTTTATGTGATGAATGGGAGAGAATGACGGTACATGACGGGGAGAAATTCCCAAGAATAGGTAGCTTCAGCCCAGAAGTGTTACAAAATTTAAGGAGGAGGATATGTCTCATAAAATCAGCAAAGAGACGAATCAAGCATTATGATTATTTGCAGTTGTGGCAACAGGAAGGTGAGATACAGAGAGGTTTGGCTCAGGCGGCGGGATCTGGGTCGGTCAGGAAACTGATAGCCACGGCCCCACCGCCACCATATATAGCGGGAGAGAAGTTGATTGCGGAGAAAGACGCACTAAGGTGTAACACACAATCACTTAGTAACCATGTAAATGTTAAAGATAATGTTGAACCATTAACCCATGCAAGTATTAACCCGTGCAAGTTGTACCCTGTTTTGAACTTTCCTCAGGAGTGTGATCAAGAAGACGATTCGGCAACAATTTCAGCGCTCTCTCTAGCGGCCACCATATCGGAAACCACAGTAGGAACTGCTCCACCCCCGAGATTAGTAACAAAGGCCCCTAGCGGAGGGATAGGTGAGGTCGTGTCAACGGGTAAGTACGGCACCATACATTATGCTGAAACAATTTCACCACAGGCTGTAGAATCTACACAGAATGAGGTTGTTAGAGTAAATCCTGTTAAGGTAATAGTAGTTCCCAATGGGAAAACAGACACGTCAGGAGCCACACCCGTTAGGAACATTGCCATGTATTGCCCGTTTACCCGAATGGAATTGAGGACCATAGTGTCTGAATTCCCTGACCCTAGAAAAGATTTAGTTGCTAGCCAAAAATACATCAGGGACCTAGGAAACACTTTAGAGCCCAATAATAAAGATTGGCAGATATTGCTAAGAGCTTGTTTACCCTCCAATGTCGACGCAGCTCAATTCTTAGTTGACTGTGGATTAGATCAGGATGTACCTCTTACAGATGTGTACAACAAAGATAACGTAAAAAGGATAAATTTACAGTTAAAGGAGTATTTCCCAGCCGTTGTTAAATGGAACAAAATATTCTCCATTAAACAAAAGGAGTCAGAAACGGCAGCAGAATATTTTCACCGGGCACTATTAGAAATGGCAAAGTACACTGGTATAGAGGACATTAAGACCAATGCAAACCATCAAGAAGTAGCAGTATCTGTACTAATGGATGGTTTAAAGGAAGCATTAAAGGCAAGGGTACAGACCACGCAACCATGTTGGCGAGGTCTGTCAGTGGCCACTTTGAGAGAGGCTGCTATTGATCACGACTGGAACATCACCAGACACAGGGAGTCACAAGGTGATAAGTTAATGTCAGTAAGTATACAGGCCCTGACCACAAAGCAGCCTGTGGTAATATCACCAAACCCTGTGGGTAAGTCAACTGTGGTAACATGTTATTTTTGTCACAACCAGGGACACTTTGCACGAGACTGTAGATCAAGAAATCGACAAAAGTCTTACCAACCCCCTAGACAACGACACGACACACGACATTGGGATCAGGGTCCACAGAGACGGAGTTATGAGCCACATACAGGGGAAACAAAAAGATATCCCCCGAACAGAGACTGGCATGCCTCTGGTAGTTCCCAGCTATCTCCCTCACAAGTAGTTGCTGCCAGCGGGATTCAGGGAGGTCACCATACCCAATAGGGGTGTGGCCATACCTGTAATCTGCAGCCAGTAAAATTGATTGCAAGCCGTGGAAGTGAACCCGAAATTGCAATTAATGTAGCTGGTAAATCATTAAACTTTCTTGTAGACACAAGGGCGGCCAAGTCAGTGATAAATTCGACAGTGGGCATGAGAACCACTGGTAGGACAATTCCAGCCATGGGAGTAACAGGAGTAGTCCAGCACTACCCTGTTAGCAAACCAGCCGAGATTACAATAGGGCCTTTGCATACCAAGCATTCCTTTTTGCTGGCTGCATCGGCACCAACTAATCTCCTGGGAAGAGACTTACTGTGTAAAATGGGGTGCGTCATTTATTGTACTCCTGAAGGTGTATTCTTGGACATACCTGAGAATCACGCTCAGGAAGTGCGAGACATGTTAGACTCCCCATCAAAATTAATGTCGCATACCATTATGACAAATAGGAATCCATCCCAAGTAGAAGAGATGACATCTCAGATACCAGAGTCACTTTGGACAAAAGACGGACAGGACACTGGATTAATGGCAAACGTAGCTCCAGTAGTTGTACAAGTAAAAGATGGTAGGATAGCTCCAAAAATCCCACAGTACCCTCTGAAGCCAGAGGTGGAGTTAGGAGTTTACCCAGTAATAGAGCGCTTGCTACAACAGGGCATTCTGGTAAGAACGTCCAGCACTGCCAATAGTCCCATCTTCCCTGTTAAAAAGAGTGGGGGGAGGGGTTACAGACTAGTGCAGGATCTAAGGGGGATTAACAAAATAGTTGAGAGTCAGTTCCCCGTAGTGCCAAATCCAGCTGTCATCCTAATGCAAATCCCTCCCACTGCCAAATTTTTCACTGTCATTGACCTCTGCTCCGCTTTCTTTTCGGTACCTCTGCACCCTGACAGCCAATATTTATTCGCATTCACATACAGAGGAGTCCAATACACGTGGACTCGATTACCCCAAGGTTTCATAGATAGTCTAAGTATATTTTCTCAGGCTTTGCATGATTGTTTACAGTCTTTCCAACCAGAGAGTGGATCAGTATTGATACAGTATGTGGACGATTTACTGCTGTGTTCAGATTCACTGGAAGCATCCCTGAAGGATACGAAACAGCTCCTGTTTCATCTTTCAGACACAGGACACAAGGTTTCCAAAGACAAGTTACAATTATGCCAAACTAAGGTAAAATATTTGGGACACTGTCTAACACAAGGACTGAGACACCTGACCGCTGATAGAATCCAAGCAATTAGAGACATGACTCTGCCACAAACCCAGCAACAGATCAGAACGTTTTTAGGAATGTGTGGGTATTGCCGTAATTGGATCCCAGGGTTTTCCATTTTAGCGTTACCTTTGCAGGAAATGGTCTCCTCAAACAAACCTGATAGGATTTCGCATACAGACGAGTCCGAAATAGCATTTGAGAGACTTAAACAGTGCCTAACGCAGGCACCAGCACTAGGTATGCCAGACTATGGGAAACCCTTTGAACTATACGGAACAGAAAGTGCTGGTTGCGCGGCAGGCGTACTAACCCAAAAGCACGGTGATGCCAGCAGGCCAGTTGCATACTACAGCGCTCAGCTAGACACGGTAGCGCGATCCCTCCCCACATGCTTGCGAAGCGTTGCTGCGATAGCATTGCTAGTGACAAAAAGCGAAGATGTCGTGCTAGGCCACAACCTCACAATCCATACGCCACATGCAGTGTCAGCCTTATTGAATTCTGCCCAAACCAGACACGTATCATCAGCGAGGTTTACAAGATGGGAATTGGCCCTAATGGCCCCCGTAAACATCACCATAAGGAGATGCAGTGCATTAAATCCTGCAACATATCTCCCAGGTGTGCCTGGTCAGGCACAAAGGGTGGAAGGTGAGAGTGATGGGGAAGGAGGATTTAATACAAAGGAAGATACACATGATTGTATGGAATATTTGACCCAAAATTTTACCGCAAGGCCTGACATCAGTGACAACCCACTGGAAGATGCAGAACTCACGTTCTACACGGATGGTAGTTGTCATAGACAGTCAGACTCGGGAGACTTGTGTACTGGATACGCAGTCGTAGATGACCAAGACACCATAGAAGCGGAACCGCTAGGCCCACCTCACTCAGCCCAGGTTGCTGAACTGGTCGCCCTAACCAGAGCATGTGAATTGGCTAAGGGTAAGTCAGCCAATATCTACACCGATTCTAGATACGCCTTCGGGGTAGTTCATGATTTCGGAGCCCTATGGCGCCTCAGAAATTTCATGACGGCAGCTGGTACACCGGTAGCGCATGCAGCTCACATAAAAAGGCTTCTAACAGTGATACAGGAACCCGACAGAGTGGCTGTTATCAAATGTAAAGCACATACATATAGCCAGGACCCAGTATCACTTGGTAACAGCCGAGCAGACGAAGCTGCTAAGTTAGCAGCTGCTACCCCCAGACAGACAGACACAACACAACTGATGGTATTTAATACCATCAACACACAAAAGTTGTGTGAAATGCAGAATTTGTGTTCCACACAGGAAAAGGCAGTCTGGAAGGCAAAGGGATATGGCCAGGAGTCCTCAGGACTCTGGACGGATGGACATGGTAAACCAGTGGCCCCCAGAGCATATCTTCCATGTCTGGCTGAAGCAGCTCACGGGCTGACTCATCTAGGCAAGGAAGGGATGTGCAAATTGGTAAGAGCATATTGGTGCGCCCCAGGATTCTCCTCTCATGCGAGTAAAAGAGCAATGTCATGCCTTACCTGTTTGAGAAAGAATATTGGAAAGGCAATACCTACAGAACCATCCCATATCCCACCTGCCGGCGGCCCTTTCCAGGTAATACAAATTGACTTTATACAATTACCCCCTTGTCGGAATTTGAAATATGTACTTGTCTGTATAGATGTTTTCTCAAATTGGGTCGAAGCATTTCCTGCGGCTACAAATACCGCTATGTTTACTGCTAAGAAAATTGTGCAGGAATTTGTATGTAGATATGGTATCCCTAGAATAATCGAAAGTGATAGGGGTACCCATTTTACAGGTGATGTCTTTCAAGGACTGTGTAAGTTGATGGGAATTGATAGCAAGCTGCACACTCCGTACCGTCCACAGGCGAGTGCGAAGGTCGAAAGAGTGAACAGCACTATTAAAAATAAATTGAGTAAAGTGATGGCAGAGACAGGATTGACATGGCCAGAAGCTTTACCCATTGTATTGTACAGTATCAGAACCACTCCCAGGTCCCCTCTTAATCTGTCCCCTTTTGAAATCTTGTTTGGTCGACAACCGCATGTCATGATTAACCCTCAGGATGATTTGAAATGTAACAATGAAGTGACTGTAAAGTACTTGATTAACATGAGTAAACAGTTAAGGAATCAAAATGATAATCTGAAGTTGGTGATTCCTGATTTACCAGATAGTAATTGTCATGACATTGAACCTGGAGATTATGTGATGATACGGAATTTTCTACGCTCAGGTTGCCTTATTGACAGATGGGAAGGACCATACCAGGTCTTATTGACTAGCACTACAGCATTGAAGGTTGCTGAGAGAGAGACTTGGGTTCATTCATCCCACTGCAAGAAGGTTGCTGATCCAGAGAAGTCCCGTGATAAGGAACAGACGGTAGAGGTTGTATCACTGGAGTGTCTGTTCCAGGAGGACTGAGGCGGCACCTGAGCCGTGAAAATCTCAAGACCAAGAGCTGTTGTCGACTCCCCACTCCCTTTTATTGTTTTTCTCCACTTCCCATCCCCTCTCCCTAAAAAATTTCTTTTTCCCCCTTCTCATTCTTCTCCGTTTCCTCCTATAAGATGGACTTGCCCCAAGAGACTGTGATCCGGATTTTCCTGTTAACCATGATGTTGACCAGAGCAGTCTGTTCCGGCGAGAGTACCATGGAGGTCGAGAGAGGTTCTGGAATGGGTTCTGATGATAAAGATTGAGGCGTAGTTTTCCAAGATCAACCTAACCAACAAGCAAAGGCGAGTATCAGAAAACGATCCGATAGCATTGACCATAGAAGAAATTGCGACGGATTGTTAGCTGAAGAAAACTGTATCTGTAGGCTCTGTAACAATGTCATTGAGGATGGGTGCATTAAGAAATGCCAATCCAGTTTTAATATCCATATGGATCGGCATCCATTGAGTGACTATCACTCCTTAGTGGGTAGTGTGTTAAACAAAACAGATTGTTGGGTATGCTCTCAAGTACCTCAGGGTCATAGCAAATCAGGGCTAGTACCATTTCCTTTAACGATAGGGGAGGTACTTGAGTTAAATGGTGGGAGACCGGTGGACCGGAGGTTTAATATCTCCAGTCCTCCTAGTTTAAAGCTCCACCAATACCACGTGGATAGGTCCCTATTATGTTTCAACATCTCCAATCCCCGAAAGCCAGGAAATTGGGAAGTGTCATGGAGCAACCAAACCATGACCTTTTCGCATAGAGCAGATAGAATGCCTACAGATACAGAGCTTGTACGCCACATAGCCAGTAGAGGAAAATCTTTCCGGTATAGGTACACCTTAGGAAATAGAATTACGAGAGTTGGAGAAGTATCACCAGGATACTGTGCACATATCGTACAACCTGATACGTGTACTAAGCAGATGGAAGAATTAGGGTCAGGAGATTTCACATGGAAGGTGTGTAATATGGTTATGTCCTACTCCGTCCCATATGTTCTCCCCGATGATGCATATTTCATATGCGGGAGAAAGGCGTACAAGTGGCTTGCCCCAAACTCTGAAGGATTGTGTTATATTGGAAAAGTATTGCCTGAAGTAATGACTGTGTCACATGACAAAATGAAAGACATATACCGTGGTGCCCAAGCTCCTTATACTCACACTCATTACGAGCACATTGTTAAAAGGCAACTGACAGAAAGGTTAGAGCATCCGGCCTCTGATCTGATCCATGAATCCACCGGGATTCAGGTTCTGGTGGCGTTAGATTTCACTCGCACCGCTCGAGGAGTGATGAATTATAGATACATCTCTGCGCTCGCAAATTTGTTAGATAATATCACTGAAATGTATGATGACACGTTTAGATATACTGGAAGGGAACTTCAAGCTTATAAAACAGAACTGGTGCAGCATAGAATGGTTCTTAATTACCTCACAGCAGTGACAGGCAGATATTGTGTTACATTGGCAACACAGTATGGCGTGAAGTGTTGCACGTATATCACGAATAGCACCGAGGATCCGGTCGAGGTCATAGACCAAAAGATGGACGATATTCTCCAATTGAAGTGGGAATTTCGCCGAAAACACAATCTCACTCTTGCTGCTGTAGGTAATGAGCTGACTGGTTGGGTGTCATGGTTGAACCCGCGAAATTGGTTCTCCGGTTTAGGAGACTGGGCTCAAGGAGTCATAATGGATGTTGGGAAGTTTCTCCTATGTATCTTAGGTGTTGTCATATCAATTGGCTTGATATTTAGATGCGGTCAGGCTTTAATGAAGTGCAAACAAAGTACAAGAGTAATGAGTTTGAGGAGTGAGGAAACTGTAATTAACCTGGATTTGATTTATGACCCAACAATAGAAACAATGATGTAATGAAAATGCGATTATACGGTCCGTTTCTTTCACCTGTTTTTCTGGTTTTTTTCTCCAAGATAAAAAGACCCACTTGGACAAGGAAGTTGACGAGACGCTATACAGACAACGGATTGACCAAAGAAGAAGTTTTGACCACTGTAGATACGGACATTTGATGAACTTTGCCATGGATCCCCAGTTTCCCTAGAATTCTTAAACTTACGCTAGCCCAACATTTTTTTTTGTAAATCTAATGGCATTGACAAAGCTTTTTGCCCGCACCTAATGGGCAAAACAGCGCAAAGAAGACGACTTTCAACTGATACCGAACAAAACTTCAACCGACAGATGTACATTAACCTGACATAGAATACCACTGCATTTACCATAAGTGTTCTTTATCTTCATTTCTACAACCCTCAGGTAATGACACACATAGTCGATAGGGAATCCAGGCACAGATATCAGCAACCACATACCTCCCCCATTCATGTATCATCAACTAAAATGTGCTCCCCATTTTGTTACAACTGAAAGCCGAAATGAGCTCGGTAGAGTTTGACAGCCCATCCACAGACCCTTAATACGGGATAAGAAGGAATTCAAATGTATACTTCGCAATACCTCGAAGCTTGATTTACAACACGTACGGCACGATGATACATGACCCCCCAAACATGGACTCATACACACATGCTTCTGCTATCTCACTAGGTCATACCCTCTTCCCACCTACTCCTCTCTCCTCCCTTACCCAACCATGGAAATGAATTAACCCCTGACATATATTTTTCTCCTTTTGAAATGTTTTAGAAGGTGGCAGTTATTATTGACTGCCAAAGGGTGGACTGTCAAAGTCAGAAAAATATCTCTACACACACTGCCATATTTGCACCTCATACTGGTCCGCGCTGCGCATGCGTACGCTCTCCCGTACGTGCACATACTCACAGTCGCGGGCACCCGCAGGCGCACGGTATGCGTATTTACGGTAGAGTTTATGTAATCGTAGCGTGCGACTCATTCGTTACATATTTTCACTAATAATGTATTTTGTAGATCATGGTCCCTTTGATAGATACTGAAAGTTTAGTTAACATAGCATGTTCCTGAACAGAGAGATCCCTCTTTGTATTGTACGAAGGGTCTAACAGGGGTCATACAGTAGTGTTTGGTACCCATCGGAAGAGTATTTAAATAGCAATATTCCGGTGTTGGTGTGGAGCGGATTAATCGCTCGTGCGAATAGTTATGGACATAAGAAGTTTATGTCCATTTACTATTATTTGTTCTTACTTAGTCATGCGGCGGGAAACCCAGTATCCCACCCACCTGAACAGTTGGAAACAGTCACAGCCCACCTGTATGAATCAACCTATGACCTTTTGTTATAATGCGAAGCCGAATTCCTGTGTCCAATGAACAATGAGATTGTAGGGACCATTGAATTGTATTGTGTGTGGGGCATAAATAGGCAGGCCGACCGTATCCAGCACTCTCTCTCTTCAACGGTTCTCATTGCTGATAATCGGGAGCTGGATATCGAGGCGCATGCGATCGTTTCCCCTTGTGCGTAAGTGTTTCTCCGCAATCATATTGTCTTGATGTTATTGTGAGCCATTTCTCTCTCTCTCTCTCTCTCTCTCTCTCTCTCTCTCTCTCTCTCTTCTATTTCTCCCGTATTTTTCCCTTAATTGTATTGTATTGTATTTCCTGTGTAGTTATCTGGTTAGTTAGTCTATGTTATATTGTAGTGTATGCTTTGTACTGTGATTCTTTTGCAAGTATAATAGTCATAATACATATAATAGGTTTTGGACCCTAAGCCCAGGTATCTGTGTATTTCTTATAGTGTTAAGTATTCCCTGAGCGTCGGTGACGCTCAAGCAGCTTTGTAGTTAACCAGGTTACACCAGGTTGCACTTACACTCTGTCACCACACTAAGGTTTACTGTATATTTCGTTGTTAAAGGTATAGATATAAAGGTTTAACGTTATAAGCGTCTGCACCGCTGGTGATCTCCTCGTGGTCCCGAGCGTCCGCTACGCTATAGCGAATCATTACGTTAGTCGGCAGCCAATAGCGTGCCTGCCTGTGATCTCTGGGCCGTAAGCGAACGTGACGCTTGAGCGTCTCGACTACAGTTGAGCGATCGTTACGCAACTTGCGTACCCTTACGGTACTTCTTACGTAGATAGCGTACAGTGTTCTTAGACCTCTTAAAGTGTTTTATATACGATAAATATTTAGCTTTATCACCCCTTTAAAATAAATAATAAAATATTGTCTGTTTAGAATAAATATTTCAATTTTGAACCCATATTAAGTCACGTGTAATATGAGTGCTAATTACAACAACAGGGAGAGCAGACGATAATTACTTGTTGCTGAATAGTGACAAAGGATTGGATGTGGAAGCCACATGCAGCATAGAGACACTGTGAATGGATGTACCCATCTCACCTTCCGTTTGGCAAGATTGTGGTGCCTACGCTGTGCCGGACCACAGGTACAGATCGCAGCTTGGTAGAAAAACATCTTTGAAAAATGAGTCACTCAGGTAGTTATCAGGGTCGGACCCAGGTATACTGCAGTGTAAATGGTGCAATCTGGGTCATTCGCCCCTGGTCAAGGTAATAGAGCCTCAACCCAGGAAGCAAATCTTATATTTAACACGAATGTGATAACAATTGCCATGTTTTTAATTCTGAATGTTAGAGCAAGACTTTGGCGTAGTCATCTTAACAAATGTTGCAACAATTATAACCAACATTCCCTGTTTATAAAGTATAGAGTATACATCTTGGAGTTTCTGTAATATATATGGTGAGTGCAGAGCTTCTGTGCACAAATATAAACAAACATATATACAGCATATATATATATATATATATATATATATATATATATATATATATATATATATATAAAATAGATTTTATAGAATAACCATGACTGCTTGGTGGATGGTTCACTGGGTTGCTATGTCACAAAGAAAATCCTGAGGGATTGAAACATCGACTATGTCTTTTTTGCACTTTAAAGAACTTTATTAAAACAGCCTGCTTTTATTGGTGAGTGCCTGAATGGAATATTTTATTCTAGAAAATCTACACCCGGAACTATATATATATATATATATATATATATATATATATATATATTCTAAAACACAAATGAGAGAGGTGCCCCTAGTGCAGTACAGACAATGTAATATACCTCCACCAAGAACACCCTAAAATCGGAGGTGTACCGTATTAAGTGGTCTCAAAACCACTTTCAAGCAACGTTTTTAGAAATCCAAATGTTCCCCGCTTCTGGCAGTAGACTCCTGGATGTAATGGTCACACCGGTATCTATGGTCTACAAGTTCGGAAGAACATAAAAGAATGGATGACCGATATATGATCGAATTTATCCCTCAAAAAAAAATCAATAAAAATGCTTGCAGTAATGGATGTAATGAAAAGTGCGCTGAATTCACAGCTAAAATGAATGTGCCAACTCAGTGAGGCAAACAATAACACTATAGTGCTGAATTCACTACAAGCCACAATGTCGTTTATGCAGATAATCCTCAGCAGGAAGAGTGCCTTCTCCTAGTCAGCTGAATTCAGCGCACTTTTCATTACATCCATTACTGCAAGCATTTTTATTGATTTTTTTTTGAGGGATAAATTCGATCATATATCGGTCATCCATTCTTTTATGTTCTTCCGACCTTGTTGACCATAGATACCGGTGTGACCATTACATCCAGGAGTCTACTGCCAGAAGCGGGGAACATTTGGATTTCTAAAAACGTTGCTTGAAAGTGGTTTTGAGACCACTTAATACGGTACACCTCCGATTTTAGGGTGTTCTTGGTGGAGGTATATTACATTGTCTGTACTGCACTAGGGGCGCCTCTCTCATTTGTTTTTTAGAATTTATTGAAGATCTGCCGGAACAGCGGGTCGTCTGGAGAATAGGCTGCCACCCCAGAAAATATAGGGGAAGTGCTCTGGACAAATTAAGAACTATTATAAACTGTATGAACTTTTAGAGGAAGGTCATTTGCGCCAATTATCACTCTTCTAACAGCCCATATATATATATTATACAGATGTGTCCTCCTACATCCTTTCTACAGTCACATTAAACAGCCCTTCTAGTCACTCCATGCTGTGACTTGGTAGCGCAGAGCGTCTTTATGTGTGACTTCTTCCATTGCTATATGAATAAGATGCACAATTCTGATTAAAATGTTGTTTCCTCCCACAATCCAAAAATATACTGGTAGGTTAATTGGCTCCCTACAAATTAACCTTAGCGTGAATGTGTGTGCATGTACGTGTGCTAGGAAATATAGATTGTAAGCTCCACTGTGGCAGGGACTGATGTGAATGGTGAAAATACTCTCTGGAAAGTGCTGCAGAATATGTGTGTGCTATATAAATAACTGGTAATAAATAAATAAATAAATAAATAAATAAAATATGTGGCAAGCCTATATTCTGAGTGTGACTATGGCTGTATCTGCATATGATTATCTATGTTACTCTGTTTTCCTGCATGGTGTAGTGAGGCTAGATGTATGAGGATATACAGTTGTGCTCATAAGTTTACATTTGTACACCACTAATAGTGTCTGGCGCTAATCACTATATATATACAAATGTATGTATAACTGCGGATAAGTGCATGCATCCACATACACACCTACCTCGCATATATACAAACCATTAGATTATAAAAATTAATATATATATATATAAAAAATTAAAAATAAAAGCCCATATATTCTACAAAGCAGCGAAGGAAAATTGGCTTGTGGATATAGCTAACACAATCCCACCTGATATAAACCAGATGCAAATGAACAAAATCTAAAAAACTCCTCGTGCTAATATAATTAATTAGAGGCAACAGGACATGAACATACTCAATACATTGATTCTTTTATAGTATTTTTTAATATCTATGAAATCAATCATATAAAACACAAAAAGACATCACAAAATTTACTTAATTAATATGCGCATATATAAAAAAAAAATATAAAATATAATAAAATGATAATTATAATATTCATTGAGCATAAGAGGTGGATCATATATCTATATTACTATAATAGTCCACAGTGGACTATTCCAATATTTGTAAAGGTACTGATGTCCTTTTTTTATTGTATTCCTAAATAGGACAGTCCCGTTAGGTATGCTTAAAAATCTCTTGGATTAAATATCATATAGTGTAGTATGGATAAAGTTTTTTTTACCACTTAATGGAATTATCCATGTATTTGCAGAAAGAAAGAATCTTTACTTATGGGAGATATATCCTGGATCCTGGAGGATAAAGTCGAACACCCGGGGCTCGGTGCACCGCAAGCACCTGTTGTATATTAAGGCTCCCGTTCTCTAACCACCGCTCGTGGCATCCTTCGTCTCCCACTGCAATAGCTCTGGTAAGCAGTGCACACACCTTTTTGGCTTTAGGGGAAAGGACAGTCCGGCTCCTGGAGCTCAGCGCACCGCCGGCACCTGTCAGCTGAGTATGCTCCCGTCCTCAAGTCGCCGCGTATAGCGTCCTCCTTTCTCCCGACTATCAGCCTCAAAGTGACAGTGATGCACATCAAGGGTAACCAACAGATATTGTCAACTGGGTCACAATTCGGGCACTTTCACTGACGCGTTTCGCTTCCAATTGAAGCTTCCTCATAAGTTTACATACCCTAGCAGAATTTGTGTTTTTTGGCCATTTGTCAGAGAATATGAATGATAACTCACAAACTTTTCTTTCACTCATGGTTAGTGGTAGGTGAAGCCATTTATTCTCAAACAACTGTGTTTACTCTTTTTAAATCATAATGACAACAGAAACTACCCAAATGACCCTGATCAAAAGTTTACATACCCTGGAGATTTTGGCCTGATAACATGCACACAAGTTGACACAAACGGGTTTGAATGGCTACTAAAGGTAACCATCCTCACCTGTGATCTGTTTGCTTGTAATCAGTGTGTATGTATAAAAGGTCAGTGAGTTTCTGGACTCCTGAAAGACCCTTGCATCTTTCATCCAGTGCTGCATTGACGTGTCTGGATTCTGAGTCATGGGGAAAGCAAAAGAATTGTCAAAGGATCTGCGGGAAAAGGTAATTGAACTGTATAAAACAGGAAAAGGATATAAAAAGATATCCAAGCAATTGAGAATGCCAATCAGCAGTGTTCAAACTCTAATTAAGAAGTGGAAAATGAGGGATTCTGTGGAAACTAAATCATGGTCAGGTAGACCAACAAAAATTTCAGCCACAACTGCCAGGAAAATTGTTCGGGATGCAAAGAAAAATCCACAAATAACTTCAGCTGAAATACAAGACTCTCTGAAAAAAAGTGGTGTGGTTGTTTCAAGATGCACAATAAGGAGGCATTTGAAGAAAAATGGGCTGCATTGTCGAGTCGCCAGAAGAAAGCCATTACTACCAGGGGCGGAACTGTGGGAGGCAGTGGAGTCGGCTGCCGCCGGGCTCCTGACCTACAGGGGGCACATCTCCTTCACTGTCTCCCGCTGCCTGATCGCCGCTGCTCAGCGGCGGAACTTGCGCCTGTGCAAGCGGTGCAATGCACCGAGGCTCAGCGCTAAGAAGGGGCCCACAGCCGGAGCAGTGTAATGAGTCACACTGACTCATTACACGCTGCGCTGCACAGGAGGAAGCCGCCGGACGTGAGCGTACAGCGCCAGCAAATGAGAAGGGTGAGCTCATCACCCTTCACCTCGGCTGCATCTTCCTCCAGAATCCTGGTCTCTGCCACCGCTGCATGCTGGGAGAAGGGGGAGGGAGGAGGGACAGTCACGGCAGCAATGTGTGTGGAGAGTGAGGACTGGGAGACATCGGCTCAGCTGCAGTGAGGAGCCTTACAGGAGCCAGGAGGTGCAAAGTATGTTGTACACACATGCAAATGCTGGCTGTGTGTATTTAGCTGTGTGTGTGTTTTGCTATGGGTGTATGTGTTTTGCTAGGGATGTATGTGTGTGGTTTTGCTATGGGGGTGTGTATGTATTTTGCTATTGGTGTATATATACTGTATTTTTTTGCTATGGGTGTGTGTTTGTGTATGTATATCATACCCTCCAACATTTTACACTGAAAAATCGGGACAAATCCGAAAAAGGGGCGTGGTCGCGGGTAAAGGGGGCGTGGCCATGCCCCTTTTCCTATACTTTCAATGGAAGTTTGGAGAGCCAAAAATCGGTACAGACCATGAAAAAAAGGTACTGTACCTATTAAAAAGGTACAGTTGGAGGGTATGGTATATATGTGTTTTGCTATGTGTGTTTAGTAGTGTGTGTGTTTGTACGTTTTTGCTATGGATGTGTGTGTGTATATGTATTTTGCCGTGCGTGTGTGTTTACTATGTGTGTATATAGAGTAATCTGTATATCCATATCTACAGATGTAGCCACACTCACGACTAGTGTTCCCATGTCTATGAAATGTGCGTGCACTATAGAGAGAACGTCGGCTGTGACTTAGCGCAGCACAGCGTTCATTGAAGCTTGTCGCAATGCGTACGCCCATACCAACGCATCACGGCAAAAATGAGGCTGGCTACATCTGTTTCTATCTAGCTCATATTCCTCTTAGTTAATCTTGGTGTGCACATCAGGTAGACACTGGCGTAACGTGTATAAGCCTCTCTACTGTGTGACGTAACGTGTATAAGCCTCTCTACAATGTGACGTAACGTGTATAAGGATCTCTACTGTGTGACGTAACATGTATAAGGCTCTCTACTGTGTGACGTACCGTGTATAAGCCTCTCTACTGTGTGACGTAACGTGTATAATGCTCTCTACTGTGTGGCGTACTGTGTATAAGCCTCTCTACTGTGTGACGTAACGTGTATAATGCTCTCTACTGTGTGACGTAACGTGTATAAGCCTCTCTACTGTGTGACGTAACGTGTATAATGCTCTCTACTGTGTGACATAACATGTATAAGGCTTCTACTATGTTATGTACCGTGTACAAGGATCACTACTGTGTGATGTACCATGTATAAGGATCTCTACTGTGTGGCGCAATGTGACATTAGAGTACTATTGTATGGTGACACCATTCTCTGTGAGACAAAACTCAATTTTCTGGGTGATGCGCTTCACCTATTTATAATATGGGAGGGGGGCCCAATGCATATTGTTGCACCTGGGCCCACCATTCTCTAGTTCCGCCACTGCCATAGCTATTTTTTTTTGTTTTATGATTCTTACAGACGGAGGAGCTGTGTCAGTGACACGGAAGCTGCCTCCTGTATATACAGAGAGCTGGCACTGGCTGCAGCTAGGGGTAGCACCAGAGCGCAGCTCCTCCCCGGCCCTTCCAGTTAAGCAAGCCAGCCGAGTGAAGCTCAGGCTGATGATAAGCCAAAAGGTAGGCACTGGCAGCACTTGCCTCAAGCTTTAATAAATGTTGGAAGCACTGTGTTTTGTGTGTGCATGTTTTTAAGTGAGGTGTGTGTGTGTGTGTTTTTAAATAAAGTTGTGTGTTCAAGTAAGAGGCATGTGTGTGTGTGTGAGAGGCGCGTGTGTGTGTGTGTGTGTGTGTAAGTGAGAGGCATGTGTGTGTGTGAGGCATGTGTGTGTGTGAGGTGTGTGTGTGTGTGTGTAAGTGAGAGGCATGTGTGCGAGAAGCAAGGATTAAAGGGGCATTTGAGCATTTCTACAGGACTATGTACAGAGCACACACCTGGTCTGGGTACACGCTACCGTACAAATATATGGAGGGGTGTCAGTTTCTGAATGTGTGTGTGAGAGGCGTGTGTGTGTAAGTGAGAGGCATGTGTGTGTGTAAGTGAGAGGCATGTGTCTGTAAGTGAGAGGCATGTGTGTGTTTAAGTGAAAGCGGTGTGTGTGTGTATGTATGTGTGTGTGTTTTTAAGTCTAGGAGGTGTGTATGTGTGAGTGAAAGAGCCATATGTAAGTGAGAGACGTGTGTGTTTTTAAGTGAAAGGCATGTGTGTGTTTAAGTGAAAGGCATGTGTGTGTTTAAGTGAAAGCGGCGTGTGTGTTTAAGTGAAAGAGGCGTTTGTGTGTTTTTAAGTGAATGAGGTGTTTGTGTGGTTTTTTTTAGATATATCGGCACACCGCTGCGCCAAAGCATCTCCATCGAGACCCGCTGGCGGGTGAGGGAGCACTGTAGGTGTACTATAAAGGTATGCTGGTGTCTGTTTTATTGTAATGACTGACTTGGAGTGCCGTCCACTTTGTATGTGTATGTATATTACTATTGGGAAAGGTACCTGAGCACGCTACTACTGTTCACCCTGAGTGCCGGATAGTTACATATGGTATGTTTGTGTATATGTATGGGGGCACCAACATTTATCATGCCTCCGGGCGACTGGGACAAACTTACGCCACTGATTACTACGCAAATGCCACAAAGCATCCCGCTTACAATACTCCAAACAGCACAGAGACAAGCCTCAAAACTTCTGGAACAAAGTCATTTGGAGTGATGAGACCAAAATGTAACTTTTTGGCCACAACCATAAACATTACATTTGGAGAGGAGTCAGCAAGGCCCATGATGAAAGGTACACCATTCCTACTGTCAGTGCCGTTTCTTGCGGCGGGTGAGCCGTGCAACTGCACGGGGCGCCCGCCGCGGCACTTCTTGAACACTTAAAATCCCCCTCCTCCCGAGTACCCAGCTCGGGGGGCGGAGTTTTGCAGAATGACGCGGTGTGTCATGACATCATGATGCAATTGCGTCATTCCATGAAGCTCCCCCCCCCCCCCGAGCTGGGTACTCAGGAGGAGAGAGGAGGGGGAGCCGAAGAGGAGGGAGAGGCGGCGAAGAGCGGGAAGAACCGCTTCAACTGTAAGTCAGCCTCTCCCTCTCTCTCCCCTCCCCCCTCTGCCGCCTGCCATCATGTACAAAAAGGGGACACTCGCCTGCCATAATGTGTTAAATGGGGACACCTGCCTGCCATACTATGTAAAATGGGGACCCCTGCCTGCCGTACTGTGTAAAATGGGGACACCTGCGTGCCATAATGTGTAAAATGGAGACACTCGCCTGCCGTAATGTGTAAAATGGGGACTCTTGCCTGCCGTATTGTGTAAAATGGGGACACTTGCCTGCCATTTTGTGTAAAATATGAACACTTGCCTGCCGTACTGTGTAAAATGGGGACACTTGCCTGCCGTACTGTGTAAAATGGGGACTCTTGCCTGCCATACTGTGTAAAATGGGGACACTTGCCTGCCGCACTGTGTAAAATGGGGACACTTGCCTGCCGCACTGTGTAAAATGGGGACACGTGCCTGCTGTACTGTGTAAAATGGGGACTCTTGCCTGCCATGCTGTGTAAAATGGGGACACTTGCCTGCCTCACTGTGTAAAATGGAGACACGTGCCTGCCGTATTGTGTAAAATGGGGACGCTTGCCTGCCGTACTGTGTAAAATGGGGACACGTGCCTGCTGTAATGTGTAAAATGGGGACTCTTGCCTGCCGTACTGTGTAAAATGGGGATGCTTGCCTGCCGTACTGTGTAAAATGGGGACACGTGCCTGCCGTATTGTGTGAAATGGGGACACTTGCCTGCCGTATTGTGGAAAATGGGGACTCTTGCCTGCCGTATTGTGAATAATGGGGACTCTTGCCTGCCGTAATGTGTAAAATGGGGAGTTAATGTATCAAGGGCATTGCGGTGTATGGCATAATATATATTTTTATTTTTTTCCTGTGTTCGCCGTGATCTGTTGGTGCAAGGTGAAAAACTGGGGTGTAAGGTAGTCGATTCAGACGAGGCCGCACCCATGTTACAGAGACCACGACCATTTTATTGAGGTCACGCCCCCTTTGCCGGGAGCGCGTGCGCCTTAGACTCGCGTATACCTTTTACTTTTTATATCTATAGGGGGGTGCATTTTTTTTGTTAAGCCAATGGCCCCCCCATTTTTAAATCTCGCACTGGGAGCCAAATTGGATAGAAAATGCCCTGCCTACTGTAAAACACGGAGGTGGATCGATGATGTTCTGGGTATGTGTGAGCTACAAAGGCACTGGAAACTTGGTCAAAATTGATGGCAATATGAATGCAGCATGTTATCAGAAAAAACTGGAGGAAAATTTGCACTCATCAGCCCGGAAGCTGCGCATGGGACGTACTTGGACGTTCCAACATGACAATGATCCAAAACACAAGGCCAAGTCGATCTGTCATTGGCTACAGCAGAATAAAGTGAAGTTTCTGGAGTGGCCATCTCAGTCTCCTGACCTCAATATCATTGAGCCACTCTGGGGAGATCTCAAACGTGCAGTTCATGCAAGACAGCCCAAGAATTTACAGGAACTGGAGGCTTTTTGCCAAGAAGAATGGGCAGCTTTACCATCTGAGAAAATAAAGAGCCTCATCCACAACTACCACAAAAGACTTCAAGCTGTCATTGATGTTAAAGGGGGCAATACACGGTATTAAGAACTGGGGTATGTAAACTTTTGATCAGGGTCATTTGGGTAATTTCTGTTGTCATTATGATTTAAAAAGAGTAAACACAGTTGTTTGACAATAAATGGCATCACCCAACCACTAACCATGAGTGAAAGAAAACTTTGTGAGTTATCATTCATATTCTCTGACAAATGGCCAGAAAATCACAAATTCTGCTAGGGTATGAAAACTTATGAGCACAACTGTGTGTGTATATATATATATATATATATATATATATATAAGAGATGTGCAGCGGGCATTTTTCGGGTTTTGTGTTTTGGTTTTGGTTCCGCGGTCATGTTTTGGATTCGGACGCGGTTTGGCAAAACCTCCCTTAAGAATTTTTGTCGGATTCGGGTGCGTTTTGGATTTGGGGTTTGTATGTTTTAAAAAAAACAACTCAAAAACAGCTTAAATCATAGAATTTGGGGGTAATTTTGATCCTATAGAATTATTAACCTCAATAACCATAATTTCCACTCATATCCAGTCTATTCTGAACACCTCACACCTCACAATATTATTTGTAGTCCTAAAATTTGCACCGAGGTCGCTGGATGACTAAGCTAAGCGACCCAAGTGGGCGGCACAAACACCTGGCCCATCTAGGAGTGGCACTGCAGTGTCAGACAGGATGGCACTTAAAAAAAATAGTCCCCAAACAGCACATGATGCAAAGATAAATAAAATTAAAAAAAAGAGGTGCAAGATGGAATTGTCCTTGGGCCTTCCCACCCACCCTTATGTTGTATAAACAGGACATGCACACTTTAACAAACCCATCATTTCAGCGACAGGGTCTGCCACACGACTGTGGCTGAAATGACTGGTTGGTTTGGGTCCCCACCAAAAAACAAGCAATCAATCTCTCCTTGCACAAACTGGCTCTACAGAGGCAAGATGTCCACCTCATCCTCATTGTCTGATTCCTCACCCCTTTCACTGTGTACATCCCTCTCCTCACAGACTATTAATTTGTCCCCAGTGTTATCCACCATCACAGGTCCCTGTGTACTTTCTGGAGGCAATTGCTGGTAAATGTCTCCACGGAGGAATTGATTATAATTCATTTTGATGAACATCATCTTCTCGACATTTTCTGGAAGTAACCTCCTACGCCGATTGCTAACAAGGTTACCGGCTGCACTAAACACTCTTTCGGAGTACACACTAGAGGGAGAGCAACTTAGGTGAAATAAAGCCAGTTTGTGCAAGGGCCTCCAAATTAGTGATGTGCACCGAAAATTTTTCGGGTTTTGAGTTTTGGTTTTGGATTCGGTTCCGCGGCCGTGTTTTGGATTCGGACGCGTTTTGGCAAAACCTCCCTGAAAATTTTTTGTCGGATCCGGGTGTGTTTTGGATTTGGATGGTTTTTTTACAAAAAACCCTCAAAAACAGCTTAAATCATAGAATTTGGGGGTCATTTTGATCCCATAGTATTATTAACCTCAATAACCATAATTTCCACTCATTTCCAGTCTATTCTGAACACCTCACACCTCACAATATTATTTTTAGTCCTAAAATTTGCACCGAGGTCGCTGGATGGCAAAGCTAAGCGACCCAAGTGGCCGACACAAACACCTGGCCCATCTAGGAGTGGCACTGCAGTGTCAGACAGGATGGCAGATTTAAAAAATAGTCCCCAAACAGCACATGATGCAAAGAAAAAAAGAGGTGCAATGAGGTAGCCGTGTGACTAAGCTAAGCGACCCAAGTGGCCGACACAAACACCTGGCCCATCTAGGAGTGGCACTGCAGTGTCAGACAGGATGGCAGATTTAAAAAATAGTCCCCAAACAGCACATGATGCAAAGAAAAAAATAGGTGCAATGAGGTAGCTGTGTGACTAAGCTATGCGACCCAAGTGGCCGACACAAACACCTGGCCCATCTAGGAGTGGCACTGCAGTGTCAGACAGGATGGCAGATTTAAAAAATAGTCCCCAAACAGCACATGATGCAAAAAAAAAAAGAGGTGCAATGAGGTAGCTGTGTGACTAAGCTAAGCGACCCAAGTGGCCGACACAAACACCTGGCCCATCTAGGAGTGGCACTGCAGTGTCAGACAGGATGGCAGATTTAAAAAATAGTCCCCAAACAGCACATGATGCAAAGAAAAAAAGAGGTGCAATGAGGTAGCTGTGTGACTAAGCTATGCGACCCAAGTGGCCGACACAAACACCTGGCCCATCTACGAGTGGCACTGCAGTGTCAGACAGGATGGCAGATTTAAAAAATAGTCCCCAAACAGCACATGATGCAAAGAAAAAAAGAGGTGCAATGAGGTAGCTGTGTGACTAAGCTAAGCGACCCAAGTGGCCGACACAAACACCTGGCCCATCTAGGAGTGGCACTGCAGTGTCAGACAGGATGGCAGATTTAAAAATAGTCCCCAAACAGCACATGATGCAAAGAAAAAAAGAGGTGCAATGAGGTAGCTGTGTGACTAAGCTAAGCGACCCAAGTGGCCGACACAAACACCTGGCCCATCTAGGAGTGGCACTGCAGCTTTCTAGCGAGAGGATGAGTGCTTCCATCCTCATGTGAATCTGAACCACTAGCCATGAACATAGGCCAGGGCCTCAGCCGTTCCTTGCCACTCCGTGTCGTAAATGGCATATTGGCAAGTTTACGCTTCTCATCAGACGCTTTTAATTTAGATTTTTGGGTCATTTTACTGAACTTTTGTAGTATACTTGACGACACAGAGGTAGAGCAGTGGACTACTGTACCGTACTGCTATATATATACTGGTGGTCAGCAAAATTCTGCACTGCCCTCATACTATATACTGCGCACAACTAAAATGCAGCACAGGTATGGATGCATAGTATACTTGACGACACAGAGGTAGAGCAGTGGACTACTGTACCATACTGCTATATATATACTGGTGGTCAGCAAAATTCTGCACTGTCCTCCTACTATATACTGCGCACAACTAAAATGCAGCACAGGTATGGATGTATAGTATACTTGACGACACAGAGGTAGAGCAGTGGACTACTGTACCGTACTGCTATATATATACTGGTGGTCAGCAAAATTCTGCACTGTGCTCCTACTATATACTGCGCACAACTAAAATGCAGCACAGGTATGGATGCATAGTATACTTGGCGACACAGAGGTAGAGCAGTGGACTACTGTACCGTACTGCTATATATATACTGGTGGTCAGCAAAATTCTGCACTGTCCTCCCACTATATACTGTGCACAACTAAAATGCAGCATAGGTATGGATGCATAGTATACTTGACGACACAGAGGTAGAGCAGTGGACTTCTGTACCGTACTGCTATATATATGCTGGTGGTCAGCAAAATTCTGCACTGTCCTCCTACTATATACTGCACACAACTAAAATGCTGCACAGGTATGGATGCATAGTATACTTGACGACACAGAGGTAGAGCAGTGGACTACTGTACCGTACTGCTATATATATACTGGTGGTCAGCAAAATTCTGCACTG
Source organism: Pseudophryne corroboree (assembly GCF_028390025.1). NCBI lineage: Eukaryota > Metazoa > Chordata > Amphibia > Anura > Myobatrachidae > Pseudophryne > Pseudophryne corroboree. The sequence continues at coordinate 102,433,313 of NC_086451.1, read as the reverse complement.
TCCTCCTACTATATACTGCGCAAAATTAAAATGCAGCACAGGTATGGATGCATAGTATACTTGACGACACAGAGGTAGAGCAGTGGACTACTGTACCGTACTGCTATATATATATACTGGTGGTCACAGCAAAATTCTGCACTGTAATCCTACTATATACTGCACACAACTAAAATGCAGCACAGGTATGGTTGCATAGTATATTTGACGACACAGAGGTAGAGCAGTGGACTACTGTACCGTACTGCTATATATATACTGGTGGTCAGCAAAATTCTGCACTGTCCTCCCACTATATACTGCGCACAACTAAAATACAGCACAGGTATGGATGCATAGTATACTTGACGACACAGAGGTAGAGCAGTGGACTACTGTACCGTACTGCTATATATATACTGGTGGTCAGCAAAATTCTGCACTGTCCTCCTACTATATACTGTGCACAACTAAAATGCAGCACAGGTATGGATGCATAGTATACTTGACGACACAGAGGTAGAGCAATGGACTACTGTACCGTACTGCTATATATATATATATTGGTGGTCAGCAAAATTCTGCACTGTCCTCCTACTATATACTGTGCACAACTAAAATGCAGCACAGGTATGGATGCATAGTATACTTGACGACACAGAGGTAGAGCAATGGACTACTGTACCGTGCTGCTATATATATACTGGTGGTCACAGCAAAATTCTGCACTATCCTCCTACTATATACTACAATGCAGCACAGATATGGAGCGTTTTTCAGGCAGAGAACGTAGATATTTTCAGCACACTGAGCACAGATATTTGCAAGCACACTGAGCACAGATATTTGCAGCACACTGAACACAGAAACTGAGAGAACGCAGCCACATCCTCTCGCTATCATCTCCAATGCACGTGTGAAAATGGCGGTGACGCGCGGCTCTTTATATGCAATACGAATCTCGCGAGAATACGACAGCGGGATGATGACGTTCGGGTGCACTCGGGTTAATCGAGCAAGGCGGGAAGATCCGAGGCTGCCTCGGAACCGTGTAAAATGGGTGAAGTTTTCGGGGGCTCGGATCCCGAGGAACCAAACCCGCTCATCACTACTCCAAATTGCCTCTTTTTCCTGCCAGTATACGTACGGACTGTCTGACGTGCCTACTTGGATGCTGTCACTCATATAATCCTCCACCATTCTTTCAATGATGACAGAATCATATGCAGTGACAGTAGACGACATGTCAGTAATTGTTGGCAGGTCCTTCAGTCCGGACCAGATGTCAGTTTTAACTCCTGACTGCCCTGCATCACCGCCAGCGGGTGGTTGTGGAAATGTTATCCTTTTCCTGGCAGCTCCAGTGGCGGTAGAAAATTAAGGAGGAGCTGTTGGCGGGTCACGTTCCGCTTGACTTGACAAGTGTCTCACCAGCAGGTCTTTGAACATCTGCAGACTTGTGTCTGCCGGAAAGAGAGATACAACGTAGGCTTTAAACCTAGGATCGAGCACGGTGGCCAAAATGTAGTGCTCTGATTTCAACAGATTGACCACCCGTGAATCCTGGTTAAGCGAATGAAGGGCTCCATCCACAAGTCCCACATGCCTAGCGGAATCGCTCCGTTTTAGCTCCTCCTTCAATCTCCCCAGCTGCTTCTGCAAAAGCCTGATGAGGGGAATGACCTGACTTAGGCTGGCAGTGTCTGAACTGACATCACGTGTGGCAAGTTCAAAGGGTTGGAGAACCTTGCACAACGTTGAAATCATTCTCCACTGCACTTGAGTCAGGTGCATTCCCCCTCTTTTGCCTATATCGTAGGCAGATGTATAGGCTTGAATAGCCTTTTGCTGCTCCGCAATCCTCTGAAGCATATAGAGGGTTGAATTCCACCTCGTTACCACCTCTTGCTTCAGCTGATGGCAGGGCATGTTCAGGAGTGTTTGCTGGTGCTCCAGTCTTTGGCACGCGGTGGCTGAATTCCGAAAGTGGCCCTCAATTCTTCGGGCTACTGACAGCATCTCCTACATGCCCTTGACGGTTTTTAAAAAATTCTGCACCACCAAATTCATTGTATGTGCAAAACATGGGGCGAGATGGAATTTGCCCACATGTAATGCACGCACAATATTGGTGGCGTTGTCCGATGTCACAAATCCCCAGGAGAGTCCAATTGGGGTAAGCCAATCTGCGATGATGTTCCTCAGTTTCCATAAGAGGTTGTCAGCTGTGTGCCTCTTATGGAAAGCGGTGATACAAAGCGTAGCCTTCCTAGGAACAAGTTGGCATTTGCGAGATGCTGCTACTGGTGCCTCTGCTGCTGTTGTTGCTGCGGGAGGCAATACATCTACCCAGTGGGCTGTTACAGTCATATAGTCCTTAGTCTGCCCTGCTCCACTTGTCCACATGTCCGAGGTTAAGTGGACAGTGGGTACAACTGCAGTTTTTAGGACACTGGTGACTCTTTTTCTGACGTCTGTGTACATTCTCGGTATCGCCTGCCTAGAGAAGTGGAACCTAGATGGTATTTGTTACCGAGGACACACTACCTCAAGCAATTCTCTAAGTACCTGTGAACTAACGGTGGATACTGGACGCACGTCTAACACCAACATAGTTGTCAAGGCCTGAGTTATCCGCTTTGCAATAGGATGACTGCTGTGAGATTTCATCTTCCTCGCAAAGGACTGTTGGACAGTCAATTGCTTACTGGAAGTAGTACAAGTGGTCTTCTGACTTACCCTCTGGGATGACGATCGACTCCCAGCAGCAACAACAGCAGCGCCAGCAGCAGTATGTGTTACACTCAAGGATCCATTGGAGAAATCCCAGTTAGGAGAGGACTCATCAGACTTGCCAGTGACATGGCCTGCAGGACTATTGGCGTTCCTGTCTAAGGAGGAAATTGACATTGAGGGAGTTGGTGGTGTGGTTTGCAGTAGCTTGGGTACAAGAGGAAGAAGGGATTTAATTGTCAGTGGACTGCTTCCGCTGTCACCCAAAGTTTTTGAACTTGTCAATGACTTCTGATGAATGCGATCCAGGTGACGTATAAGGGTTCCTATGTGGTTAACGTCCTTACCCCTACTTATTACAGCTTGACAAAGGCAACACACGGCTTGACACCAGTTGTCCGCATTTCTGTTGAAATAATTCCACACCGAAGAGGTGATTTTTTATTTTATTTTGACCAGGCATGTCAATGGCCTTATTCATCCCACGGAAAACAGGTGTCTCCCCGGGTGCCTGACTTAAACAAACCACCTCACCATCAGAATCCTCCTTGTCAATTTCCTCCTCAGCGCTAGCAAAACCCATATCCTCATCCTGGTGTACTTCAACAGCGACATCTTCAATTTGACTATCAGGAACTGGTCTGTGGGTGCTCCTTCCAGCACTTGCAGGGGGCGTGCAAATGGTGGAAGGAGCCACCTCTTCCTGTCCAGTGTTGGGAAGGTCAGGCATCGCAACCGACACAATTGGACTCTCCTTGGGGATTTGTGATTTAGAAGAACGCACAGTTCTTTGCTGTGCTTTGCCAGCTTAACTCTTTTCATTTTTCTAGTGGGAGGATGAGTGCTTCCATCCTCATGTGAAGCTGAACCACGAGCCATGAACATAGGCCAGGGCCTCAGCCGTACCTTGCCACTCCGTATTGTAAATGGCATATTGGCAAGTTTACGCTTCTCCTCAGACGCTTTTAATTTAGATTTTTGGGTCATTTAACTGAACTTTTGTTTTTTGGATTTTACATGCTCTCTACTATGACATTGGGCATCGGCCTTGGCAGATAACGTTGATGGCATTGAATCGTCTCTGCCATGACTAGTGGCAGCAGCTTCAGCCTAGGTGGAAGTGGATCTTGAACTTTCCCTATTTTACCCTCCAAATTTTTGTTCTCCATTTTTTAATGTGTGGAATTATATGACAGTAATATATCTGGTATTACACGGCAGTAATGTCTGGAATTAGATCCCACTAGATAGATACCAGATACCACTGTGACTGGAATGATTATGACCTATGCACAGTGACAGGACACTACCACAGCACCCTACAGCAGCAAGATGCAGCACAAGACACTGGACTTTTAGTAATGCACTGTAGTATACTGGTCACCACAATGCAGCACAAGACAATGAGTAGTGATACTGAGCACTGATGAGGATACTAGAACTGACACTGGGCAGCGAGATCAGCACTGGACTATTGTTCTGTAGTATACTGGTCACCACAATGCAGCACAAGACAATGAGTAGTGATACTGAGCGCTGATGAGGATACTAGAACTGACACTGGGCAGCGAGAACAGCACTGGACTGTTGTACTGTAGTATACTGGTCACCACAATGCCGCACAAGACAATGAGTAGTGATACTGAGCACTGATGAGGATACTAGAACTGACACTGGGCAGCGAGAACAGCACAGGACTATTGTACTGTAGTATACTGGTCACCACAATGCAGCACAAGACAATGAGTAGTGATACTGAGCACTGATGAGGATACTAGAACTGACACTGGGCAGCGAGAACAGCACAGGACTATTGTACTGTAGTATACTGGTCACCACAATGCAGCACAAGACAATGAGTAGTGATACTGAGCACTGATGAGGATACTAGAACTGACACTGGGCAGCGAGAACAGCACTGGACTATTGTACTGTAGTATACTGGTCACCACAATGCAGAACAAGACAATGAGTAGTGATACTGAGCACTGATGAGGATACTAGAACTGACATTGGGCAGTGAGAACAGCACTGGACTATTGGACTGTAGTATACTGGTCACCACAATGCAGCACAAGACAATGAGTAATGATACTGAGCACTGATGAGAATACTAGAACTGACACTGGGCAGCGAGAACAGCACTGGACTATTGTACTGTACTATACTGGTCACCACAATGCAGCACAAGACAATGAGTAGTGATACTGAGCACTGATGAGGATACTAGAACTGACACTGGGCAGCGAGAACAGCACTGGACTATTGTACTGTAGTATACTGGTCACCACAATGCAGCACAAGACAATGAGTAGTGATACTGAGCACTGATGAGGATACTAGAACTAACACTGGGCAGCGAGAACAGCACTGGACTATTGTACTGTAGTATACTGGTCACCACAATGCAGAACAAGACAATGAGTAGTGATACTGAGCACTGATGAGGATACTAGAACTGACACTGGGCAGCGAGAACAGCACTGGACTATTGTACTGTAGTATACTGGTCACCACAATGCAGCACAAGACAATGAGTAGTGATACTGAGCACTGATGAGAATACTAGAACTGACACTGGGCAGCGAGAACAGCACTGGACTATTGTACTGTAGTATACTGGTCACCACAATGCAGCACAAGACAATGAGTAGTGATACTGAGCACTGATGAGGATACTAGAACTGACACTGGGCAGCGAGAACAGCACTGGACTATTGTACTGTAGTATATTGGTCACGACAATGCAGCACAAGACAATGAGTAGTGATACTGAGCACTGATGAGGATACTAGAACTGACACTGGGCAGCGAGAACAGCACTGGGCTATTGTACTGTAGTATACTGGTCACCACAATGCAGCAGCAAGACAATGAGTAGTGATACTGAGCACTGATGAGGATACTAGAACTGACACTGGGCAGCGAGAACAGCACTGGACTATTGTACTGTAGTATACCGGTCACCACAACGCAGCACAAGACAATGAGCACTGATCCTGAGCACTGATGAGGATACTAGAACTGACACTGAGCAGCGAGATGCAGCACTGGCTATTGTACTGTAGTATAATGGTAACCACAATGCAGCTTTCCACTCAGAGAACGTAGCCACGTCCTCTTGCTCTCTCGACAATGCACGAGTGAAAATGGCGGCGACGCGCGGCTCTTTATATGGAATCCGAATCTCGCCAGAATCCGACAGCGGGATGAGGACGTTTTCCCGCTCATCTCTAATATATACATATATATATATATATATATATATACAGGGTGGTCTATGTGTGGAAACACCCTTGTAATAAAAAAATGAATAGGGATATATTAATCCAGTGTCTACACATATGATATGGAAGTGGGGAGCAGTTTCCTCCTACACTTCAAACATACCGGGTAGGTTAATTGGCTCCCAAAACCATAAATAACCCTACTGTGTATGTGTGTGTGCATGTGGTTGAGAAAATATCTTGTAAACTCAACTGGGATTGATGTGAATGACCAACATATGCTCTGTAAAGCGCTGAAGAATATGTGTGTGCTATATAAATAACTGGTAAAGAATAATAAAGCACCACCAATGAGACACATCAAAGCATTATCCAGTGCACCTGATCAAACTTTGTTCTCTAGTAATCCCCTGCTGGTAATCCAGGTCTAGTAAACGCGTTTCTTATGAACTAGTAAATTACCTAAACCCAAGGAACCTGATCACTATTAAGAAAATATGCGCAAACAAAACAAAAATAGTTCAGGTTCATTTGTTATTCCCGGCATTCACTAGCACCCCTGGAATCCCATTTACCAAAAGAGGAGAAATGACTTATAATGTGGTCAGATGCACAGTGAGCAGTTTAATGTGCCTTTGTTTCTGTTTTAAAAGTGACCTTCTAATGTTTTACAATCAATATTACTGGCACAGCTACAGGAAGCCATTTTTATGCTGCAGTTTCAAAATAAATGTCAATAGAGTATGTTTGCTTACTCCTAGATTTCCTGATTCAACCAAAAATAAACTATTTGCAAAAGCTTATGACAATGCAACAGTAATTAGGCATTATATAAAAGTGGAGGAAAATGCCTTTGATGGAATGGCAATACAGTGTTACTTTGTAGTCTATTAAATATTATAATTTATTTCTGTTAGGATACAGAAATCATTATTGTTTTTCGTCCTTTGTTAGCGCTATGAATAAAATCTATTTTTATGTGCTGTCTTAAGAAAATAGACATTCTTATCGTCTTTGTCTATTTTCAGACATGATAATTTCCTGCTTTTCAAACGTGGCGTTCAATTAGATAATGTGCATTTTATAACATTCACATTTAATTGTGGCATTAACAAACCATGTACCCTATTTACTCAGCATTAGAGGAAGCAAATAATGGTGATGTAATGTTATTGGATAGGGAATACAAGGAAGCAGTGTGCAGATGCCTCATACCATCAGGGAAGGAGGCTGAGAAATAACTAACATTTACTGCACCATCAACAGTCTGCAGAGTTTAAGAAGATCCTGCAATCTACTAATGTAATTTTAAAGATTCCTATATGCTACATGCTGTAATGTATGGGGTAGCTTCAAGGAAAATACAGCTTCCTTCTACCAAATTTCTGTACGTTTAAACTACTGTATGGGATTCTAATATATACACCTCTGGGATCCGGTCAGGATCCCGATGGTCAAAATAATGACGCCGGGATCCTGACACAGTTGACAAGACCGGTGCTGGAATCCCAAATGGGGTCAGACACCCGGAATCCCGATCACTCCACTCCCGACATGCAGAACAAGTAAGCCTTGGGGGGGTTGGGGGGGTTGGGTGTGCTTAGGTCTAGGCTGCAGGGAGGGTTAGGATTAGGCTGCGGGAAGGGGGGGTTAAGTTTAGGCTGCAGGTGGTTGGGAGGGTTAGGGTTAGGCTGTGGGTGAGGATGGGTTAGGCTGTGGTAAGGGCGGGATTAGTCTAATGCACTCTTACAGACGGCTAGGTTTAGGCTGCGGGAGGAGAGGGTGTCATTGGTGATTCTCACTGTCGGATTCTCTGACATTCTCTGACATTCTCTGTGATTCTCACTGTCGGGTTGCCATGGTCAGTATTCTGACCGCCAACATCCCCACCGCCAGCATAACGAACCCAACCCGTACCTCTCACCCCCACATTTCATATTAATACTGCCCCCAGGACCTATCACACTTCTACCAAAATAATAGTAATTTCTCTATGAAATATTGAAAATTTTACTTGAACATTAGGCTCCCCCAAACATTTAGGCTAGCTGCAGAGTTCTTCCACATTTGGAGGCACACTCAGATTAGCCATTATACATCACAGCAAGGTAAGCCATTCCTTCCATCACTACCCCATTAAGAAATTGTGTCATTCAAGGTACCTTTCATTTCCTTTCCCCACCCTAACTGCTTATTTGTCGTATTCTCTATACTTACCCATAAGTAAGCTGTAGAAGTCCTATTTCTTTATTACTGAAGACAAGTTGGTATGTTCAGAAACTAACTAACTGAAGAGACACAGTAGTACAAGAAGCCCAACTTTCATCCTTTAGCAGTATGAACCAGGAAACTATTTATAAACCTCTTCCCAAATGGAACATGACTTTCAAGAAATGGCATAAAGGTTTCTGTCTGTCCCAGATACTTTCTATAGAAGCCAGCCAGATGCTCACTTATTCACCTATAGGGACTGAGACACCCACTTTTAGCATCCGTGTACACTGTAATACCGGTTGGTGCATTTTTATACGCCACCATAGGTTGCTCCATCCAAACATTGCACCAACCCTCTGACCGGTGCAGTTTCTTCATCTAATAATGGCATTGTATGCCTGTGGCTATGGGTCTGTAAATGCATCCACTTACATTGACACACTGGCGACACTCCCATAACCCGCCCACAAAACAGCCCATTCTAGGATTAATTTCTAGCTACTGTACGTTCCAGTCATAACCTTAGGAATGTCCATCACTTTTCACAACACTGTCTGTCCTGCTCGCAGCATCTTTGTGTGTACACTCTGTGTAACGTAGGTGCAATATAACTTTTATAAATGCACATATACAAAAAATTGGTCAACTACATGAACATCAGCATTGTGGGCCTAATTCATTAGTTGTACGCTATGCCATTGTTTTTGCAATTGAGAGATTATGGGCAGACAGCGCATGCACTGCGCTTGCACTGCATATGTGTCAAGATTCCTTTGCGATCATGCTCGCAGTGAGGCTCTAATCACAGAGTGATTGAAAGGAGGTGACCATTTGTGGGAGTTAACGGGGAGTGGCAGCAAAAACACAGGCATGTCATGACCATTTTCGGGGCGTGTATATGCTGTCAGCTGTGATCATGTATGCAGAGGAATATGGCGCCTGCGTCACAACTGCCGCATCCAGTCTGCGTAGCCATAGACCTTCTCAAGCAGTTGATGTTCCCCATTATTACGTATAGGCTGTGAAAGCTATTGCGAATGGGATGGTATTATGATACCAGCGCTTGGGATGCGGGCAGTCATAATACCGACAGCGGCATCCCGATGCCAAGGATCCCGACACTTGGTAAGTATCCTTTCCCTAATCCTTAACCTCCCTAAACCTCCTTTTCCACAAGCCTGACCCTAGGGATAGGCGACGGGGGGAGATGGTTAGGCTGTGGGGTGGGAGGGTTAGGCACCACCGGGAAGAGTTAGGGTTAGGCTACGGGGGAGGGAAGGTTAGGTTTAGACTGCAGGGTGGGGGGGTTATGGTTAGGCACCACCAGGGAGGTAAGGGTTAGGCTGCGGGGGATTGGTTGTCAGTGTTCTGACTGCCGACACCCCAAGCGCCGGGATCCCGATACCATCCCAGCTGGTCTCCTCTATTATTTGTTGTTCATACAAGCCTTTTGAGTTGATCTCGCAAGAAAAAATACTAATGCATTCTGTGGGAGTTGATCACAGGTTTTGCAAACAAAGACCATTGACCTTTCCTAATGAGCCACAGCATGTTTTTCCCGGCTCATGTTGTCCATACTTATCCATCATGTATTTGCCTGCTCTGTGTCCACTTCCTGGGTACAGCCAATCCCCTCCAACCTGGGGCTATACTGTATAAGAATGGAAATGATAACATCAAATGTTTGTTGGCCGTCTGGACTTTGTCTGACTTTCATTATGCCTCTGACATTCCTGGCTTGACCTTATCCCACAGACTCAGGACTACTTACCTGTGATCCGAACTTCTCTCTTTGTCCCTGATTCTAGCTCCATTTAACCCTCTATCTATCAGCAAATGGGATCCAATCTCTGAAGAAATATCACTGTAGCCTCTAAACTGTAGTTCTTGTGACAAAAGGTCCAGGAATGAATAGGAAACCTAATGCAGAAAGCACATCCCTTTTGTCTATATCAGTGGTTCTTGAACTGTGTGCGGTGACACCCTGTGGTGCCTCGGGACACTTGCAGGGGTGCACTGGGTTGTTGGTCCAGGACCAATTCAAATTATTTATGGTAAATGTAATAGGCAAAACCAGTGCTGGTGGCTGCCAGTCATAAAATATGTGAACATACAGAAGCAACTCTTGTCCTTCACTACGCAATTGAACCTAAGGATGACATATAAGCCATATTTAATTATTTTAATACATTTTTCTAAATTTCTCAATAAGAAACCTTTGGCCTAGGGGTGCCATGAAAAACATTCTAATGCTCTAGGGCACAGGTTCTCAAACTCAGTCCCCAGGTCCCCACACAGTTCATCTTTTCCAGGGCACCTGTGGATTTTTAAAATGTGACAGATGGTGATGCACAGTGCTCCTGCCGGGTGACATGGAAAACATGAACTGTGTGGGGTCCTGAGGACCGAGTTTTAGAACCTGTGCCCTAGGGCACCATGATTCAAAAATGTTTGAGAACCACTGTTCTATGTGGTGTGGGGAGAACCGCATCTCACACCATAATCCTGTCGCAACAGATATTGCATTCTTACATTTCCTCTTTTTATTTTTTTTTATTTATACATTTTTTATTTCATTTATCATATTATACATTTCACATATATGAGGATATATACATATTCCTCAAAAGTACATACACAACAAGATACAATACATAACACACAAATAGATGCAGGTTCAAGTAGTTTTACTTTTAAGTTACAGTCACCTAATCTTCCTATGGGAGTTACAAAATACAAGTAGAGAGGTATCCAGAATTCCACCTTCTCACTTCTTAATTCTACCCTTCCGTCTCTTTCACATGTGGTCTCCGTTTTAACCCAAGAACATTTCCCATTCCTGCAATTTCTTCACTTCTTTAGAGGTGCGAGATTTATTCAAGGTTTCCATTTTAATACTATCATTTATTTTATTTATCACCATTTGTGGGAGTGTGATCTGTTCTTGTCTCCATAATTTGGCCAGCGTTGCTCTAATGGTAAACACCTGACTCGGCACATATTTCTGTGAGTTCCCCATGCTAGATGGGAAAATATGTAATAATACCATCTGAGGCATTATTCGAATTTCATACGCTAAGATTTGATTCAATATATTTCCTATCTCTATCCAGAAATGATCTGTTTTTTTTACAGGACCAAAATATATGAATAATGTCTCCACATTCTGCTCGACATCTCCAACAGAGATCAGATGGCTCTGGCCAAATTCTATTAATCTTGGCTGGAGTTAAATACATACGATAAAAAATATTAATATATCTTTCAATGTGAATAATTGATTTGGACATTTGATGTACAGAGTGGAACAATTGGGCCCATTGTAACTTATCCGTTTCCTCGTTTTCTAACCTGCACCATTTCCCCTTTGCCGTAACCATAACTAATTTCAGGAAAAAGCTAATTAGGAACATGAAGACTATATAAGGCAGGGAATCATAGAGGGGTGATACATATTACAGCTCTCCTGCAGTACTCCAGTCACGCCATCTCAAATTCATTGCACCAGTCCAGAGTGACACAGCAATACTGCAGTATTGCAATTTATAACCATTAGTTTTCATGGCGGTCACTACTTGGCATAGCCATTCTCACATTACTATCTTTAGTCCCAACCACCTCTTATTGCATTACTGTGGTAGCTGCAGTGACATTCCTGGATTCCTGCACAGTTCATCCTGTAGTGTTGTTTGTGAATTGATTATACCAAAAGTGATGGTGCATTAGTTACTCAACTAAGTAAAGTATTTCAAAAATTGGTTTGATTTAGCAAATGAGGTTCAAGGAAAGTTTAGGATGAAATTGTGTCTGTAAAATTTAGCTTGCAATTGGTAGGCAGAATTATTTTAGGGACACAAATTATTTCTAACTATGGAACACGAGACAACTTGGGGGCAGATGTATTAACCTTGAGAAGGCATAAGGAAGTGATAAACCAGTGATAAGTGCAAGCTAATAAACGCACCAGCGAATCAGCTCCTAACTGTTAATTTACATATTGGAGCTGATTGGCTGGTGCGTTATTCACCTTGCACTTAACACTGGTCTATCACTTCCTTATGCCTTCTCCAGGTTAATACATCTGCCCCTTGATTCCTTACAGAAGGGAAAGGATCTCCATACAACAAAAGCATGGCTATTGCAGCATCTAAGCCTATGCGAATACATATAATATTAGAAATAAATAATAAATTATAAATATTTGCTCACTATAAGGAAAGAGCATAAAACACAGATACTGTAGATACACATGTACCTTAACATATCAAGTCTATTATGGCCAACATATGTACAACAAAGGGAAATAACATATCAGGAAACTTAAGATTCTCCAGACAATGGGTCTGATTCATAGTTGGATGCTATTCCGATGTTCACCGAGCTGAGTAATTATCGGTGGTCAGCGCATGCGTCACTACAGTAAGAATTCATTTGCATGTGATTGACGGGGAGCAGCTGTTTTGTGGGAGATAACGGGGAGTAGCGTAAAAAATGTGTGCATGTTGGGAAAGTTTTTGGGGCACATATCAGCTGTCGACTGCAATCCTGTACACAGAAATTACGTCTCCGTTATCTCAGATGCGGCAGCCATATTCCCAGTTAGAGAGTCAATGTTTCCTGGATCTACGTAGATGCTGCAAATGTGTATCCAGCTGTAGGCAGCTGCAAAGGTTTCAGCGGGCATCTCAAATCCCGGCAGCTGTTACATTAGCACACTGAGGGGGACATGTACTAAGCAGTGATTAAAGTGGAGAAGTGAGCCAGTGGAGACGTTTCCCATGGCAACCAATCAGCATTGATGTAACATTTATAATTTGCATACTATAAAAGTATACAGAGCAGCTGATTGGTTGCCATGGGCAACTTCTCCACTGGCTCACTTCTCAAGTTTTATCACTGCTTACTATATGTCCCACTGAGTCACAGAATTAGCGTCCAAACATGAATCAGGCACAAGATGCCAAGGCAGTCTGTTTCTCAGTAATGACAGGTGTACCAGTTAATATTTTCAGACAACCAATCCCTTAAATGACAGATAAGTGGTTGTTGACCATGAGAAAATTAGCATTTGAAGAATAATATTTCTTTCCTATGACTAATATTTGCTTCCTACAGTATGGCATGTTGCAGAAGAGGCATCACAGAGAATTTCAGAACCAGACAGTAAGAACTTTGTCAGCCAGTAACACAACACATTAACTTTTGGTGCCGTTGGCTACTAAGAAATGTAAATAATTTTTTCCCATAGGGCCTTGCTTATGACTTGCTTTTGGTACGTGTAGTTTATATCTCTTTCCTGGAAGGGTAATGACAGCTCGGACTGCTTCTATTTCTGGTCTCTTTGTTGTCTTGTGGTTAACCAACACTTTACCTCCTTCAAGGCTGTTTTCTGTTATTGATCTCTTGTTTTCTGTACTTAAGCTTAGTGGTGCTAGAAGTGACCTTGCTTTTATAATTACTTGCTTGTAAGAAAAAAAATATAATAATAATATTAGTCTTGGAAACAACTAGACCTTATCCTAAACTAAAACAATGACATTTAAAAAAAATATTATTATTATTATTATTATTATTATTATTCTTTTCCACTTGCACCTCCAAATGCAATGGAACAAATGAACATTACCCATGGGATTATGTTAAGTTATACTAGAATGAATTGTACTAAAGTTTCCTATTTTTTATAATCGAATTGCAGTTGCATTATTCTTTATATATAAATACTATTCATTTCTATCCAATGACTTATATCACAGTCTCCCAACTTTTGTATATGAACTTTGTTAAGTAAAAATGTCCCCTTAGTTTCTTATGCAAATTAGTGTTTCATTTGACTTGTCAAAGTCGAAAAAATATCATAATGCATATGCCTTGTACTAACCCCATGCACATGCCCGCTGCGCGTGCACTCGCTCTGCCGTGCGTGCGCATATCCGCACTTTGCGTAACGGAGCTTTCACGGCCATGAGCCTTGGCGCGTGGTATGCGCATTTACGGTAGAGTTTGTGAGCGAATAGAGGGTTATTAGAACATTACATATTTAACCCAAATAGCGTATATTGTAGATATAGTTCCCCTAGACCATGTCAGCGAGTATTATTAGTTTAAACAGTTCCTGGACAGAGAGATTCGCCTTTGCATGATAGGAAGGGTCAGATAAAGGTTGGAAGGTGATGTCTAGTATCCAGCTGTAGGGTATTTTGAGGGTAACATTCCGGTGTTGGTTAGAGAAAGATCGCTTGCTCCTGCGTATAGTTATGTACAAAAGTAGATTATGAACATTAACTGTATTTACTGTAAATTACATATGCGGCGGGAATCCAGAGGATACCACCCACAAGAGCAGTTGGGGAAAGACATCGCCCACCCTTTCAAATCCACCTATGACCTTTACTGTAATGTAGAGACATGTCCCTGTGTCCAATGAACAATGAGATTACAGTGACCATTGTATTGTGTATGCATGTTGTGTATAAAAGGACCATTGTTGCCTGGCCGGTCAGAAGACTCTAAACGCTATCTGTATGACCAGCGGAGGACCGAGCCGGGTTGCGCTTGCGAAACATTCTCACGTATGTATATTCTCTGTAGCCATTATTCTGTTTAGATTTACTTGTTAGCCTGTAGTGTATAAATTGTATTGTTTTTATCTTTTGGAATCAATCCAAGGTGGCCTTAGAACCCTGTGGTTTCAACTACAGAAACAGTGTTGTGTTTTCACTTTCCTGCATGGGCTTTAAAGTAGATTTATCTGTATAAGGTGTATAGCATTGATAAGGTGTACGCACTGCGGGTACTTTGTATCGCCAGCGCTACTTAAGGTTTAAAGGTATAACATCATTGCAGTACTTTACTGTTAAGGGTTTAAAGTGTAAGCATATCATTACATTGTATCATTAACAAGGTTTAAAGGTTATCAATTGTGTGTGCGCTCGCTGTGTGTTCTCCGTACACTCAGCGTGGCGTGTGTACGCCAAGTGCGTACCACGTGCAGGACTCTGTACGCAAATAGCGTACAAAGTGCGTAGCACGTGCACGTAGTCTAGCGGCCATAGCGGCTCAACGGTAATTGTGTACTCAGGGGTATAGCTTTGTGGTCTAAGATAATACCGACATTATCAGACTGTACTGGTCAAAACAATAATATAAATATGGCATCCAAATGTGAACTAGTTCACAGAGTAACAGGAAAACACAGGGTATCCCCTCTTCGGCTAGCCAGACTGGTGAAATTACCCCATTTTTGGTAATTGGAGCACTGATGGAGTATAATTATTGGTAAATTGGCAACAGTAATTACACAGATCTGCAATTGAAAAAGGAGATTTATGGCAGACTTACCATTGTTAAATCTCTTTCTGCGAGGTACACTGGGTTCCACAGGGAATACATTGGGGTGTAGAGATGGACCTTGATCCAGGCACCAACAAGTTAAAGATTTAGCTGCCCCAAGATGCATTGGGGCCTCCTCTATAACCCTGCCTCCAGGCACTGTGAGGTGAGCTCAGTTTCGTTAACCAGTCTAATGCAGCAGCAGGTAACAGAGAAGGCAGATGTTAGTCACATAGAACCACATTCTCACGACAGGAGAAGGGACTAGCGACTAATGCCATACAAACCCATAGAAGCTAGGGCGGGCGCCCTGTGGAACCCAGTGTACCTCGCAGAAAGAGATTTACCAATGGTAAGTCTACCATAAATCTGCTTTTCTGCAGTGGGGTACACTGTGTTCCACAGGGAATACATTGGGGATGTCCCAAAGCAGTTCCTCAAGGGAGGGGATGCGCCTTAGTGGGTATGAGAACCTGGCGTCCAAAGGAAGCATCCTGGGAGGCAGGAGAATCAAAGGCATAGAACCTAATGAACGTGTTCACTGAGGACCACGTAGCCATCTTGCACAAATGTTCCGTGGATGCACCACGGCGGGCCACCCAAGAATGTCCAACAGACCAAGTAGAATAGGCATTAGTAGCAGCAGGAGCTGGAGGTCCACCCTGTGCATAAGCTTGTGCAATCACTATTCTAATCCATCTGGCCAAGGTTTGCTTAGTCGCAGGCCAGGTACGTTTGTGAAAACCAAAAAGTACAAAAAAGGAATCTGACCTCCTGATAGAGGCAGTCCTCTCCACGTATATATGGAGAGCCCGTACCACATCCAAAGACCGCTCTTTGTAGGACAAACCAGAAGAGATGAAGGCCGGAACCACAATCTCTTGGTTAAGGTGAAAAGATAACACCACCTTAGGCAAATAACCAGGGCGAGTTCTAAGAACTGCCCGGTCACAGTGAAATATCAGAAAGGGTGGACGACAGGACAAAGCGCCTAGATCCGAGACCCTCCCAGTAGAAACAGGACCTTGACCGTGAGCCATTTAAGGTCCATTGACTCAAGAGGTTCAAATGGAGACTCTTGCAGGGCATTCAGAACAACAGAGAGATCCCATGGAGCCACAGGAGGGACATAGGAAGGCTGAATCCGTAAAACACCCTGAGTGAAAGTATGAACGTCAGGAATAGACACAATTTTTCTCTGAAACCATACCAACAAGGCAGGGATATGAACCTTGAGGGAGGCCAGACGAAAACCGAAGTACAGACCTTGTTGCAGAAAAGTCAGAAGTCTGGAAGTACTGAATTCATTAGCCTCGTAATTCTTAGAAGCACACCAGGTGAAGTAAGAATTCCAGACCCTATAATAAATCCGCGCAGATGCCGGTTTGCAGGCCTTCAGCATAGTTTGGATGACTGCCTCTGAGAATCCTTTGGGTCACATGAGTAAAGCTTCAAGATCCACACCGTCAAAGCCAGTCTGGCTAGGTCTGGATAGACACATGGGCCCTGAACGAGGAGCTCTGTGCGTAGAGGAAGTAGAAGAGGACGCTCTATCGATAGACCCTGCAGGTCTGAGAACCAATGCCGTCTAGGCCATGCTGGAGCGACTAGGAGTAGTATTCCTCCTACTTGTTTGAACTTCCGTAGTACACTGGGCAAAAGTGACACTGGAGGGCAGCTGAAAGTTAAATGGAATTGCCAGTGCATCCACAAATGCTGCTTGAGGATCCCTGGTTCTTGATCCAAAGACCGGAACTTTGTGATTGTGTCAAGATGCCATCAGGTCTACATCTGGTAGGCCCCACTTGTTCACTAGGAGTTGAAAGACTTCCTGATGAAGACTCCACTCTCCGGCATGCACATCCTGACGACTGAGGAACTCACCTTCCCAGTTGAGGACTCCCGGAATGAACACTGCCGATATTGTCAGCAGAAGGAGTTCCGCCCAACGAAGGATTTTTAACACTTCCATCATTGCCATGCGGCTTCGAGTGCCGCCTTGATGGTTTATGTACGCCACCGTGGTGGCGTTGTATGACCGTACTTCAACAGGCCTGTTCTGTATCAGAGGCAGGGTGAGAGACAAAGCATTGAACACTGCCCGCAATTCCAGAATGTTTATCGGGAGGAGTGATTCCTCTATGGTCCACCGACCCTGGAAAGAGTGTTGCTCCAACACAGCACCCCAACCCATCAGACT
The DNA here is from genome assembly GCF_028390025.1 of Pseudophryne corroboree. Lineage (NCBI taxonomy): Eukaryota > Metazoa > Chordata > Amphibia > Anura > Myobatrachidae > Pseudophryne > Pseudophryne corroboree. The sequence continues at coordinate 102,415,628 of NC_086451.1, read as the reverse complement.
GGCGCCTGTATTCAGTAGGACCCAGTTTGGGATCCAGAAGGGACGGTCCCTGCTCAACTGCTGGTCCTGTAGCCACCGGTCAGCGACAGACGAACCTCCGGAGTCAAGGAGATCATGTGAGACCTGATCCAATGAGGCAGGCCACTCCACTTGGAAAGGATTAACCTCTGTAGAAGGCGGGAATGGAATTGAGCGTACTCTACCATGTCGAAAGCCGACACCATGAGGCCTAGTACTTACATCGCCGAGTGTATCGACACTCTTGGGATAGAAAGGAAATATCTGATTCTGTTCTGAAGTTTCAGGACCTTCTCTGGAGACAGAAACAACTGTTTACTGTGTGTATCTGGTATTGCCCCCAGGTGCACCATGCTCCGAGCAGAGACCAGCGAGGACATCTTCCAGTTGATGAGCCACCCGTGGGCTTGTAGGAAGTTTACCGTCAGTTGCAGATGACTGAGGGAGTTTGCCAGAATCAGCAAATCGTCCAGATATGGCAGGATCCTGACTCCCTGGTGATGGAGGTGAGTCGTCATCCCGGCCATAACCTTGGTAAAGATCTGAGGGACCATGGCCAGTCCAAACGGCAGAGCCTGGAATTGATAGTGAAGGTTGCCAATAGTAAACCATAGATATTGCTGATGCAATATGGCAATAGGCATATGCAGGTAAGCATCTTGTATATCCAGGGATACCATATAGCCTCCGGGTTCCATGGCCAGTACAATTGAGCGCAGTGTTTCCATACGGAACTTGGACACTCTCACAAACTTGTTCAGTGATTTCAGGTTGAGAATAGGCCGGAAAGACCCATCAGGTTTCGGGACTAGAAACAGGGTCGAGTAGTATCCTCTGCCACTCTGGGACAGAGGTACTGGCACTACCACTCCTCTATCCAGGAGGGAACGCACAACAATCTGTAGAGCTTGCGCCTTTAGCGGATCAGAAGGGATAACTGTTGTGCAGAACTGGCAAGGGGGGCGCATCTTGAAAGAGACTGCGTACCCGTGAGAGATGACTTCTCACACCCATGCTTCTGAAGTGGTCATTAACCAGACCTGGATGAATCTTAGAAGTCAGCCCCCCACCCTGGGATCCCCCAGGGGGAGGCCTGTCCCGTCATGCAGCACACTTGTCATGAGAAGCAGGTTGACGAGTAGCCCAGGATAGTTAGGCCTTGGACTTAGTGGTTGCTGGGAGAATGAGACAATTTCTGGTATGCCTGACCTTCGCTTTCCCTTAGGGCCAAAAGCAGGGGAAAGTGGTACCTTTTGCGTTCTGTGCAGAAGGAGTAGTATTTGTGAGAAAGGCAGTCATAGTAGCCGCCGATTCAGAGTCAATTTTTAATTAGGTCTTCCCCAAATAAGATGTCCCCAGTAAAGAGGAATACCTCCAAGGACTTTTGGAGTCCAGATCCACCTTCCATGACCTCAACCACAGAATACAGCGAACCAGGACAGACGTATTTGACGCCTTGGCAGCCAACACAGCCGCCTCAGGGAATGCCTCCTGATGTAGAAAATGGTGACGGTGGTATTGTGAGACAGGGAATGTCTGGCATTGTCAGATATATCCTCGGGAAGCTCTTCCTCTAATGCCTGATCCAATCATCAATTTATTTTGCAACCCCAAGAGGACGTAATCGTGGTCTATATAATTTTATTTACCCTCTGACGTGTGAACATATCAGTTTGTTTAACCACAGTAGGAGAATCCTCTTATCATCAGTGATTTGTAGGATTTGTTTCCCAGTAACAACAAGGGCAGTGGTATCATTTAGCAATGAAATATCCTTATCAGAAACATCTAATATAGGGACTGACAGGACAGCATGATCCACCTCTCTTCAGATAAAATATCAGAGAGATGATTGGATAGGGAGGAGGGAGCAGCCCGCTTAGATGACCCAGAGACACAAGAGTGACCTGGAATAGGGTTTTGCCTAACCAAGGAATGAGTCATACGCTACAACCCGTGAGGTAAAATTTTCCCACCCAAAGCAGAGTAACCATGGGGACATCAGTGACTGTAATGTTACAGGTGGTCCCATAGGGGGCATAAAGCATTCAACTAGAGTACCCAGTAGGATTAAGAATGCAGCCCAGGTTGGCTCCAGATTGAGTACAGGAGCTGCGAACTGACTGGGAGATGTATGAGACATAGTACACAGACCATCACACAAAACTTCCCCCTCAGGTAAATCCGTTGCGCAAGCTCTGCAGGATGCAGGAGCATCCCCAGATTTACTGCCCTACATGTTAAACATTATACACAAATGCAACATAGAGCAGGTTAGTACGATGAAGCCATACAGAGAACAATACCTGCGGAAAAAACCCATTAGCATGTGACTGAGTACCCAGTACACAACACTTGCGAATAAATCCAGTATTATATGACTGAGTACACAGTAGATTACATGTAATAGGTAAATACTATGATGCACTATATATTGACCCAGACGCACCTAGTCCCCTAGGGTACAGTATACAGTGATAGATATATCTGGAATACACTGCAGTGAAATCACATAGCAGATACAAGCACACATAGTCATGTTTGCAATGCAGATAATAATTTATCTGCACAGATTCTGTGATTTCTACACACAGCCAAATTTCCTCCAGGATTTATTCCTTGAGACTTATTGAGGAAGTCGCATCTTTTATATCCCTGTGATTGTCAAACCAGCCCTATAATTCTTGAATTTTACGTGAGTCAACATTTGAACCAGAAATAATCTTGATTATAAGAGTTGGAGACCATACTTTAGCAGTTTGCAAAAACGCCGACATACGGTTGTCGGCATTCCCAACGGACTATAATCAAGAGTTCTTTTAGATGGCTCTTAAGGAATTATGCTTAATTAGTTTTAAGGCAGTGCTTACAAAAACACTATCACTCTATAGATTTTATATCCAAAAAGGAATACCATTCAAGCTCCAGCTAGGAGCCCGAATATAGGAGCTCCACCTATTAAATCCTGATAAAGGAGACTTTGATTAATCCATATTTTGAGGTTATGATCTGCCATATAAATTCATCGAGAGCAAATTAGCCTTTTCCCTATATGCGTTACCCCTGATGAAGTCGATAAGACGAAACGCGTTGGGTTTGTCAGTCAGAAAATCGCACCCTAGTTTGTGAAGATACTCCCTTCGAGCTCGCACCTTGAAAAAGGTGAGGGGTGTCTGTTACAGGTCCCCAGATCTAAACATCCTCCAGTCCACATTTTCCGACGAAATAAACGCTGGAAGAATTGTGTAATTACATTCCATTATTAGCGCACTTGGGAATCTGTGTTTTTCTCTGTATGTTTTTGAGGTCTCCCAACAAAGACCTCTCCCAGTGTGTCGCTTTTGAGTTGGCGCAAGATAAAGATACTTCTGTGTTTTTATATATATATATATATATATATATATACACATAATATATAATATATATGTCATTATCTGAGTAGGGGACCCAAAAATGTGGGATTTTTAATTTTGAATAAGGGATACTCAACCTGTATTACTAGGCTGTAAATGGCACAGTATTGGTTATAGTAAAAATTACAACAATACGTGTAAATATTTGAAACACTAACAACAGAATTGGTGGGAGTAACCAATGCAATTGGATAAGAGAACAATTATAAACTTATCACACCAAGTATCTTGATATGTATACATTGTCACAATAGGCTGAGGATGGGGCTCCGACGAGTTGGCGTTAGCTGAAAGGATGGCTGTGCAGTGGGAGCCAACAGAGGTGGCAGGTCCGTTCAGCCAAAGATCCCCTGGAGCGCTATGATAACCACAAGAGATTCCTTTGGGTAGCTCAGAGCTGGAGCACCTGCACTTAAGCAGTAACATAAACCACTGGCAAGGTTCAAGGCTGAATTGGCCCCTTTTAAAAGAGGAAACGGTCTGTGAATTGCTGAGAGGAACAAGAAACCAAAATCCATTAGCTCTCAGAGACTTGGTCTCCAACATGGCGGCCCCCAGCACTGCAGACACACCAGGATGCGGGAACTCGTCTGAGCAACTCCCTCACAACAGCACTCTAATGGCCGCACAGTCACCAGTGCCAACACTGCCATACCACACCAGTGGCCTCAGCAGAGCTCCGTCACCGCAGCACTGCCAGCCATCGAAAAGGCAGGCCACGGACCCTGTCTCCTGAGGTAAGACTCCGGATTCTGACATACATATATATTCAAAGGTGCCCTGATAGTCACAGTAACTATGCTCAGCTGATATCGGTAAGGTGGTACACTTAGATAGATAATCATTTAATTCCTTTTAATAAAGATGGAATCAAAGTCTCTTTAAAATAAACTATACACTGATGTTGAATCCTGACAGTAGTAAGTTTGGTATTGCTATACCACCTTCTCTAGTGGTGCAAGCCCGGGCCTGGTAGCAAACTGATTTCCCTGAAGATTATGTAGACTAAGGTAAATAACAGTGTATACTATTTTACAGTATTTCCAGAAGAAGGCAGTATTTACGTGCAGAACTGCAGACTATATAAATTTATACAGAAACACACTGGCTCTGATCACCATCTCTATATTTCCATGAATTAAGTCGCCCTTGAAGAGTCTTACATTAAATTGCAGAATCTGCAAATTACTTGGAGTGGATTCCTTCTCTAACACAGCCAGGCTACCATGCTCATACTGTACAGTGCTCATTGTTCAGTTCAGTCTCTGACCCTTCTAGCTGCTTAATATCTATTGCATGCGACAATGTTATATAGAAGAACAGTAGCTTGGTGCTTCTATATGATACAAGTTTGTCTTAGGCAGTACATTGACTCCAAAAGTGGTTTTCCTGACAGCCTATTTACAGTAGTTACTGCATTTCTTGAGGAAGCTGTCTAAATTTTGAGGGAAAATGTCAACTTCTAGCTAAGCCTTGTGAGATTATACTCTCTTAGATTGTCTATGAATGTTTTAGCAAGTCCACAGATGCAAAGAAACAAATAAAACTAGCTGCTCTTTAGCTCCTATAACATGTGACTGTCTTTAATGGTGGGATGGTGTGCTGCAGAATGTTTTGCCGTCAGACCTGATCACGCCGAGGAAACTGTGATGTTCAGCACCTTCAGTTACAGGGACAGTCAGATGTATTAAGCCTGGAGAAGTGATAAAGCAGTAATAAGCGGAAGGTGATAACAGACCAGCCAATCAGCCCCCAACTGTCAATTTACATATTGAAGCTGATTGGCTGGAGCATTTATCACCTTCCACTTATCATTGCGTTATCACTTCTCCAGGCTTAATACATCTGCCCCACTGAGTGCTACTGTTCTCTCCACTGCTGTGAGCATCTGCTGTCAGTCACAATGAAGGGGGAGGATTTGCTCTGCTCTGCTGCTGCTGCTGCAGCTTTCCAACAGACATAGCAGGAAGTCCTGGTCTCCGGCTCCATTCAGATCACGGCTCTCTCATCCAGGCTGAAAGGCAGTGGCAGTATCTGTCTGAGCACAGCCCACAATGCCCACCTGAGGCAAGCTATCAGCCTGTGCAGCTCCTCTCCTCACTTAACTCCTCTGTCATCTCTCACAGGACTCCTCACACTGAGGCTATATCACTCTGCCCCTCTCCTCAGATACAGATATGAATCACTCCACCCCTCTGTGAGGGATACCTATGTCTCAACATTCTTTATATTTGTATAAATAAATATATATATATATATATATATATATATATATATATACAAACAAAAATTCAGAGTGCGCTATTGTATATGATGCTTGAATGATAATCAATTCATCCACGTAATTGTAGGTTCTCTTGAGGTCTGTTCCTCTCAGAACCTTCCCAGTTGGGGCCTACAGAGAAACCCACTCACCAGAGATAATCACCCGACAGAAAAGACAAATTAATAACAGAACTTTGCTTAAAAGTTTTTAATACATAGTTTCGTGCAACATAGTCACATTTAAAATTACGACCAATTGGACATACACCAGATTGCTAAGATGTTGAAGCAAGAATGACCTCCTGACCTAAAAGGTGTGAGCTCAAAGGAGGACATATATCCCTAAAATATATATATATAAAGAGTCCTGAATATATACAACAGGAGCACGCAAACGTGCTTCCTGTTTGCGTTCCACCGGTCCATGCCGCGTGCGTTCCAACTACGGTGGGATGCGCGTAGCAGCAGGAAACATCCCTCACCTGTGTTTTTAGGTTAGTAAAGTTACTTTAATATCTTTTGATATATTTATTCATGACTATAAATCCGCTAACATTAATTTGTACTTAATAGATCCCGCCACGCATTGTGTATGGGTATTCTACGGTTTCAAAGATCATTCGATAATTCCCTTTGAGGACATGTGTTTTTCATTTTTAAAGTCCCTATTAACATGACTTTCAGTCATGCTGCTTATCTATAAGCGCAGGAAAGGTATCAAATGATTATTCATCGCAAATTAAATATGAAAATTTTGCAGGCAGCAGCATCTCCTACCTGTTTGGAATGGTGTGCTGCCGCTGGCCGTGCTGCCTTGTCCAAAGAAAAGGAGAGGAGCTAAATAGCCCCAACTGCAATGGATTTGACAGGCGCTGGGACCGGCACATGCACACAAGTGGTGGAGGGACTGTGCAAAACACTGGCTTCTATGGAGTGCATCGGCTGCAGCCCATAAAAGCAGGCTAGGGCTGACAATAAGGCGGGGAGAGGCTTCCTACCGGAAGCATGCTCTTTGTAAATTGCAGCCTAACCTGGCAGTCCCAGAGGGAGAAAACACCTCCCCCTCCCCCTTGGGCTGCCTGTCATGTTGGTGACTGACAAGTAACATTTCCAATAGGAAGTCACTGCCAGTTACAGGGTAAGCAGTGCAGTCACAGACTGCAACTGGCTCACTGAGATGGTGGATTTTTACTGGGGGGGACTGCTGTCCTGCAGTCCATAGGTAGTGCCATTTCTAGAGGCAGACGTGCCGTGCAACTGCATGGGGCGTCTGCCGCGGAACTTTTGTCTTACCTGCAGTCTGCTCCCCCTCCTCCTTGACATACTCCGCTTCGGTGGCGGAGTTTCGCGAAATGATGTGTTGCCTCGCGACATCACAACACAAACACGTCACTCCATGAAACTCCGCCCCGAAGCGCAGTGTGTTAGGGAGGAGGCGGTGAGGGGGAGCGGAAGATGCTGGCTGGCGGGAGCTGGCGAGGCAGAACTTGAAGCTGGGGGGACTAGGCAGGCATTACCCCAGGCAAATAGCATTACAACACCCCTGCCAACTAGCATTGCACACCTCTGGCAACTAGCATTACCCCTGACAACTAGCATTACAACACCCCTGACAACTAGCATCACCCCTGACAACTAGCATTACACACCCCTGGCAACGAGCATTACCCCTGGTAACTAACATTACACACCCCTGGCAACTAGCACTAACCCTGGCAACTAGCATTACACACCTCTGGCAATGAGTATTACCCCTGGCAATAAGCATCACACCCATCCCAGAGCATGAAACCCCTGGCAACGAGCATGGATCCCAGAGCATGAAACCCCTGGCAATGAGCAAGACACCCAGTCCATGAAACCCCTGGCAATGAGCATGACACCCAGCACGTGAACCCTTTGCAACCAGCAGGTAATTTAAAAGTAATTAAGCATTTTACTGTACGGCATTATGTATCACGGGCATTGCGGTATGTGGCATAATATGGTGCAGGGGGCATAATATTGTGCAGGGGGCATTACTTTAGGGCTTAATATGGTGAAATTAGTTTTTTTCCCTGTGGTGGCCGAGGTCTGTTAGTGCAGGGTCAAAAACCGGCGTGTAAGGTAGTCTTTTCCTGTGAAGACACGCCTATTTTAGTGAAAACCACACCCATTTTAGTGAGGCCACGCCCCTCGACGCGAGTGCACGCACCGAAGGCGCGCACAAATAGTGGTTATTATATCTATGGGGGCACTTTTTTATGCCAATGGGGGGGGGCGCATTTTTAAATCTCGCACTGGGAGCCAAATTGTCTAGAAACAGCACTGCCCATAGGTAAAATCTGCCACTGATTGCATGTTATAATATGGAGAATTCTGAAGTACTCTATAGTAACAGATTTTCCAGTAATATTTGGTTGTATTTTTTTAGTTTCTAGGCTGTTAACGTTTAAAGTTTATTTGTCCCTTTTCCTCTTGGCATCATATTTTTAATAAAATGATTGTGAGGCAGCCAGAAGTATTACTCAAGCATATGTAATCTTACTGAGTCAAAAGCACAACACAACATATAAATGCTGTTAACTGAACAAGACACCAGACCTTACATATGAGGAGTTATAGACAGACCTAATGATGGTGCATACTCCTCATTTTATATGCAATTTGGTTCCCATGGTAAAGTGACTTCAGTATGGCAGCCCTTAAAAGTCAAACATTGCTTGGTTGGCCCTGCTTATCTAAGGGCTGCCACATACTGTATCCTCCTCTCAAGTCCTCCTGTGTCAGCAGGCACCACATATTGAATGACTCCAGGCAGTCTACTGTACGTGAACCTGTAATTAAACAAATGACACCCACTTTACCTTTTAACAATAGTGGCATGATCATGTTAATCCAGGGGTATCTAGAGCCATGATCCAAATTACCCCATATAGCCTTTTCTCCTGTGATTTTCTCAGCTGGAGTGACAAAAACTTGTGGCACAAAATCTCTGGCCATTAGTGAAGGTAAAGTGTTGAGCAAGTGTCCCCGGTAATCTAACAACCTGGAGACCATTAGTGACTGTGGCGCCTTTAGGGGACATGATAATGATAATGAACCTAGTGGTGCAGTTATGAGACCAAATGAAGACATTTAAAAAAGAACAACAGGGGGGCGTGGCCTAGCTTTAATGGAGTGAGGACGTTTCTTCTATGTCCTCCAGCTTCTACCCAGCTCTACAACCCTACTGTGGCCTCCCAACGCCCCATAACACAGGCATCGGGATCTCCCTTCCACCCAGTGATGCCCTGGATCCGTCTGCCACCAGTCACGGAGCCAGGGGACAGCCTGATCTGTCCCTGCGGGTTGTGGCCTAGGCGGGCCGGAAAGCCGGGGGCTGGAGTTGGGTGCGATCCGCGGCCTGAGTTCCGTGGCTCGGGTGTCCCGCGATCGCGCGGGCCTGGACTCTCCACACTACCTGCCTGCACTGCCACGGCCCCCAGTAACAGCATCAAAATCTCCCACAAAGCTCCACAGAAGGCTGCACAGAGCACAGAAGCAGCTCTGTGTGTGCTGCTGTGCGGCCATTTTGGATCCAGGAGAGACTGTCTGGTGCAAGCTGTATGCACCTGAGTGTGCTCCCGTTAGTCCCCCACTGTACCGGGGACCATCCATGTGCAGCATCTGACTACCTCATCGACCTCTCTTTGGATCCAGTACCTAGAGGTGAGAGAAACCCCCCTATCTGTACATACTAAGTGAGGAGTCCCACTGTACCAGCTCTTGCATCCACTATATGGTATAATCTCTCTGTTCCTTGGCTGGTCCAGGAACTGCGGAGGCCTGCTGTACATTGGGCAGCTGAGTCCTTACAGAGGAGAAGGTCCTAACAGAACTTTCAAAACTAAAAGTGGATAAATCAATGGGACCAGATGGGATACACCCAAGGATAATCAAAGAGCTAAAAGATGTGCTGGTTACACCTTTAACAGAATTATTTAACCAGTCACTAAATACAGGTGCTATTCCAGAGGACTGGAAAAGAGCAAATGTAGTTCCACTGCACAAAAGTGGAAGCAAGGAAGAAGCAAGTAACTACAGACCAGTAAGCCTTACATCAGTAGTAGGGAAAGTAATGGAAAAACTATTAAAAGAAAGAGTAGTGGAATATCTTAAATCAAACAACTTACAGGATCCAAAACAGCATGGATTTACTGGTGGGAGATCATGCCAAACAAATCTTATTGACTTTTTTGACTCTGTGATGAAAATAATAGATCAAGGGGGAGCTGTAGATGTAGCATATCTAGACTTTAGTAAGGCATTTGACACTGTCCCACATCGCAGATTGCTAAATAAACTTGAAAGCCTGGGGGTGGATTATAAATCAGTTAAATGGATGAGAACCTGGTTGCAGGATAGGAAACAGACAGTCGTAGTTAATGGGGTGCAATCTATGGAGGGAAATGTTACCAGTGGAGTACCCCAGGGATCTGTACTTGGTCCAGTTCTCTTTAATATCTTTGTTGGTGACATTGCAGATGGTATTGAAGGGAAGATATGCCTTTTTGCAGATGATACAAAGATATGCAACAGGGTAGACACACCGGGAGGGGTCAAACAAATGATTAATGACCTAGGTAGGCTTGAGAAATGGTCAAGAACGTGGCAACTACAGTTTAATGCTAAAAAATGCAAAATCATGCACTTGGGTCTCAAAAACCCAAAGGCTAAGTATAGTATCAAGGGTACTATAATGGAAACTACTGAGGAGGAAAGAGATTTAGGAGTCATTATGTCAAGTGACTTGAAGGCAGGAAAGCAATGCAACAAAGCAATGAGAAAGGCAAGTCAGATGCTTGGTTGCATAGGGAGAGGAATCAGTAGCAGGAAGAAGTGATAATGCCACTGTATAGGTCATTGGTACGGCCCCATCTGGAATACTGTGTCCAGTTCTGGAGACCCTATCTCCAGAAGGATATAAATACATTAGAGAGTGTACAAAGAAGGGCAACTAAAATGGTGCATGGCCTACATCACAAAACTTACCCGGAAAGGCTAAAAGATCTTAACATGTATAGTTTGGAGGAGAGAAGGGAAAGGGGGGACATGATAGAAACTTTCAAATATATCAAGGGTCTTAACAAAGTTCAGGAGGGAAACATTCTTCAAAGGAAAAGAAGTATTAGAACTCGAGGGCATACATTGAGACTGGAGGGGGGGAGGTTCAGGGGAAATTTAAGGAAAAATTACTTCACAGAAAGGGTAGTGGATAAGTGGAATAGCCTCCCATCAGAGGTGGCAGAGGCTAAGACTGTAGGGCAATTTAAACATGCTTGGGACAGGCAGAATTAAGGTTAAAAAAGGGTTGAGATTGCTTAAAGGATAAAATAAAAAAGGGGCAGACTAGATGGGCCAAGTGGTTCTTATCTGCCGTCAAATTCTATGTTTCTATGTTTCTATGAGTCCCTTACAGAAGAGCGGCGTAGACGGGCGGACGCCTGCGCATGGGGGCTCCCATCGACCATCTGCAACGTCTCTGGGGCGCACTGTTCACCCTTTCGCAATCGTCCCTCCATGGTGCTTTTGTAATAATGTGGTGATACCACCCGTGTTCTCCCATCACTCTCTATACATCTTATGAAGCACTGAACTACTGTTATATTATAGCCGACCTGGTTGCGCTACAACTATACGTGTGATTACAGTTTATTGGGACCAGCCTACGTTTATTGCTTCACCATGCCTAAATCAAAGAAGGATACCCATGGCACCCCTAAAGTTAATTTCTTCAAGGCAAATCCCTCGCCGCCTTCAACTAAGTCCTCGCCGATGGGATGGGACCAGTCTTCGCAACTTTCAGCTCTGTCTAAACCATTTGACCAGGTGCGAGCTACATCGGCTCCTTCTCTGGATCAAGGTGACAATACTCCCTTGACGGTAGGCCTGATGAAACAACTATTATCGTCATTTAAAACGGACATCTCCGCTGAATTCAAGAATGCCTTGCAGACATGCCAACAGAGCACTGATGACATCGGTCAGAGGACCGACCATCTGGAGAAAAAATGTTAGGAAATGATTCAGTCACATAACGACCTTATCACCTCCCATGATACAATGCAGGTTGAAGTGGACTTCCTGAAAGCTAAGGTCGGAGATCTTGAGGATCGTTCCAGACGTAACAACGTCAAGATAAGGCGGATACCAGAATCTATAGCCATCTCCGAAGACCATGTTCTCAACATCTTTAAAAGTTTAGCCCCAGATATTTCACCTACCGATCTACTGCTTGACCGTATTTACCGTCTACCTAAACCCAGGACCGCCCCGGCAGAGGCCCCTAGGGACACTATTATGCGTTTCCACTACTTTCATATCAAGGAGAAGGTTTTGTGTTGTCAAAGTCGGAAAAATATCATGCTACACGTTGCCATATATCCACCCCATGCGCGTGCCTGCTGCACGTGCACATTCTCTCCCGTGCGTGCGGATACTCGCAGCTGCGTGATGGCGCCTCCTCGGCCATGCGCTCGAGCGCGTGGTATGTGCATTTACGGTAGAGTTTGTGTGCGTCTAGCGGGCGACTCAATCGTTAAATGATAAAACCAAATAGTATGTTTTATAGATAATGTTCCCCTTAATAATGACTGTAAGTTTGTTTAATGTAACTGGTCGCTGGACAGAGAAATTCCTCTTTGCGTGGTACGAAGGGTCAGACAGGGTTTGAACAGTGGTGTCTGGTACCTAACTAAAGAACATTTTATTAGAAACAATCCGGTGCTGGTTAGGTAAAGATTAATCGCTCCTGCGTATAGTTATGGCCATTAGTAGTTTCTGGACATTTACTATATTTGCAGTTCATTATCCATGCGGCGGGAATCTTCAGATTCCCTCCCACCTGAGCAGTTTGATATAGTCACAGCCCACCTGTTCAAACTAACCTATGACCTTTTGTTATGATGCGAGGAGACATTCCTGTGTCCAATGAACAATGAGATTATAGGTCCCTTTGTAGTGTACTGTATACAGTGTATATAAGATCAGCCAGCCTGGGCAGCTCTCTCTCACTCTCCACAAACGGTTTTCATCTTGACTAACTTGGAGCTGGTACCAGAAGCTGCGCAGCGATCATTCCCAGTGTGTGTAAGTTATTCTCTGTAACCAACTTGTTCCCTGCTTGTATTGGCCATACTCTCTATCTCTCTCTCTCTGTTATTGTATAAGATTGTGACGCTATTGTATATTTATGTGTAGTTATCCTGCTTAGAGATTGATGTTAGACTGTAGTGTATGAATTGTTAACTGTATTCTTTTTTACATCAGCTAGACATTGTTAGTAAAGGTGTTGGAACCTTAGCAAGGTATCGTGTGTTTATTATATTGCAGAGGGTAATAGGAGCGTCTCAATCGCTCAAGCAGCTTTAGCATTAACAAGGTTAAGCAGCGTTACATCGCTACAGTATTTCAGTACAAGGTTTACAGTATAAGAGTATCCTTTCTGTGTGTTGCATTCAAGGTTTACTGAGTGTCATCCCGTGAGCGTCTGCGCCGCTCGTGTTCCCCTCGTGGTCTCGAGCGTCCGCTACGCTGGTAGCGTAGCATTACGGTAGTCGGCCGCCTATAGCGTGCTCGACACCACGCATTAAGCTGTGAGCGAGCGTGTCGCATGTGCATCTCGATCACGGCTGAACGTATGCTACGCTAAGTGCGTACCCTTACGGTACCCCATACGCCAATTGCGTACTGAGTCTCTTGCCTGTATATAGTGAAGGTTATAAGATAAATAGTTAGCTTTATCAGGTCTACCCAGGTCCAAAGAGAAGGAACTGTTGGCCATGGGAAACCTCCAACTTTATGGTGATTTATCAGCTGCCACGATAGCCCGACACCGAACCTTTCTTCCAGTGATCAATGCGCTTCAAAAGGCAGACATACCGTACCAATGGGGCTTTCCGACCAAACTCATTATCCACCGTAATGGATCAACGATGGCCGTCTCTTCACCAGAGGATGGCGTTAAGCTTTTGGTCAAATGGAACTTGGATACCATTTCTGCAACGGGCTCCAGACACTCTCCGGTGTCTCGGGACTGGTCAAAGGCCTCAAAAATGGCTGTATCCTTTGCGATATTCTGTTGATGTTTCAGCATCTACCATAGTTCTGAACTCTATGTTTACATGTTTTGTTACAATGTGAGTGGGAGGGCATCGGGGTCCTCAGGTCTATTGCTGTCTCCGGTAGCTTGCTGCTTTGGGGCCGTGTTGGAGCTGGGGGCTCGGAGGTCCATAAAAAAGGTTTGATTTATCGCACACTATTTGTTTATGTTTCTCTGAGATGCTTTTGTCGATCATATGCACCACTTTCTATCTGCCCATTCTCCATTACGAATGTAGCAGGTTGGCTACTTAGGATTTTCAACTGTTTATTTAATCATTCAATGCTCGGATGCTTGTTTGTTGTGTGATTTGGCTCCTGTAGAGAGTGATGGGAGGCATGTAATACCTCCACGCCTCCCAATGTGTTGCCTACTGAGGCAGCCTCCGGTTAGAGTGCTGTATAGCACTTACCACTTTTTATTTTGGTTTGCCTTCATTTTTTCCTCCCTATGCCCCGACCCGACTTTAATCCTACCTCCCTTCCACGAAAGTACATTCCCTATATGGCGTCCCTGGGTCTATGTGTGTCCGTCCACATCCGGAGGACCACGCAGATGCCTTGGCTTGTCTCAACCTATTTAATGTGTGTAACCTATCTTCATACTCCTGTCGATAATGGTTAATGTGATCTCTGTTAATGTGAAGGGCCTCAATTCACCTAATAAAAGGAAAATCGCATTGAGACACTTCGCTAAGCTGAAAGCAAACGTAGTAGCTGTTCAAGAGACCCATTTCATGTCATCCGCCCCTCTCCAATTCTCTAACTTTAAATTCCCTCTATGTTACACCTTTAATGGCCCAAAAAAGAAAGCGGGTGTTGCCCTGCTGTTCTCACCTACTTGTCAGTTTGTACTGGAGAAGCGGACATCTGACGCGGAGGGTCGGTATCTGATTCTCAATGGTACATTGGATGATAAACGAATCACCCTAGCAGTGGTTTACGTACCTAACTCTAAACAGATTCCGTTTCTCCGTAAATTTTGCACCACCCTGCAGACTGTTTGTTCAGGAGCGCTATTGATTTTGGGCGATTTTAATTTAGTATTGGATCCCCACTTAGATAGATCTTCTCCACTTCGCCCCAAGCGTAGACCCACCGCTAGAGATCAGTCTTCCCAATTTAGGCGATTATTGGACGAATATGACCTATATGATGTATAGAGAGCGAAAAATCCTTTACATAGAGATTATACCTTTTATTCCCCAGTCCATAGCTCCCATTCTCGGATAGATATGGCCCTGTCGGACAAATGGACCCTCCAATCGATCCTGAGATCTCAATTTATCCCCGTTTCGTGGTCGGACCATTCTGCCTTGTCCCTCAACTGGTGTATTCGGGCACCCAATGTTTCCCATAGACAATGGCGCCTCGGTAGATATCTTTTGACTGACCCTCCTGTTAAGGAAACTATATTACACTCAATACAAATGTATTTAGACACAAATTCCCCTGAGGAAACGAATGTTTTTAACTATTGGTGTGCCTTGAAAGCGGTCGTTAGGGGCTCTTTCATACAGGCTGTCGCTAGACGGCGCGCTACGCATGACAAAATGTTAAAAACATTGGAAACCCGCCTAGCAGATATAGAGTCCAAACTTAAGTTAGCCCCCTCAGATAAGAAGATATATAGGGAACTACTTAAAGTCAGAGAGGAGTGGAATACTTTGACTCTTCAGGAAGTCCACAAAACCTTGTTTAGATTGAGACAAAAATTCTATGTGCAAGGGGACAGGGTGGGCAGGATGCTAGCCAGGAAGCTTAGGGGTAAAACGGTGCATGAACATATTAAATGAGTTGTGAATCTGCAGGGCATTAAAGTCACGAACCCTTCAGATATAGCAAATGCTTACGCTTCATTCTACTCTTCTCTATACAATCTTGGTGATGATCCTATGATCCCCCAACCAACTTCGGCTGGAATCGAGTCTTTCTTAGAGAGATTGTCCCTGCCCTCCGTGGACACGGCCACGCTTCATGATTTGGAGAGGCTGTGGACAATGGATGAGATCCTTCGGGTCATTAGAGAACTACCCTCAGATAAAGCGCCAGGGCCAGACGGTTACTCTAATGACTTCTATAAATGCTTTAGCTCACGACTGGCTGGACTTTTGCAGATGGTATTTGAGGAGGCCCCCTGCAACGGGACTGAAATGCTGGAAGCAAAAATAATAACTTTCCCCAAGCCAGGGAAGAATCCCTCGCTCTTAGCCAACTATCGCCCTATTGCCCTGTTAAATTCCGATGTGAAATTATATGCTAAACTTATCGCTAATAGATTGGCGCCGCTACTTCCGACCCTAATCCATTCAGATCAGGTGGGATTTATTAGCGGTCAACAAGACCCGGACAACACAAGGAGGGTGATTGACGTGCTGGATGCCTTCTCCGCTTCCCCCGAACCGTTGATATTGCTTTCGTTGGATGCGGAGAAGGCATTTGACAGGCTACACTGGGACTACCTGCGGGCAGTGTTGCGTAAATTCGGTATAGCCGGCAGAGCCCTTTCTTCAATTATGGCTCTATATTCCCACCCGTCAGCTAAAGTTCTTATTAATGGGCTGCTCTCTACCTCTTTTAACATTTCGAATGGCACTAGGCAGGGCTGCCCATTGTCCCCATTGGTGTTCGCTCTAGCAATCGAGCCCTTAGCGGAAGCTATTAGAAGTGACCCTAAAATAACAGGCCCGGATTTATATGGTGTCCCGTGTAAAATAAGTTTATTTGCGGATGACGTCCTGTTGACCCTCACTAACCCGCTTGTGTCCTTGCCGCAACTCCATGTAATCCTTTACGAATACTCCTCCATATCCTTCTATAACTTGAACTGCACCAAAATGGAAGCCCTGCCTATCTCCTTTACTCCTGACCTATTGACTTATCCCTATGCATGGCAAACTACTAGTATTAAATACTTAGGTATAAACGTACCTACCTCTATGATGGACATTGTTTCTTGCAACTATCCCCCACTCTTAATTAAATTTACACAATTGACACAAAATTGGATGATGCATCAAGTGTCATGGCTGGGACGCATTGCCGCTCTCAAGATGGTCCTGCTCCCCAAGCTATTGTACTTATTTAGGACAATTACCATTATAGTCCCCGATACTCTCCTAGCTAAGTTCAATAAAATATTTGTATCATATGTATGGAAGGGGGAAAAACTGCAGTTCGCACGAGCAAAGATGGCCCTCCCTAAATCTTTGGGAGGACTGGCTTTCCCGCACCTGCATGCGTATCATCTAGCCTCCCTTTTGTCCCCGTTGGGAGCTTGGAACCCGGGGGATAACCCAAAACCGTGGGTGATGCTAGAGCGAGGCCTTTTATCTCAATTCCCACTTCAAGATCTGCTTAGATTACCATTAAAGGAAGGGAAACGCATATCTCTTCCATCCATCAATGTCTCCTCACTGTGCAAGGCATGGCACATATTCCTTTCTAAAACCTCCATGCTCTCTTTACCGTCCCTAGACTTATCACTGAACAGTATTACATTCTTAATACCTAACCTGTCCTTTACCTCCTGGGAAAGGAGGAACATAAATACGCTCCATGACGTCACAGAAGCAGGTGTACTTTTATCATTCTCCCAGATTCAGGCTCAATACTCTTTACCTTGGAATGATTTTTACAAATAACTACAGTTGAGGCATTGGCTACAAGGTGCCAACGCGACCCGACCACCTCTTCGATTATTCCCTAAACAGATTCTTGCTCTCCTCAATAAGTCTGCTAAAAAGTAGTGATGAGCACCGGAAATTTTTCGGGTTTTGTGTTTTGGTTTTGGGTTCGGTTCCGCGGCCGTGTTTTGGGTTCGAACGCGTTTTGGCAAAACCTCACCGAATTTTTTTTGTCGGATTCGGGTGTGTTTTGGATTCGGGTGTTTTTTTTCAAAAAACCCTAAAAAACAGCTTAAATCATAGAATTTGGGGGTCATTTTGATCCCAAAGTATTATTAACCTCAATAACCATAATTTCCACTCATTTTCAGTCTATTCTGAACACCTCACAATATTATTTTTAGTCCTAAAATTTGCACCGAGGTCGCTGGATGACTAAGCTCAGCGACCCAAGTGGCCGACACAAACACCTGGCCCATCTAGGAGTGGCACTGCAGTGTCACGCAGGATGGCCCTTCCAAAAAACACCCCCCAAACAGCACATGACGCAAAGAAGAAAAAAAAGAGGCGCAATGAGGTAGCTGTGTGAGTAAGCTAAGCGACCCTAGTGGCCGACACAAACACCTGGCCCATCTAGGAGTGGCACTGCAGTGTCACGCAGGATGGCCCTTCCAAAAAACACCCCCCAAACAGCACATGACGCAAAGAAAAAAAGAGGCGCAATGAGGTAGCTGTGTGACTAAGATAAGCGACCCAAGTGTCGACACAAACACCTGGCCCATCTAGGAGTGGCACTGCAGTGTCACGCAGGATGGCCCTTCCAAAAACTACTCCCCAAACAGCACATGACGCAAAGAAAAATGAAAGAAAAAAAAGGTGCAAGATGGAATTGTCCTTGGGCCCTCCCACCCACCCTTATGTTGTATAAACAGGACATGCACACTTTAACCAACCCATCATTTCAGTGACAGGGTCTGCCACACGACTGTGACTGAAATGACGGGTTGGTTTGGACCCCCACCAAAAAAGAAGCAATTAATCTCTCCTTGCACAAACTGGCTCTACAGAGGCAAGATGTCCACCTCATCATCATCCTCCGATATATCACCGTGTACATCCCCCTCCTCACAGATTATCAATTCGTCCCCACTGGAATCCACCATCTCAGCTCCCTGTGTACTTTGTGGAGGCAATTGCTGCTGGTGAATGTCTCCACGGAGGAATTGATTATAATTCATTTTAATGAACATCATCTTCTCCACATTTTCTGGATGTAACCTTGTACGCCGATTGCTGACAAGGTGAGCGGCGGCACTAAACACTCTTTCGGAGTACACACTTGTGGGAGGGCAACTTAGGTAGAATAAAGCCAGTTTGTGCAAGGGCCTCCAAATTGCCTCTTTTTCCTGCCAGTATAAGTACGGACTGTCTGACGTGCCTACTTGGATGCGGTCACTCATATAATCCTCCACCGTTCTTTCAATGGGGAGAGAATCATATGCAGTGACAGTAGACGACATGTCCGTAATCGTTGTCAGGTCCTTCAGTCCGGACCAGATGTCAGCATCAGCAGTCGCTCCAGACTGCCCTGCATCACCGCCAGCGGGTGGGCTCGGAATTCTGAGCCTTTTCCTCGCACCCCCAGTTGCGGGAGAATGTGAAGGAGGAGATGTTGACAGGTCGCGTTCCGCTTGACTTGACAATTTTCTCACCAGCACTTCTTTGAACCCCAGCAGACTTGTGTCTGCCGGAAAGAGAGATCCAAGGTAGGTTTTAAATCTAGGATCGAGCACGGTGGCCAAAATGTAGTGCTCTGATTTCAACAGATTGACCACCCGTGAATCCTTGTTAAGCGAATTAAGGGCTCCATCCACAAGTCCCACATGCCTAGCGGAATCGCTCTGTGTTAGCTCCTCCTTCAATGTCTCCAGCTTCTTCTGCAAAAGCCTGATGAGGGGAATGACCTGACTCAGGCTGGCAGTGTCTGAACTGACTTCACGTGTGGCAAGTTCAGAAGGTTGCAGAACCTTGCACAACGTTGAAATCATTCTCCACTGCGCTTGAGACAGGTGCATTCCACCTCCTATATCGTGCTCAGTTGTATAGGCTTGAATGGCCTTTTGCTGCTCCTCCAACCTCTGAAGCATATAGAGGGTTGAATTCCACCTCGTTACCACTTCTTGCTTCAGATGATGGCAGGGCAGGTTCAGGCGTTTTTGGTGGTGCTCCAGTCTTCTGTACGTGGTGCCTGTACGCCGAAAGTGTGCCGCAATTCTTCTGGCCACCGACAGCATCTCTTGCACGCCCCTGTCGTTTTTTAAATAATTCTGCACCACCAAATTCAAGGTATGTGCAAAACATGGGATGTGCTGGAATTTGCCCAGATTTAATGCACACACAATATTGCTGGCGTTGTCCGATGCCACAAATCCACAGGAGAGTCCAATTGGGGTAAGCCATTCCGCGATGATCTTCCTCAGTTGCCGTAAGAGGTTTTCAGCTGTGTGCGTATTCTGGAAAGCGGTGATACAAAGCGTAGCCTGCCTAGGAAAGAGTTGGCGTTTGCGAGATGCTGCTACTGGTGCCGCCGCTGCTGTTCTTGCGGCGGGAGTCAATACATCTACCCAGTGGGCTGTCACAGTCATATAGTCCTGAGTCTGCCCTGCTCCACTTGTCCACATGTCCGTGGTTAAGTGGACATTGGGTACAACTGCATTTTTTAGGACACTGGTGAGTCTTTTTCTGAGGTCTGTGTACATTTTCGGTATCGCCTGCCTAGAGAAATGGAACCTAGATGGTATTTGGTACCGGGGACACAGTACCTCCAACAAGTCTCTAGTTGGCTCTGCAGTAATGATGGATACCGGAACCACGTTTCTCACCGCCCAGGATGCCAAGGCCTCAGTTATCCGCTTTGCAGCAGGATGACTGCTGTGATATTTCATCTTCCTCGCAAAGGACTGTTGGACAGTCAATTGCTTGGTGGAAGTAGTAAAAGTGGTCTTACGACTTCCCCTCTGGGATGACCATCGACTCCCAGCAGCAACAACAGCAGCACCAGCAGCAGTAGGCGTTACACGCAAGGATGCATCGGAGGAATCCCAGGCAGGTGAGGACTCGTCAGAATTGCCAGTGACATGGCCTGCAGGACTATTGGCATTCCTGGGGAAGGAGGAAATTGACACTGAGGGAGTTGGTGGGGTGGTTTGCGTGAGCTTGGTTACAAGAGGAAGGGATTTACTGGTCAGTGGACTGCTTCCGCTGTCGCCCAAAGTTTTTGAACTTGTCACTGACTTATGATGAATGCGCTGCAGGTGACGTATAAGGGAGGATGTTCCGAGGTGCTTAACGTACTTACCCCTACTTATTACAGCTTGACAAAGGCAACACACAGCTTGACAAATGTTGTCCGCATTTCTGTTGAAATACTTCCACACCGAAGAGCTGATTTTTTTTGTATTTTCACCAGGCATGTCAATGGCCATATTCCTCCCACGGACAACAGGTGTCTCCCCGGGTGCCTGACTTAAACAAACCACCTCACCATCAGAATCCTCCTGGTCAATTTCCTCCCCAGCGCCAGCAACACCCATATCCTCCTCATCCTGGTGTACTTCAACACTGACATCTTCAATCTGACTATCCGGAACTGGACTGCGGGTGCTCCTTCCAGCACTTGCAGGGGGCGTGCAAATGGTGGAAGGCGCATGCTCTTCACGTCCAGTGTTGGGAAGGTCAGGCATCGCAACCGACACAATTGGACTCTCCTTGTGGATTTGTGATTTCGAAGAACGCACAGTTCTTTGTTGTGCTTTTGCCAGCTTAAGTCTTTTCATTTTTCTAGCGAGAGGCTGAGTGCTTCCATCCTCATGTGAAGCTGAACCACTAGCCATGAACATAGGCCAGGGCCTCAGCCGTTCCTTGCCACTCCGTGTGGTAAATGGCATATTGGCAAGTTTACGCTTCTCCTCCGACGATTTTATTTTAGATTTTTGAGTCCTTTTTTTACTGATATTTGGTGTTTTGGATTTTACATGCTCTGTACTATGACATTGGGCATCGGCCTTGGCAGACGACGTTGATGGAATTTCATCGTCTCGGCCATGACTAGTGGCAGCAGCTTCAGCACGAGGTGGAAGTGGATCTTGATCTTTCCCTATTTTTGGAACCTCAACAGTTTTGTTCTCCATATTTTAATAGGCACAACTAAAAGGCACCTCAGGTAAACAATGGAGATGGATGGATACTAGTATACTTATGGATGACGAGCGACTGCCGACACAGAGGTAGCTACAGCCGTGGACTACCGTACTGCGTGCGTCTGCTAGTATAGACTGAATGATAATGATATAAAATATATATATATATCACTACTGCAGGACAGGTATATATTATATAATGACGGACCTGCTGGACACTGTCAGCACTGCAGACTCCTAAACTACTAGTATGAAGAAGATAGAAAAAAAAAACCCACCACAGGTAGGTATACAATTATGGACGAGCGACTGCCGACACAGAGGTAGCTACAGCCGTGGACTACCGTACTGCGTGCGTCTGCTAGTATAGACTGGATGATAATGATATAAAAAATATATATATATCACTACTGCAGGACAGGTATATATTATATAATGACGGACCTGCTGGACACTGTCAGCACTGCAGACTCCTAAACTACTAGTATGAAGAAGATAGAAAAAAAAAAAACCACCACAGATAGGTATACAATTATGGACGAGCGACTGCCGACACAGAGGTAGCTACAGCCGTGGACTACCGTACTGCGTGCGTCTGCTAGTATAGACTGGATGATAATGATATAAAAAATATATATATATCACTACTGCAGGACAGGTATATATTATATAATGACGGACCTGCTGGACACTGTCAGCACTGCAGACTCCTAAACTACTAGTATGAAGAAGATAGAAAAAAAAAACCCACCACAGGTAGGTATACAATTATGGACGAGCGACTGCCGACACAGAGGTAGCTACAGCCGTGGACTACCGTACTGCGTGCGTCTGCTAGTATAGACTGGATGATAATGATATAAAAAATATATATATATCACTATTGTAGGACAGGTATATATTATATAATGACGGACCTGCTGGACACTGTCAGCACTGCAGACTCCTAAACTACTAGTATGAAGAAGATAGAAGAAAAAAAAACCACCACAGGTAGGTATACAATTATGGATGAGCGACTGCCGACACAGAGGTAGCTACAGCCGTGGACTACCGTACTGCGTGCGTCTGCTAGTATAGACTGGATGATAATGATATAAAAAATATATATATATCACTACTGCAGGACAGGTATATATTATATAATGACGGACCTGCTGGACACTGTCAGCACTGCAGACTCCTAAACTACTAGTATGAAGAAGATAGAAATATAATGAATGACGGACCTGCTGGACACTGTCAGCAGAATGCGTTTATAGAATAAAAAAAAAAACACCACACGAGTGTTTAACTTTTTCAGGCAGACAATATACTGGTGGTCACTGCTGGTCAGTCACACTGGCACTCTGGCAGCAAAAGTGTGCACTGTTAAATATGTACTCCTGCTATAACTGCTCCCCAGTCTCCCCCACAATTAAGCTGTGTGAGCAGTGAGCACTACTCAGCACAGTCAGATATACATAGATGATATTATCATGCAGCACACTGAGGCTGAGCACAGATATGGTATGTGACTGTGTATCGTTTTTTTTCAGGCAGAGAACGGATTATATTAAATAATAAATAAAACTGGTGGTCACTAGTATAACTATCAGCAAAACTCTGCACTCTCTGAGTACTCCTAATGCTCCAGTAAATCAAGTGTCTCACTCTCTATCTAAACGGAGAGGACGCCAGCCACGTCCTCTCCCTATCAATCTCAATGCACGTGTGAAAATGGCGGCGACGCGCGGCTCCTTATATAGAATCCGAGTCTCGCGATAGAATCCGAGCCTCGCGAGAATCCGACAGCGGGATGATGACGTTCGGGCGCGCTCGGGTTATCCGAGCAAGGCGGGAAGATCCGAGTCTGCCTCGGACCCGTGTAAAAAGCGTGAAGTTCGGGGGGGTTCGGTTTCTGAGAAACCGAACCCGCTCATCACTACTAAAAAGGGCGCAATATCTAGGTGGTATTCTGCTTTCATAACCCCTGACCACGGCCCTAACTTCCCTTCCTTATTAAAATGGGGAAGGGACTTAGGTTGTACTATATCAGATGCTGAATGGTGTGGTGTTTTTCGAACATGTTTTGGAATGTCTAAATGTATATCTCATATCGAGCAACACTTTAAGCTTATACTTAGATTGTACATGACACCTGCCCTGCTCCATAAGATGAGGCCAGATGTATCGGGTGCATGTTGGTGTAACTGTAATGGTGCAGGATCAATTTATCATATATTCTGGACATGTCCTATGATAACTGAATAGTGGAAACACATATTCCAGCTGATCTCTATCATTTTGCATGTCGACATACAACCACACCCAAAGATAGCGCTCCTGCTCATACTCCCAGAAAATATTTCTGCACCCGATACCTATGTTATATGTCACATTCTGTCCACCACTAAACGATGCTTAGCACGCAATTGGCATACCGCCTCAATCCCTCACTGGACCGATGTGGTGAAGATAATTCAATCCAATTGCGAATTCGAAATGGCTGACACGCTCTTAGGCCCATCCCCCAGATCTCTTATTATTAAAAAATGGGCCCCATGGCTTGCGTATAAAACCTCCCTTTGAAAAGCATGACGACCTCCATAGTATCCCAGAGCTATTATGTTTTTTCTCTCGGACCCTCCCTCCTATCCTTTTAGTATCTATCTGGATTTTATTGATGTATGAGGTGGCATAGTAATGGAGGGATTGGACTGATTTTTTTTAGGACAAAGGGATACTGTTATGATTCCAGCACTCTGGTCTGAGGTGGTCCTATTGCAAGGACCGGAGCACTGGAACGGAATGCTGGGGAAGGGAGCGGGAATAGAAAGTAGCCCCTGGCGCCCTAACTCCGTTGTCTCGCCCGTGTTGTCAGAAATCCCCTGCGAGACTATGGTTGCTTGAGCCCATGGCAGCCGCGTTTGAAGGGCGGATTATGTCTGCCCAATTCCGATGCCCCCTCAGGTCTTAATGGGAGACAAAGGGAAATCCGAGACAGGGTGATAACAAGGGGCCCTCTGACTAAACAACCAGGCCAGGGGCTACAAGCTAACTGACTAAACCTGAGGTATGTGCGGTAACCCGCCAGGGAAAAGGACAACCAAAATCCACTAGTCCGTACTCCTACCCAGCACCGCTGGATACCAGAGTGGATCTGTGGGAGCGGAATCCTCCGCAAAAGCTCCGAAACACAAATAATAAATGACAAATAATAAAGCGGCCCAAGCCGCAACACACGGCTACGCCGTGACTCACGAACACCACTGGATGTTCAAAAGGTGCTCAGTCAGGACTCCAGGAACAGATGACGACTTTCGAGTACAGGACAACTGAGAACAGGAACGACCGGATACAGCAGGACTGGAAACATTCACAGCAAACAGATTCAGCATGCAGGAAGCTATTACCGGCGTCTGTGAGAAGCCCAGGAAGTGTATTTAACAGGGAGTCCTCCAATCAGCTGTTTGGAGGCTGATTGGATTAGATGCCATACAGCTGCCAAGCTGCATGGCCAGGAAAACAGATATCTATTAATTAAATTGAACCCAGCAACGGGGAAACGCAGTCCGTAAGTGGCGTCCCCGTTGCTAGGGTCCGTGCGGCTCCGTGCGCCCGGCGTCTAGCGTTGCCAGGGAGCCGGTGGCTGTACGCGCACGGCGTCCCTGGTTGCTAGGCGCCGGGCCGCACCGACGAGCGGACCCCGGCGCCTAACAGTACCCCCCCCTTGAGGAGGGGTCAAGGAACCCCTAAAGCCAGGTTTCCGAGGAAATTCCCGAAAAAATGCCCTCTTGAGCCTCGGGGCATGGAGATCCTTATCCAGGACCCAAGACCTTTCCTCTGGACCATAGCCTCTCCAGTGCACCAGAAAATAAAGCCGACCCCGGGACAATTTGGAATTGAGAACCTTCTCCACCAAGAACTCCTGATGACCCTGTACATCTACTGGTGATTTCCCCTGAGAGATCTTCCGAGGAAATCTACTGGAAGAAACGTATGGTTTCAACAAGGAGCAATGGAACGTATTTCCGATCCGGAGAGCTCTTGGTAAACGTAACCGGAAAGCAACTGGATTGATTTTTTTAATAATATGAAATGGTCCAATAAATTTGAGGCCCAATCTAGCTGAGGTTTGTCGAAGTTTAATGTTACGAGTCGACAACCATACCCTATCTCCCACCTTAAAAGTGCAAGGCCGCCGGAGCCTGTCAGAAAAATTTTTCTCTCGAAATGCCGCTTTTCTGAGAGCAAGGTGCACTTTTCTCCAAATGAGTCTGAGATGAGAGGTTAAGGTTAGTGAGGAGACAGAGGAATGTTGAAAAAAAGAATTAGCTCTGGGGTGGAAACCAAAAACTGAAAAGAATGGAGACACATTAGTGGAGGAATGACAAGAATTGTTGTAAGCAAACTCCGCCAAAGGAAGAAACTCGGACCAATCATTCTGGAGTTTGGCTGAGTACAAACGCAAATACTGTTTTAATGATTGATTAACTCGCTCGGTCTGCCCGTTGGATTGGGGATGGTAGCCGGACGTTAAAGACAATTTCATCTTTAATGAGGCACAAAAAGACTTCCAAAATTGTGCAATGAATTGTGGACCCCGATCAGAAACAATATCAGTGGGTAACCCATGAAGTCTGAAAACATGGCGGAGAAACAAAACTGCCAATTCCTGGGCAGATGGCAGTCGGGGAAGAGCAATGAAATGGGCCATCTTGCTAAAACGGTCCACTACCACCCATATGACTCGGAATCCGGCTGACAGAGGGAGGTCTACCACAAAATCCATGGAAATATGAGACCATGGCCTGAGAGGAACATTTAAGGGCATAAGTTGCCCGATGGGTAAGGAACGGGGAACTTTATGCTGTGCACAGACCTGACAAGAAAAAACAAACTCCTTAATGTCTTTAGAAAGACCAGGCCACCATACTGAGCGGGAGACTAATTCCAAAGTCTTAGAGGTCCCCGGATGCCTGGCAACTTTGCTATCATGAAACTCAGTCAAAACAGTAGCTCTCAAAAACTCAGGGACATAAAGACGACCAGCAGGAGTATTTCCAGGAGCTTGATGTTGAAGCTGCTTTAACTGGGTAAATAAATCTTGTGTGAGGCCTGCCCAAATGACTGAAGACAGAAGTATGGGAGTAACAGGACTGTTATTATGAACTGGAAGAAAACTGCGTGACAGGGCATCCGCCTTGGTATTCTTGGAACCTGGCCTGAAGGTGATAATAAACTTGAAACGAGTAAAAAATAAAGCCCAACGAGCCTGCCGGGCATTCAGCCGTTTAGCTGATTCGATGTACTGAAGATTTTTGTGGTCAGTCAATACTGAAATGGTATGTGTTGCTCCCTCAAGCCAATGCCTCCACTCCTCGAAAGCCCATTTAATAGCCAGTAACTCCCGGTTACCAACATCGTAGTTGGATTCAGCGGAAGAGAATTTCCTGGACATAAAGGCACAAGGATGTAATTCTAGAGAGTCCGGATCCTTCTGAGATAGGATAGCCCCCACTCCAACCTCCGAGGCATCAACCTCAACAATGAAGGGCAATTCTGGGTTGGGATGTCTGAGGACTGGGGCTGAGACGAAAGCTTGTTTCAAGGCCTGAAATGATAACTCAGCTTCACGTGACCAGTTGGTAGGATCCGCTCCCTTCCTAGTCAGTGCCACAATGGGAGCAACCAGGTCGGAAAAAGAATGAATAAATCTTCTATAATAATTCGCAAACCCTAAAAAGCGCTGAATTGCTTTTAAGTTGGTGGGTTGCGCCCAACTAAGGATGGCTTGGAGCTTCTTTGGCTCCATACAGAATCCCCGAGGGGAAATAATGTACCCTAAAAAGGATACCTCCGTGACATGAAACTCACACTTCTCCAGCTTGGCATAAAGGTGATTTTCACGTAATTTTTGAAGAACCTGACGCACCTGGGTAACATGTTGTTCTATAGAGTCAGAATAGATCAGGATATCGTCTAAGTAAATGACCACGAATCTTCCAAGAAAATCACGGAGCACATCGTTAATGAGATCCTGGAAAACTGCCGGAGCGTTAGACAAGCCGAACGGCATCACCAGATACTCGTAGTGACCCGACTGAGTACTGAACGCCGTTTTCCACTCATCTCCCGACTTGATTCGGATGAGGTTATACGCTCCCCTCAGGTCAATCTTAGAAAAAATCACAGCCGAACGCAGCTGATCAAAGAGGACAGAAATCAGCGGCAGAGGGTAAGTATTTTTAATTGAGATCTTATTCAGAGCTCTAAAGTCAATGCAAGGTCTGAGTGATCCATCTTTCTTCTCCACAAAGAAGAAGCCTGCACTTAAAGGGGATTTAGATGGCCTGATAAATCCTTTCCCTAGGCTCTCCTTAACATACTCATTCATGGCCGCAGTTTCTGGTCCGGACAATGCATATAACCTTCCTTTTGGCAATGTGGCACCAGGAATTAGCTCAATAGCACAATCATAAGGTCGATGGGGAGGCAGAATGTCCGCATTGCCCTTGGAAAATACATCAACAAAGTCCTGGTATTCCACGGGAATGGGTTCAGGAATGGCAGCAGCTATTCTGACGGGAAACGTAATACATTCCTTATTACAGATGGTACCCCATTGTGAGATCTCCCCCGACTGCCAATCAATGATGGGATTATGAAAGGCCAGCCAAGGGTGACCCAGAACCACTGGAACTGCTGGGCAATGGGTAAGGAAAAACTCAATCTTTTCGGAATGAAGAGCTCCTACCGTAAGTAGTACAGGGGGTGTACAGAGGGAAATAACCCCATTGGACAAGGGACTCCCATCTAAACCATGCATGGTGATACACCTACCCAAGGTTAACTGAGGAATACCTAAGGCCTTGGCCCACGTTAAGTCCATAAAGTTCCCTGCAGCTCCACTGTCAACAAAAGCCGACACCGAAGAACTGAGGCTGCCAAAGGAAACTTTAGCTGGGACTAACAGGGAGTTACTCAAGGAGATAAGCTGCAGACCAAAGTGAACCCCCTCACAATTCACTTGGTCGAGGCGTTTCCCGACTTGTTCGGACAATTACGGGCAAAATGTCCCTTACCCCCACAGTACAAACAAAGACCAGAGTTTTGCCTTCTGGCTCTTTCTTCTGGAGACAGCCTGGAGAGACCCATCTGCATGGGCTCCTCTATGTCTTCAGGAATGGAAAATACACAAGGAGTAGACCTGACAGGTGCTCCTTTTTCAGCCCTCCGCTCTCTGAGACGACGATCAATCTTAATAGAAAGCTCCATGAGTTTATCGAGCGTCTCAGGAGCGGGATACTGAAGGAGACTGTCTTTTATAGACTCAGATAAGCCGAGGCGAAACTGACTGCGCAGAGCTGGGTCATTCCAGCCACAGTCGTTCGACCAACGGCGAAACTCTGTACAATAAACCTCTGCAGGATCTCTACCTTGTCTGAGAGCGCGTAACTGACTCTCGGCGGATGCCTCCCTATCAGGGTCATCATACAAAAGCCCTAAAGACCCCAGAAAGGCGTCTACTGACAACAATGCCGGATCCTCTGCTTTTAAACCAAAAGCCCAGGTCTGGGGATCCCCCTGGAGCAAAGAAATAATAATTCCGACCCGCTGAGATTCAGTACCTGAGGAGATTGGTCTTAAACGAAAATAAAGTTTACAGGACTCTTTAAAATTAAAAAACTGCTTCCTATCACCAGAAAAACGGTCAGGCAAGTGCATTTTTGGTTCAGGGACTACCGTCGGGGAAGTTCGTAAAAGATCTTCCTGCGACTTCACCCGAAGGGAAAGATCCTGAACCATTTGAGTAAGTTCTTGAATCTGGCTAACTAGAAGCTGGCCAGGATTTGGCCCTAAACCAGTGGGATTCATGGGGCCGACAATTCTTACAAAACTGAATAAGGGAAAAAAATCAAACCCTGTTTAATTTTAAGTTTTGGTTTGGCCGGTAATAATGTTATGATTCCAGCACTCTGGTCTGAGGTGGTCCTATTGCAAGGACCGGAGCACTGGAACGGAATGCTGGGGAAGGGAGCGGGAATAGAAAGTAGCCCCTGGCGCCCTAACTCCGTTGTCTCGCCCGTGTTGTCAGAAATCCCCTGCGAGACTATGGTTGCTTGAGCCCATGGCAGCCGCGTTTGAAGGGCGGATTATGTCTGCCCAACTCCGATGCCCCCTCAGGTCTTAATGGGAGACAAAGGGAAATCCGAGACAGGGTGATAACAAGGGGCCCTCTGACTAAACAACCAGGCCAGGGGCTACAAGCTAACTGACTAAACCTGAGGTATGTGCGGTAACCCGCCAGGGAAAAGGACAACCAAAATCCACTAGTCCGTACTCCTACCCAGCACCGCTGGATACCAGAGTGGATCTGTGGGAGCGGAATCCTCCGCAAAAGCTCCAAAACACAAATAATAAATGACAAATAATAAAGCGGCCCAAGCCACAACACACGGCTACGCCGTGACTCACGAACACCACTGGATGTTCAAAAGGTGCTCAGTCAGGACTCCAGGAACAGATGACGACTTCCGAGTACAGGACAACTGAGAACAGGAACGACCGGATACAGCAGGACTGGAAACATTCACAGCAAACAGATTCAGCATGCAGGAAGCTATTACCGGCGTCTGTGAGAAGCCCAGGAAGTGTATTTAACAGGGAGTCCTCCAATCAGCTGTTTGGAGGCTGATTGGATTAGATGCCATACAGCTGCCAAGCTGCATGGCCAGGAAAACAGATATCTATTAATTAAATTGAACCCAGCAACGGGGAAACGCAGTCCGTAAGTGGCGTCCCCGTTGCTAGGGTCCGTGCGGCTCCGTGCGCCCGGCGTCTAGCGTTGCCAGGGAGCCGGCGGCTGTACGCGCACGGCGTCCCTGGTTGCTAGGCGCCGGGCCGCACCGACGAGCGGACCCC
Organism: Pseudophryne corroboree; assembly: GCF_028390025.1. Classification (NCBI taxonomy): domain Eukaryota; kingdom Metazoa; phylum Chordata; class Amphibia; order Anura; family Myobatrachidae; genus Pseudophryne; species Pseudophryne corroboree. Next base: position 102,385,079 of record NC_086451.1, on the reverse strand, counting down.
GGCGCCTAACAGATACTTGGTAAGACATTTTTGTATTTATTTGTTCTTCTTCTGGAGACCCTGTATATTACATTGTCGGTTACCTCGTTAATATCAATGTACTTTCGAACAGGTATCCTTTTGTATACCCTTTCCTGTATTCCCCCCCCCCTCTTTTGTCTTGTATCCCCTCCCCCATTACAGTTTCTGCTTGTTAAAAATCAATAAAAATCTATTTTGAAAAAAAAAAAACAGGACAACAGGTAACACTAACTCATTATAATAAATAAAATAATCCATATTAAAGATCAGATTTGCAAGTATGACTAGAGGGAATTCCAGGCATGCTTACCCTTTATTTTCTGCAGTCCAGCTCCCTACTCACCACAATGATTTGCTTGTCTCTGTCAGTGGAAGACATCAATATAACTACAGGTGTTGCTTATGAGAGGCCTGCTTGTTGTAGAAGGAGATTCCTTGCCAATGTTAAACAAGAGAAAACATTGTCAATCTCATCTGACTGCAGCATTTTTTTCTCCCTCTGGTGCAGGTTCCAAATTCAAGGTGATAATCTCCCCATCCTCTTAGTTGGCAGGTGATTGTATGTTGGCCTGGCTAAAGGAATTTAATTTTCTGTTGACACAGACTGACAAAAGTGTAGCTCATTATTTCATTGCGTCTGTTCATCCTTGGTACCTTTCTGTGTGGATGATGGCTCTCATTCCGAGTTGATCGCACCAAGCAACTTTTTCCTGCTAGTGCGATCAACTAATCTCCGCCTATGGGGGAGTGTATTTTGGCATAGCAAGGCTGCGATCGCTTGAGCAGCCCTGCTATGCTAAAAAAGTTTCTCACAAATCAAGACTAGCCCTGGACATACTTACCCTGTGCGACGGATCCAGCAATGATGGGCTCGGCTTTGACGTCAGACATCCACCCTCCGCTCGCCTGGACATGCCTGCGTTTTTCTTACCACTCCCCAAAAACAGCCTCCAACGGTCAGTTGACGCCCCGGAATGCCTTCCTGCAGTCAATCTTCTTGCGGTTGGCGCTGCAACCGCTTTCTCCACTGTCAGTGTCACTGGCTGGCAATGGCTGGCGCCGAGCTACGGCGCACGTGCGCAATGCGCACGCCACGTATGTGCATTCCAGACCTGATCGCACCGCTGCAAGGAAGTGCAGCATGCAATCGGGTCGGAATGAGGGCCGATGTCTTCTGAAATTATTATCCAAATTAAATGATCGCGGTAAGTAAGCAACATAGATGAAAATATCATGGCATAATGTGAATTCATAAACTCACTGACTGATATTATCTATCACTGAAACAAAAAATAATAAGCAATATATGTGTTAATGTAGTGCTTTATGAAAGTTTTAACAATATGTACAAATGGTTCTAGAAATATACATTGATAGATCAAATAATAAAAATATCCTGGAAGTTATAATAATAAATAATGTAAGGACAAAGAATACAAAGGTTAAAGCCTGGTACACACTAGCGTGATGTCTGCGCAAAATGCGCATCGGCATGACAAATCGCCTACATTGGGCAGTGTGTACCCATAATTCTGTGTTCCCACCGGGTCGCTAGATATGTCTTCCTGCTGCAAGGCCGACGGAAGACATTGCTAATCGATCTACCTCTATGAAAAGGAAAGACAGAACGCTATGTTGGTCCGACCTTCTGATGTGTGTGGCAAATCCTCGCTGGTCCGGCCAGACTGGGATTTGGCCTGATCATCGGGACATTTGGCCATCGCACAAGTGTGTACCCAGCTTAACTCTTAGCAGTAGCTGGCAAAAGGTGTTCTGGAGGTCATATGTGACCCTTTACATCAGAAAACTGTGAGATTACATAGGGGCATATGAGTTTGAAGAGAGATAAAGCACCAACCAGTCAGCTCCTGTTACTATTAAAAACATCCTGTAACATGGCTGTTAGGAGCTCATTGGCTGAGGCTGATTGGACGGTGTTGTATGTACCATGAGTGTATAAGACAGTGATATAATAAATATATATGGTAAGAGGAATGTGTACAGTGGACCCACTTCTGCCCTCCAAGTTCAATATGTTTGTCAACATTCACAATGTCAACAGATAAAATGACAACTTGTTCAGAATGTTGACAACCACAATGTCAACTTGCAAAATGTAGGCAATGACAAAATGTTGACATGTTCAAATTTTCAACAGCTTTAATGGTATATAATATTTATAACTAATTATAAGCCTAAGCTTAACCTCAAATGCTAACCCTAACCCCAACACTAACCATAAACTTAGTGCTAGTTCTAAAACTTCTGTTGTCGACATGTCGTATTAGCATTTTAACTTTGTTGACATTTCATGCATCAGCAATTTGTCTGTGTTGACATTTTGCAGGTGTCAACATGCTGAGTGTCAAAATTTTAAGCATGATGACATTTTAACATTCAACTTTATGGTGTCAACCTTTTGAATGTCCACATTGTGACTGTAGACAGCTTTCCCTGCCATCCATCTCAGCAGAGTGTTTTCATAGACAAGTAGAGAACGAGACTCAATAGAAAAATAAGTTAGCATTCACATTTGTAACTGAACTACAAAATGTACTTATGAATGTATGGAAGCACTATCCCTCTCTAGATTATATAGCTCTTTGCCTCTGTAATATAGAGCATATCATCTTCTCCACCTTGTTACTAATGCCTGGTTTCTGGTACTGAACCCTACTGAAGGAAAACAGTTAAAATGCCGCTGGTCGGGATCCCGGCATCAAAATACCAATGCCCAGAATCTCGATCTGTCTTTCAGCCGGACACGTCCGCATCCTGCCGTGGGGGGTGGAAGGTTAGGTTTAGGCATAAGAAGGGGAGTTAAGGTGAGGGTTCAGGGACAGCAAGGGTATGGTTAGGTGCACAGGGAGTTAAGGTTAGGCACTTAGAAGGGGAGGTTATTGTTAGGCACCAAGCAGGGAGCGTTAGGTTTAGGCATCAGGGAAGGGAGGGTTAGGGTTAGGCACCACCAGGGAGGGTTAGCGTTAGGCACCCACAAGCGAGGTATAGGGTTAGGGCAGGGGTCAGATGAGGGTTAGACTACTTTCTGGAGGCTGTCGGTCGGGATGCTGCTGTCGGTATTCTGACCACTGGCATCCAGTCCATCGGGATATCATACTGAAGGATCCTCCACTGCCTACAAGCACTTTGACATATAAAAAGAAAATGACTGCATTGACGCCAATGGAAGGAAGTCAGAAACAGTCCTTTTATGTTAAACAATTTCTTTATTAGCTAATCAGGTACAAGAAAAATAACATATTATTTTGTACATAATCCTTCCTAAAGATACAATATATGGACAAAAGTATTCAGACGCCTGACCAGAACACCAACAGGGACTGTAATGACATTTTATTCAAATACATATATTTTAATATGGAATTGACTCCCCTTTTGCAGCTATAACAGCTTCCACTCTACTTGGCAGGCTTTCCACAAGATTTTGGCATGTTTCTGTGGGAATTTGTGGCCATTCATTCTATAGAGCATTTATGAGGTCAGGCACTGATGTTGGACGAGAAAGCTTGGCTTGCAATCTCCATTTCAGTTCATTCCAAAGGTGCTCAATGAAGTTGAGGTCAGGGCTCTATGTGGGCCAGTCAAGGTCTTCCACACCGAACTCATCAAACCATGTTTTTACAGTCCTTGCTTTGCGCACTGGGGCACAGTGATGTTGGAATAGAAAAGAGCCTTCCCCAAACTGTTGCCACAAAATTGGAAGCAAAGCATTGTCCAAAATGTCTTGGTATGCTGAAGCATTAAGATTGTTTTCATTGGAGATATTTATTTATTTATTTATTAACAGTTTCTTATATAGCGCAGCAAATTCCGTTGTGCTTTACAATTGGAAATAACAATAACAAACTGGGTGATAACAAACAGTCTTAGAGGTAAGAAGGCCCTGCTCGCAAGCTTACAATCTATAGGGAAATAGGCATGGATACACAAGGATTGGTGCTATCTATTGCAGAGTTGTCCGCCAGATTGCAAAGGTTCTTGACGGGCTGTATGATATGGTCATACAGCAATGATGAACCGAGGTCGAGAGGAAGGGAAAGTGAAGAATGAAAAGACATGTGAGGATATGTGTGGACTGTGCAGAGTGGATGCAATTTGATAGGAAGGTTTATGAAAGTTATGTGGGGCCAAACCCTGAAAAACAGCCCCATACCATTATCCCTCCTCCACCATACATTTGGCATAATGCAGTCAGGCAGGTAACGTTCTCCCGGCATCCGCCAAACCCAGACTCACCAATCTGACTGCCAAATAGAGAAATGTGATTTATCACTCCACAGAACACGTTTCCACTGCTCCACAGTCCAGTGTGCTTTACACAACTCCATCCTACACTTGCCATTGATCTTGGTGATGTGAGGCTTGCATGCAGCTGCTCGGCCAAGGAAACTTATTCCATTAAACTCCCGACACACAGCTTTTGTGCTTACATTAATGCCAGTGGAAGATTTGAACTCTTCAGCTATGTAATCAGCAGAGCGTTGGTGACTTTTATGCACCATGCGCCTTAGCAGTCTTTAAACCCACTCTGTGATTTTACGTGGTCTTTCGCTTCGTGGCTGAGTTGCTGTTGTTCCTAAATGCTTCCACTTTCTAATAATATCACTTACAGTTGACTGTAGAATATCCAGCAGGGGTAATATGGAATATCCAGCAGCCCACAGATTATTTGACTACAAAAGATTATAGCAGTGAGCACTCCAATTGTATTATTTGTTTTTATGGAGAACACATTAAAACTATCATTTTTATAATTCTCATTTGAGAAGACCCCTCTACGTATTTGTAGCCAGTGAAGTAAGTCATAAGTGTCCTCCATAGAAAACAAGCTTTTAAGGAAGCAAACATGTACCCTACTATCTTTTTTCAATGAGGTTATAAGGAGGGAGGTTTATAGAAGACTATTTAACGCAGTGAAATTATGTTATCATTTGTCAATTCTTGGTGCTCAGTTTTGCAACTGATGAACTTGGGTTGGGTATGTGTGACCGGCGGTCAGGAGACCGCCGGTCACAATACCGATGACAGGATCCCGGCTGTGAGATGGCCAGCGGGGCGGGTGGCGAGCGCAATGTAGCCCTTTTTGGGCTTGCTGCGTTCGCCACACAGCGGGCTCGGTGGAAACCCACGAGTGGGAATACTCCCTGTTGGTTGGCATGCCGACCGGGGGGATTTTGATCGGGCGGGATGTAGTGGTCTGTATTGTCACATAACTACATACCATGAATTGTCCAAGCGTTCTAGTATACCAAGGTACATAATTAAGTCAGTGTACTTTAACCATTTTTTATTTCATGTTTTATTTAAAGAAAAATGTTCTGTGCTTATATTTATGTGTCCATTTATTTTTATGCAGTAAGCATTGTGACTTTTTTTTTTGTTTTATTAAACTGCATTTACTTCTGTCTCTCTGTTCTTAATGAATTCACCAGATAAGGCAGAGGATAATTTGGTTTACAGTAACTGTAATTAATTTAGGCTGCAGCAAGTCAAGTAATAATTGAAGACTTCCTAATAGTGTCAGTTTTTAAACTAAATTATTAGTGTTCTGGGGTTTAACAGTGAGTGTAAGGTATCATTTGGAGGGATTATAATTGTTATTCAACATACCAGGTGGAATTGATTTGATCAACCCTTTCACCCTTACACGTGACAGAAGAGTTTGATCATGAAAAGCACTTATTATAACAATAAAATATCATGCATAAAATAGTTTAGCATGTTACCTGAGGGCTAAACTAGTTTCTTCCCTTCAATAGAACTTCTAAAGAGGCATGAACTCATGGGTGAGGCAAGGTTTAGGTTGAGGTTCAAGCCTCTGATGAAGTGTCATTGCAAGCGCAATAGTAAGCAGGTCTCATCTGACTTGCTAACTCATTTGGGGGGAGATTTGGGGGGATTATGGGATGGCAGGGGGACGCAGGGAAAACACTGTACCTCGGGGCCCACTCTGTTAAGGGGGATCCCCAGCCGGGGCCTGTTATGTTCATATGTTTGTAAATCCAGTCATCAGAACACAGAGACATGTGAGTTCACTGCCGTGCTGTTTATTCCCTCACCAACTCCAGGCACACTGCACACTGGACCACCCACTTCCCAGCATCCCCCTGGTCCCAGAGACCATCACTGAAGATTCAGGCTTACACAGATTAGTAAGGGAGTGTCTACAAATATTAAGCATTCTAATACACTAACATCACATCCTCTTTTCTTTAAAGATAAGCCCTGTACGCTTCAATGCAACAATTAACAACGTCATATTAAGAACATCATCTAACACGTTTCAATGAGTCTCTCAGGTCTGCGTATTTCCCTTTTGGGTCTTTCATACACAGTCTGTGTTTCATCGACCATGTTGGACCTTTCTAGAATCGTGGTTTGTTCACCATTATCAGGATCATCATACATGTCAGATGAAGGGTATTCTTCAGTCATGTTGTCTTCATTATGGTTAGGTTGAGATCTTAAATCCACCCGATTTCTTCTTACTTCCGTTCCACGCTCTGTACGTATAGTATAAGATCTTGGTGCTACTTGTGCTTGCATAATACCTTTCTGCACCCAAATACCTTTCTCGTGATCTCTGAGATGGACTTGGTCACCCGATTTTAGATCAGATAAGCTTTTTGCTCGCCTGTCATGGAACAGTTTCTGTTTCGCCTGTTGACGTTCCTTACTCAGTCTGACCAACGCTGAGTTATGTGTATTAAGCAGTTCATCATGTATCGGGAGATTTGCTCTAATCCTCCTTTCCATCAGCATTTGTGCAGGAGAAAGTCCATTCTGTAAAGGTGTACTGCGGTAGATTAAAAGACTTTTGTAGAAATCTTCTTTACCTTCTTGAGCTTTTTTCATGAGACTCTTTACAGTTTTCACTGAACTTTCCACCAACCCATTTGAGCATGGATAGTGGAGACTTGACATAGTATGGACAAATTTCCACTCATCAGCAAATTGTCTAAATTCAGAACTGGAAAACTGAGGACCATTGTCAGTGAACACTTCCATAGGAACTCCATGCCTTGCAAAGATTGACTTCATGCAATTGATTACGACTTTACTAGTAGTTGTATGTAGTGTCTTCACCTCAGGGTAGTTAGAGTAATAATCAGTCACGACAATGTACGTTTTCCCATTACAATCAAACAAATCTGCGCCAACTTTCTGGTATGGTCTCTCTGGCACTGCGTGAGGACTCAGTGGCTCGACTTGTTGTTTCGGTCTATACGTAAGACATAATTCACATGTAGCTGTAGTCTGTGCTGTCTTGGTTCATTCTTGGCCAATACATAACTTCACGCGCTCTCCGCTTACATTTTTCTTCTCCTAAGTGGCCTTCATGTATCTTGCACAGCATAGTTTTTCTTAGTCGTGCAGGTATGTCAAACCTATTGCCTTTGTAAATAATACCATCGACAACTGTAAGATCACTGCGGTACATCCAATAATCATGGATAGACAGCGGGCACGCATGTTTTTCTGCTGGCCAACCTTTCAGAATGATATCTTTCAACACTTTCATTGTGTCATCTCTAAGTTTCTTTCCTAATCTGTTCTTGTCTTGCAAGAGACACTGGTAGAGAAGCTACAATCAAATTAACATAGGCTTCTATCTCTTCATCAATCAGACTTTTGGAACCTTCACTTTTGTCCACAGCACGAGAAAGTGTATCAGCAATGTACATGTATTTGCCGGTACAGTACAGCAAGTGTACATCATATTTCTGTAGTCTGATAAGCATTCGTTGAATTCTCATGGGACAGTCATGTAATGATTTAGTCATGATAGCTATCAATGGCTTGTGGTCAGTTTCCACTGTAAATGTTTGACCATACACAAACTGATGAAATTGCTCACAGGCATATGTGATCACTAGAAGTTCTTTTTCTATCTGAGCATACCTTGTTTCAGCACTTGTCAGTGCTCTTGATGCATAGATTACTGGTTGCGATGTATCCTCATGTTCTTGTAACAGCACTGAGCCTAGGCCAAATTGTGAAGCATCTGCTGAAATTCTTATTCTTTTCGCAGGATCAAAGAATTTTAGCACTGGTTGCTCTGTAATGATCTGTTTCAAGTTTTGCCAACTTTCTTCTTGTTCATGTGACCACATCCACTCGTTATCTTTGTCCAACAACCATCTAAGAGAGGCTGTTCGTTCAGAGAGTTGAGAAATAAACTTTCCTAAGTAAGTAATCATTCCTAGGAATCTTCTGACGTCGTCTTTGTTGCTAGGACGTTCCATGTTCACTGTGGCTGATATTTTCCTTGGGTCTGGTTTTACACCTTGATCCGAGACCACGTTGCCCATAAAGGTAAGTGTATTCACGCCAAATTCACATTTGTCCTTGTTTAGCTTTAGATTCACTTTCTTGACAAGTTCCATTACTTGTCTCAATCTAGAATCATGTTCTTCCTTTGTAGATCCCCAGACAATAATGTCATCCATCGTTTCAACACCTGGAATATGTTCAAAAATCATGTGTATCTTTTTGTGATATACTTCTGGAGCAGACAATATTCCATATGGTAGTCGAAGAAATCTGTATCGACCTTCTGCTGTATTAAATGTACAAAGCTTTGAGCTGGCCTCATCTAGCTTCATTTGCCAGTATCCTGAAGATGCGTCCAATTTACTGAACCATTTTGCTCCCACAAATTGCGACATGATTTCATCTCTGGTTGGTAGTTTGAAATGGTCTCGTTTAATAGCTTTGTTTAAATCTCTGGGGTCTAGACATATTCTGAGTTGTCCATTTTTCTTTTCAACAATTACTAAGACGCTTACCCATTCAGTAGGCTCATCAACTTTCTGTATCACACCCAAGGCTTCCATGCGATTTAACTCTTGTTTCAGTTTTTCTCTCAGCGCAAACGGCACTTTTCTACAGGGGTGTATCACTGAAGAAACGTGCGTGTCTATATTTATTTTATGCTCTCCAGGCAAACAACCTAGACCTTCAAACATGTCTCTGTATTCTGTAAACATCGATTTGCAGTCATCTTCTACTTGTGATGTCACCATAAAAACTTTCTTTAGCAAGCTTAGTTTCTCACAGGAACTTAATCCTAGAATCAGTTGCACATTTTTATCCACAATCAGTAGAGATGTTTTAAACTGTTGTCCCTTATGTTTCAGTGTCACTAAGCATGTACCTTTCACAGGAATTTTCTCCCCAGTGTACCCTGTAACTTTCACTTTGGCTGGGTGAATTTTAGGTTTTACTCTAAAAGCCTTATAGTCTTGAAATGATATTAAATTCACCTGTGCACCAGTATCAAGCTTAAAGGGAATGACAATCTCGTTCACATTTAAAGGGACAATCCATTCTTTCTTATCTGCACTGCAAAGTTCAATGCAATCCACAAAGAATTCATCTGTTTGTTTAACAGCATGCACTTTGGTTGTTTTACTTTTAATTTTACAGCATTTGGCAAAGTGATTAAGTCTACCACTTTTCATGCAGGTTTTACCATAAGCAGGGCACATTTTAGGATTGTAAGCATTTCCACATCTACTACACATTTCCTTATTAGACTGTGGCTTAGACGGCTTCATTCTTGAGAATGGAGGTTTGCATGGCTCTGTTTTCTGCACTACATGCACATCAGCTTCCGTGTGTAACTTTTTGGCTTGAAATCTAGTTATTTCTGCAGATCTACACATAGTCACTGCCTTTTCTAGTGTTAGGTCTTGCTCTCTCAGCAATGTCTCTCTGAGTCCATTATCAGGTATTCCAAAGACAATACGATCTCTAATCAGTGAATTCTTTAAATCACCAAACTCACAGGTTTTACTGAGTGATTGCAGCTCTGTAAAATACTGATCAAATCCATCTACAGACTTCTGATCACATGTGAAAAACTTATATCTTTCATATGTCACATTTTTCCATGGCACAAAGTAATCTTCAAACTTTTGCATTATAGAAGATAGCACCATATTCTGCCACTCATCAAACTGAAAACTATTATAAATGTCCAGCACATCCTCTCCTATCACATGGAGGAAAATGGATGCCTTCATTTTGTCAGCCTCTGAATCAGCTCCACATGCAGCAAGATATATATTAAACCTTTGCTTAAATCTTTTCCAGTTTTCAGACAAGTTACCAGACATCAGCATGCCGGTTGGAGGAGCTAGTTTATCCATGGTTACTCACTGTTTGAAGATAGGAGCACACGGCAGGCTTTGCAGACACAGAGTATCACAGCCACAGACTTCTGCAAGATTCTTTCACACTCTGAAAGCTCTAGCAGTCCAAGTTAAACTTCTTCTGACACCATGTTTTGTTCATACGTTTGTAAATCCAGTCATCAGGACACAGAGACATGTGAGTTCACTGCCGTGCTGTTTATTCCCTCACCAACTCCAGGCACACTGCACACTGGATCACCCACTTCCCAGCATCCCCCTGGTCCCAGGGACCATCACTGAAGATTCAGGCTTACACAGATTAGTAAGGGAGTGTCTACAAATATTAAGCATTCTAATACACTAACATCACAGAGCCGGAGCACACTGATATCACCATCTCTCTGTCTTGTGCAGCAGCAGAAGTAAGAACCTGGCAGCCAGAATGCGAAAAGGATACCACAGAGCTCCTGACCAGGGGTGAGATAGGAAGGGGAGAGGACTGTAAGTGACTCAGAAATACCAGCTTTCCTCCCCTCCCCCATACACAGCAGGCTAGATTGATGTGTCTGGGTCCTGTGTAACCTGCTATCTGATCAGAGCACTCAGAACTGGAGAGAGACACACACACAGAGACACGGAGAGTACTAGTCCTGTCCCAGTGTGTAATTATTACAGAAGTTGCTGATATTCTTGCATGTGACAAAACAGAGGATAGATTTAATTTTTCTATGTGCACCTTGGCATTATTAAACTATTAGTTTAAATTTAACATAAACCATTGGTTTAAATTTGACATACAAAATCTAATATACATCCCCAGACAACCACCCCCCACACCAGGGCCGAAACTAGGATTTTTGTTACCCGGGGCAAGGCAGTAACTTGGCGCTCCCCATAGCTGCATAACTACAGACTGTGACTTTTCATGAAATATTACATTATGCCACATAGGGTACCCTATACATCACAGTGTCCCTATATTATGCCATAGTGTCCCAATATTATGCCAGTGTTCCCACATAATATCCCACACAAGGTCCCCCCGCATTATGCAGACAGTGTCCCCACATTATGGCACACAACGTCCCCATATAATGGCACACAGCATCCCCATATTATTGCACATAGCGTACCCATATAATGCCACACAGTGTCCCCACATTATAGCACACAACATCCCCACATCATACCACACAGCGTCCCTACATTATGGCACACAGTGTCCCCACATTATGGCACAGAACGTTCCCATACAATGCCACACAGTGTCCCTACATTATGCCACACAGCATCCCCAACTTATGGCACACAGCATCCCCAAATAATGCCACAGTGTCCCCAAATTATGTCACACAGCGTCCCCATATAATGCCACAGTGTCACCACATATAATGCCACACAGCATCCCCATATAATGCCACACAGTGTCCACACATTATGTCACACAGCATCCCCATATAATGTCACACAGTGTCCCCACATATAATGTCACACAGTGTCCCCACATATAATGCTGCACAGTGTCCCCACATATAATGCCACACAGCATCCCCATATTATGCCATAGTGTCCCCAACTTATACCATACACAGTGTCCCCATAAAATGTAATGCAACAGTTAATGGCAGCAGCTTGATGCTTGACTGACCTCAGGGACAGTGAGGTGATAATAAAGTCCCTTATCTGGCTGCAGTGTGTGGGCTGACTGACTGCACCTATCTGATGGACGTGCAGAGCCAGCCTGAAGTGCAGATTCCCAGCCAGCGTGTGTGTGTGGGGGGAGGGATTGGAGTCTCCGTAGTCAACGTGGTCTCTGGCCGGAAGTGTAGGGTCCCGGCCGGCGGGTGGAGGGAGGGAGGGAGGCGTGGCATGCTGACAACTCCGTAGTCTGTCAGTGTGCAACTGTAGCTTGTATGTGCGCAGCTCCTCTCGTCCGTGATTACCAGCGGGCGGACAGAAAGTGGAGCAGAAGTTTTAATTAAGCTTTAAGTCGCCCCCTAGAGTCCGGCGCCCAGGGCATGCGCCCCCTAGCGCCCCCCCCCCCCCCCCCTAGTTGCGGCCCTGCCCACCCCTGCCAGAACAATGCAGTCTTATCGTGCCACAGTGGGGGCAGGCAGGATGTCAAGATGCGGAGAGCCAGAGGAGTGGGGGCGGGCCTTCCTGTCTAAAGTGCTCCGGAAACACCCCCCCCCCCCCATAGCTTTCCCGGCCCTGACCCTTTATCCTTGATACTTGTTTGCTATTGAACCTAATAAAAAAATGAGAATTACTTTCAAATAACAAAGGCAAGTCATAACTTCTATTTAGAAGATAATAAAAATCAGCCACTAGATAGCCTGCCACTTTCAAACTTGTTGAACAACGTGGACTGCCTAAATATGTAACATACAAAAAGGAACCCAAGAAACAGATTACTACATTTAAATGATTGTACTATACTGGGCTCATATACCACTAAATACAGATATTCATGGAATTATATTTAATTTGAATTCTTGAAAAGATAATCACGCTGGGATTTGGTCTCAATCTATAACATCCATTATTTTAATAAAATTATCTCTTTACTGACTGAATCCATTTCTTCTCTGCTTGATGCCCAGCAGTGTCTGTAAAGATTTTAAAAACCTGACTAAAACTCTGGAAACATATGAGCTGCATTACTTTAGCTATCTCACCTCTGTCTCTGCGTTATGCAAAGATTTCCTAGCAAAAAGAAAATGCAGGATGCAAAGAATTAATTCCCTGCAGTTTCAGTAATGATCTATCATGACATTGGTATCTTAAAAAGCCTAAGCCTAATTACACTTATACGTTCTCTCTATTCCTGTGCCACAGTATATTCTGTTAGATTCAGTGAAACACAAAAGACAAATGCCCATGCTGATTTATACTTCTTCACTGTGATAAAAATGTTACTTCTGTCTGAAATTAAAAGCTAATGAAGGAAATGAAAGTGGCATAGAGAGGCGCTGAAGACAAGGCCCAGTTAATAGCCCACAAGACACCTGAGTCTGAGTGGGGGGCTATGGTGTGACCTGCAATAGACTTAAGGTGCATACACACGGTGAGATTTAGTGCAAATCACAAGGTGCGAGCCACCTTGCGATACTGATGCGCAGTCTCGCGAGGTCGGTATCGCAACGCTAGACAGACTGTGCAGGCAAGTCAATTTTTACTATCTAGTACTAAAGTATAGTCAAAATTTGCACGTAGTCAAAATCGCACATAGCCAATCTCGCAAGCACACAAAGTCAATATCGCATAGTCCATATCGCATAGTCAAAATTGAAGATACCCAAATCTCACCGTGTGTGTGCACCTTTAGATAACATGGAGGCCATAGGGGCAGAGAGGACTGGAAGGAAAGTTGGGTTATCATGGATAACTGAAGAAGAAAAGAAGGTATACATTGTATTACATCAGGACCAGATAGATAGGGACAACCAGATGATAGGATGGGAATAACACACATGTGGACTCAGAGGCGGGGCCAACAATAGAAGGGAAGCTGTAGACATCAAGCCAAGAATAGCTGGCTCAATGTCAACCAAGATTCTAGAACCTGTAAAGGAGTGCCACTGTACAAACTGCACCTGGTGAGCTGGAAATTAGGGATGCCCAAACCACCAGAAAGTGTGGGCCACTGGAGGCAACATGCTTGGATCACATAAGCATTTGGCCTGGTTAAGAGCCACGTGCGTTCCGCGAGCAATTTTTTTGAATCTGCGCATGTGAAAAAAAATTCTGAAAACCCTTGTGGCACATGCATTATACAGAGTGTGCGCACAAAGGTGCTGTTGGGATAGGAACATACACTATCAGAAATGATAGGCGTTCCTAGGCAGTTATTAGCTAATAGGGCAGGCAAATGGTCCATTTAGTGGGCATGTTAAAGGAGTGTAGCAGGCATCAATGCAGGTGGCTGCATTAACAGATGCACATTCTCGTACAAATTCAGCCTAACGTGTGTAAAAACTCGATCCGAATAAAAATAGTTAAACACGCAAATAAAAGTCAATAGATCATCGAACCAACCGGCCAGAATACAACTCCCGGATTTACTAAGAATTGTGTTTCAAAACAAGGAGCAAACTCGGGCCAAAATTGTACAATGAAATAGATATGCACTAATCTCAACCTGCGGGCAGTATCTATGACAGTGCCGCTGATTGGCTGAGAGGAAGGACTCTTAGCCAATCAGTGATGTGCAGGAAACCATGTGGGAAATGTCAAAACCGGGGAAGTGATGTATATGATGTTCAGTGTCTGCTGGATCGGGTGAGCGTTTTTTAAATTTTACCAAGACACCTGGAATACTATTGGACAAGGGGACCGATCAGCACCATGGAAAAGGCGAGTACATTATGTAGTGTGAGTGCGGGAGAGTGTAACATAAAGGGTTAAAACATACGGTGTGCGCCTCTTGTCATTTTTAAAAATATTTTATTTACAGTGGGGATACAGGTGCCAGGGGCCCTTTACCGCTCTGGCATGCTGGCACTTGTGGTTCTCCAAGTGCCTCATGTGGGGCAGGCTTGCTGGGACCAGTAGTCCCTATGTAGCAGATAATTTGTTATTCTATTTTTGCACAAATAACCTTGTATTCACACCCAATGGTACATGGGATAGCCCAGGGTTTCAGCCCAGGCCTATGGTATACTGAGGAGGGGGGTCTCCACTTCCTGAGGAATCCCTGGCCTTGGCTGACTAGTTGGGGGAGGTTCATGTTTTGGCCGGGGGACCCCGTAAAGTGTGTCCCCCGCATGTGGAATTACCTCCTCCCCCTACTGCTGGTTGAGTCCAGTGTCGGCTACCGGAAATATGGTGGACCCGCACATGTGGTTTTTTTTACCCATTTTTCTACAACCAAAACTGTGTCATAGCCCTGATGCTGGATATAATTTGTGTGGTGGGGGCACCATATGCAAACACAGTGGAGTTTACGGTTGCCCAGAAATCACCCTTCCCCACAGCCTGGCCAGTGCCACTATATGCTGTATTATTATTATTATCCTTTTTACATTCTAAAGGGGAGGGGTAGACAGACAGGAGTGACACAGATTGGGTACATAGAGAGCGTAGAACAGAGGGTTAGGATGAGATTTGGCTGGGTTTGGTGAAGAAGTGGGTCTTGAGAGCCCGTTTGAAGTTTTGTAGAGAGGTGGAGAGTCTGAGGGGGAGAGGTAGGGAATTCCAGAGAAGTGGTGCAGCACGTGAAAAATCTTGGAGGTAGGAGTGGGAGGAAGTAATCCGTAGGCAGGAGAGTCGGCGTGCATTAGCAGAGCGAAGAGGACGGGTGGGAGTGTAAAGGGAGATAAGGTCAGAGGTGTAGATGGGAGTGGAGTGGGTGAGGGCTTTGTAAGCAAGTGTGAGAAGCTTAAAATGGATTCTGAAAGGGAAGGGGGAGCCAGTGAAGGTCTAGTAAGAGAGGAGAGGTGGACGTAGTGCGTTTGGTGAGGAAGATGAGCCGGGCAGCAGCATTGAGGATAGATTGGAGTGGAGAGAGGTATTTGTCAGGAATGCCAGTCAGGAGGAGATTACAGTAGTCCAGTCTGGAGATGACGAGTGGATAAGAGTCTTAGTAGCCTCTTGGGTCAGAAAGGGTCTGATCCTGGAAATATTTTTTAGATGAAAACGGCAGGTTTGTGAGAGGTGCTGAATGTGTGGTTTGAAGGAGAGGGAGGAGTCAAGGATTACTCCAAGACAGCGCACTTGGGGGCAAGAGGAGATAGTATACCTTATAGTATGGAATGGAGCTGCTGCACATGCCTAGTGGCAGCACAGATTTTCTTAACAAGTCTGCAGTATATGTGCGTGTCTGTGGATCTGAGTGCTCAATCATCTCACTAGAGAGAGAATCTGTTAGGTGGCTTACCGTGATCACTGGGCCTACATATGGCTGATGTACTCTATTACATAACCTGCACTTTGTTTGGGGCAGACTATGGTATGTTACATGCTAATTAATTAAGCATCCTTCATGGGATGTTGACAATCGATCTAAAATCAAACATTTGGAAACCCCCCTCCTGAAATCATGCGTTTGCCCCGGGCACATTTTTTCCTATTGTTTTAATCATTTAATTATAGCGTAACACACATTAGCACTGCACAGATCATACTGGAGGAGGGGAGGGTACAAATTAACTGGGCCCAGGCCTGATGGAGGGGCCCAGGTCCATGCCTCCTTTGATTTGGCCATGCCCCCTGAAAAGTATCTGGGCCCAGGCAGGCTCTCTACTCCCTCCCTCTCTAGCTGGGAGGCATGCCATGCACCTGCAAGTGGGTGCTTCTCATGTGCTAGACACGCCCCCAAAGAGGTGTGGCCATGCCTCCTGCATGCTGTGGTCACACCCACTCTGGGGGGGGGGGGGGGGGCACCAGAAAGTTGTTGTACCAGGGCCTAGGATTTCTCTTGGCAGCCCTGTATACAGGTCCTAGGCAAGATAATGCAAACCCCTCCCCCCCATCTCATCCATTTGAAAAAAACAGACAGTAGCCTAAGTTGCCTAATAGATGACCAGTCTGTGCCTCCTGTCAAGTTAGCACTCAATTATAAAACCACACTAATGTTAGACCCAACATATGGACTGCCATTATTTAATATTTAATACTGTATTAGAATTGTCCTACTAGAGAAAGCACCGCAAAGTAAGTGTTATTGCTGTTTCTCTAAGTGATATGAGTGCTTTCATTAGCAATAAGAGGAAAGAGCTTCTGCTGTCTTAGAGGGGTATTCAATTAGGTCCATTTTTTTCGCCTAGGCAAAAAAAAAGGCACTTTTCACAATTTGTTTTAGGGAGAATGGGGATTCGCCCTATTCAATAGCAGGGCCGATTTAATGCCTAGGCGAAAAACTCAGCAGGAGCAAAAAATAAGATTTTACTCACCGGTAAATCTATTTCTCGTAGTCCGCAGTGGATGCTGGGGACTCCGTAAGGACCATGGGGAATAGCGGCTCCGCAGAAGACTGGGCACAGCTAAGAAAGATTTAGGACTACCTGGTGTGCACTGGCTCCTCCCCCCATGACCCTCCTCCAGACTTCAGTAAGGATACTGTGCCCGGAAGAGCTGACAGAATAAGGAAGGATTTTGAATCCCGGGTAAGACTCATACCAGCCACACCAATCACACCGTATAACTCGTGATAATATACCCAGTTAACAGTATGAACACAACAGAGCCTCTCAAAAGATGGCTCAACAATAACCCTTGTAGTTAACAATAACTATATACAAGTATTGCAGACAGTCCGCACTTGGGACGGGCGCCCAGCATCCACTACGGACTACGAGAAATAGATTTACCGGTGAGTAAAATCTTATTTTCTCTGACGTCCTAGTGGATGCTGGGGACTCCGTAAGGACCATGGGGATTATACCAAAGCTCCCAAACGGGCGGGAGAGTGCGGATGACTCTGCAGCACCGAATGAGAGAACTCAAGGTCCTCCTCAGCCAGGGTATCAAATTTGTAGAATTTTGCAAACGTGTTTGCCCCTGACCAAGTAGCAGCTCGGCAAAGTTGTAAAGCCGAGACCCCTCGGGCAGCTGCCCAAGAAGAGCCCACTTTCCTCGTGGAATGGGCTTTTACAGATTTAGGCTGCGACAGGCCAGCCACAGAATGCGCAAGCTGAATTGTGCTACAAATCCAGCGAGCAATAGTCTGCTTTGAAGCAGGAGCACCCATATTGTTTGGTGCATACAGGATAAATAGCGAGTCAGTCTTCCTGACTCCAGCCGTCCTGGAAACATAAATTTTCAAGGCCCTGACTACGTCCAGTAACTTGGAGTCCTCCAAGTCCCTAGTAGCCGCAGGCACCACGATAGGTTGGTTCAAGTGAAAAGCTGATACCACCTTAGGAAGAAACTGGGGACGAGTCCTTAATTCTGCCCTATCCATATGGAAAATCAAATAGGGGCTTTTACATGACAAAGCCGCCAATTCTGACACACGCCTTGCCGAAGCCAAGGCCAAAAGCATGACCACTTTCCACGTGAGATATTTTAAATCCACGGTTTTGAGTGACTCAAACCAATGTGACTTTAGGAAACCCAACACCACTGGAGGCACAAAAGGAGGCTGAATATGCAGTACTCCCTTGACAAATGTCTGAACTTCAGGCAGTGAAGCCAGTTCTTTTTGGAAGAAAATCGACAGAGCCGAAATCTGGACCTTAATGGAACCCAGTTTTAGGCCCATAGTCACCCCTGACTGTAGGAAGTGCAGAAATCGACCTAGCTGGAATTCCTCCGTTGGGGCCTTCCTGGCCTCACACCACGCAACATATTTTCGCCATATGCGGTGATAATGTTGTACGGTTACATCTTTTCTAGCTTTAATAAGCGTAGGAATGACTTCCTCCGGAATACCCTTTTCTTTTAGGATCCGGTGTTCAACCGCCATGCCGTTAAACGCAGCCGCGGTAAGTCTTGGAACAGACAGGGCCCCTGCAGTAGCAGGTCCTGTCTGAGCGGCAGAGGCCATGGGTCCTCTGATATTAATTCTTGAAGTTCCGGGTACCAAGACCTTCTTGGCCAATCTGGAACAATGAGAATAGTTCTTACTCCTCTTTTCTTTATTATCCTCAGTACCTTGGGTATGAGAGGAAGAGGAGGGAACACATAAACCGACCGGTACACCCACGGTGTCACTAGAGCGTCCACAGCTATCGCCTGAGGGTCTCTTGACCTGGCGCAATATTTTTCTAGCTTTTTGTTTAAGCGGGACGCCATCATGTCCACCTGTGGCTTTTCCCAATGGTTTACAATCAGTTGGAAGACTTCTGGATGAAGTCCCCACTCTCCCGGGTGGAGGTCGTGCCTGCTGAGGAAGTCTGCTTCCCAGTTGTCCACTCCCGGAATGAACACTGCTGACAGTGCTAACACGTGATTTTCCGCCCATCGGAGAATCCTTGTGGCTTCTGCCATCGCCGTCCTGCTTCTTGTGCCGCCCTGTCGATTTACATGGGCGACTGCCGTGATGTTGTCTGACTGGATCAGAACCGGCTGGTTTTGAAGCAGGGGCTTTGCTTGACTTAGGGCATTGTAAATGGCCCTCAGTTCCAGAACATTTATGTGCAGGGAAGTCTCCTGACCTGACCAAAGTCCTTGGAAGTTTCTTCCCCGTGTGACTGCACCCCAGCCCCGAAGGCTGGCATCCGTGGTCACCAGGACCCAATCCTGTATGCCGAATCTGCGGCCCTCTCTGAGATGAGCACTCTGCAGCCACCACAGCAGAGACACCCTGGTCCTTGGAGACAGGGTTATCAACCGATGCATTTGAAGATGCGATCCGGACCATTGGTCCAACAGGTCCCACTGAAAGGTTCTGGCATGGAACCTGCCGAATGGAATCGCTTCGTAGGAAGCTACCATCTTTCCCAGGACTCGCGTGCAATGATGCACCGACACCTGTTTTGGTTTCAGGAGGCCTCTCACTAGAGATGACAGCTCCTTGGCTTTCTCCTCTGGGAGAAACACTTTTTTCTGGACTGTGTCCAGAATCATCCCCAGGAACAGTAGACGTGTCGCCGGAACCAGCTGAGACTTTGGAATATTCAGAATCCAACCGTGCTGGTGTAGCACCTCCTGAGATAATGCTACGCCGACCAACAACTGCTCTCTGGACCTCGCCCTTATCAGGAGATCGTCCAAGTATGGGATAATTAAAACTCCCTTTTTCCGAAGGAGTATCATCATTTCGGCCATTACCTTGGTAAATACCCTCGGTACCGTGGACAGGCCGAACGGCAACGTCTGGAATTGGTAATGACAATCCTGTACCACAAATCTGAGGTACTCCTGGTGAGGATGGTAAATGGGGACATGCAGGTAAGCATCCTTGATGTCCAGAGATACCATGTAATCTCCCTCTTCCAGGCTTGCAATAACCGCCCTGAGCGATTCCATCTTGAACTTGAATTTTCTTAAATATGTGGTCAAGGATTTCAAATTTAAAATGGGTCTCACCGAACCGTCCGGTTTCGGTACCACAAACATTGTGGAATAGTAACCCCATCCTTGTTGAAGGAGGGGCACCCGGACTATCACCTGCTGGGAATACAGCTTGTGAATTGCCTCTAACACAGCCTCCCTTTCTGAAGGAGTCGTTGGTAAGGCAGATTTGAGGAAACGGCGGGGGGGGGGATGTCTCGAATTCCAGCCTGTACCCCTGAGATACCACTTGAAGGATCCAGGGATCTACCTGTGAGCGAGCCCACTGATTGCTGAAGTTTTTGAGACGGCCCCCCACCGTACCTGGCTCCGCCTGCTGAGCCCCAGCGTCATGCGGCGGACTTAGCAGAAGAGTGGCCCTATTGGACATTACATTAGTCTATTCGTCGTCTACACTGGTATCAGTATCCGTGTCGACATCTGTGTCTGCCATCTGAGGTAGCGGGCGTTTTAGAGCCCCTGATGACTTTTGAGACGTCTGGGCAGGCACGGGCTGAGAAGCCGGCTGCCCCGCATTTGGCATGTCGTCAAATTTTTTATGTAAGGAGTCGACACTTTCGCGTAATTCCTTCCACAAGTCCATCCACTCCGGTGTCTGCCCCGCAGGGGGTGACAACACATTTATAGGCACCTGCTCCTCCTCCACATAAGTCTCCTCATCAAACATGTCGACACAGCCGTACCGACACACCGCACACACACAGGGAATGCTCTGACAGAAGACAGGACCCCACCAAGCCCTTTGGGGAGACAGAGAGAGAGTATGCCAGCACACACCAGAGCGCTATATAAATCAGGGATTAACTAAATTATATCCCCTTATAGCTGCTATATGTATATTGTGCCTAAATTTAGTGCCCCCCCTCTCTTTTTTACCCTTTTCTGTAGTGTAGACTGCAGGGGAGAGCCAGGGAGCTTCCTTCCAGCGGAGCTGTGAGGGAGAAATGGCGCCAGTGTGCTGAGGGAGATAGCTCCGCCCCTTTTTCGGCTGACTTTTCTCCCGCTTTTTTATGGATTCTGGCAGGGGTATTTATCACATATATAGCCTCTGGGGCTATATATTGTGATATATTTGCCAGCCAAGGTGTATTTATTGCTTCTCAGGGCGCCCCCCCCCCCCCCCCCAGCGCCCTGCACCCTCAGTGACCGGAGTGTGAAGTGTGTATGAGGAGCAATGGCGCACAGCTGCAGTGCTGTGCGCTACCTTGGTGAAGACTGATGTCTTCTGCCGCCGATTTTCCGGATTCTTCTTGCTTCTGGCTCTGTAAGGGGGCCGGAGGCGCGGCTCCGGGAACGAACACCAATGGCCGGTTCCATGCGGTCGATCCCTCTGGAGCTAATGGTGTCCAGTAGCCTAAGAAGCCCAAGCTACCACCAGTTAGGTAGGTTCGCTTCTTCTCCCCTTAGTCCCTCGCTGCAGTGAGTCTGTTGCCAGCAGATCTCACTGTAAAATAAAAAACCTAAAATATACTTTCTCTCTAGGAGCTCAGGAGAGCCCCTAGTGTGCATCCAGCTCAGCCGGGCACAGGATTCTAACTGAAGTCTGGAGGAGGGACATGGGGGGAGGAGCCAGTGCACACCAGGTAGTCCTAAATCTTTCTTAGCTGTGCCCAGTCTCCTGCGGAGCCGCTATTCCCTATGGTCCTTACGGAGTCCCCAGCATCCACTAGGACGTCAGAGAAAACATGTGGATTGGCGAATCCACGTGTTTTCTCTCCTTCGCCGGTGAAAACGCAGACCGTTTTAGCTGATTTTTAGGGATTTTTCGCCAGTGCCTTTTCACAAAAAGAAAAAAAGGTGAAAAGCCATTGGCGAAAATGCCTTAAAAACAGGCGAAAACAGGCAACAATTGAATACGCAGGGGGTGAATTCAATAGCTCCAAAATTCTCTGAGCTAATTCAATACCCCCTTTTGTCTATGCAATTTCAGAGATGGCAGTGGCGTAACCCCAGGGCACCAGGTGTGTGTGTGAATGGAAGGGGGGCGCACGACTACTTCGCTACCGGGCGTATGGTATGATCTTACACCCTTGTCATCATATATACAGTATAAGCAGAATATATCCATTATTTGAAGAGCATTGTGCAACAAAGGAATTCTTAAGGCGAATCTCTGAATAGTGACATAACTCACAGCAATAAATAAAAGAAGTCTGGATTTCTAGAGATTGATGTGACCTATAAAAGCTCAGAGATGCCACTAATACAGTCACTTTACAAAGAAGACCAGCTCTGTTTGTACTGGCGGCAAATGAGGAATACGTCAGTGATACTTAAAAAGAGCTGCAGAATATATTCGGCTTAGTTCATGTATGGATGGAATTGCAGAGTCGCAAAGAAGCGGATCTGCAATTCTGTATGATTAAATGCAGCAGGAGGAACCTGTAGGAGATAACCGCCTCCTGCATGCATCTGTGAGATCCAAGTGCTACGTCTGAGAATGCAGCCTCGGATCATAATCGCAACCATCGGTTGTAATTCGCAATGTTTTAGGCAGTCAGCCTAAGATCCAGTAAGTCTTCATCCGATAAAGCAGATCCTGGACCCATCACGTCTTCAAAATCAAGACGGCACACCCCCATTTTGTAGAACGGTGCACATGTGCGCCTGCACCATCGGATTTGTACATAAACCATCTGAATTAGGTCCATTATACGCTGGAGCTTATGAATTAGGTGTTGCAGATGGCTGAGTAATGTGGAATTGGGCGAATATGAGGGGAAAGTGTGACATTAGCAATGGGACAGAGATGGGAGTTTACCATGTGTCATTACTGCACCGCAACAGTCCTGATTTACAGACCTCATGCTGCTTATGGGGTAGCTGGTAGGGCTTTGTTATATAGATTGTGGAAGCAATAGCCAGCCCGATTCATGTAGGCACAGATACTCTGCTCTGCAGCTGGAATCCTCCATCTTGGCTTCATTGATGTCATTCATTCTGACATCTGAATGGCCTATGTGTAGGCATAAAACCCCAGAGCACAGGAGCAGGAGCAAAAAATAAGATTTTACTCACCGGTAAATCTATTTCTCGTAGTCCGTAGTGGATGCTGGGGACTCCGTAAGGACCATGGGGAATAGCGGCTCCGCAGAAGACTGGGCACAGCTAAGAAAGATTTAGGACTACCTGGTGTGCACTGGCTCCTCCCCCCATGACCCTCCTCCAGACTTCAGTAAGGATACTGTGCCCGGAAGAGCTGACAGAATAAGGAAGGATTTTGAATCCCGGGTAAGACTCATACCAGCCACACCAATCACACCGTATAACTCGTGATAATATACCCAGTTAACAGTATGAACACAACAGAGCCTCTCAAAAGATGGCTCAACAATAACCCTTGTAGTTAACAATAACTATATACAAGTATTGCAGACAGTCCGCACTTGGGACGGGCGCCCAGCATCCACTACGGACTACGAGAAATAGATTTACCGGTGAGTAAAATCTTATTTTCTCTGACGTCCTAATGGATGCTGGGGACTCCGTAAGGACCATGGGGATTATACCAAAGCTCCCAAACGGGCGGGAGAGTGCGGATGACTCTGCAGCACCGAATGAGAGAACTCAAGGTCCTCCTCAGCCAGGGTATCAAATTTGTAGACTTTTGCAAACGTGTTTGCCCCTGACCAAGTAGCAGCTCGGCAAAGTTGTAAAGCCGAGACCCCTCGGGCAGCTGCCCAAGAAGAGCCCACTTTCCTCGTGGAATGGGCTTTTACAGATTTAGGCTGCGACAGGCCAGCCACAGAATGCGCAAGCTGAATTGTGCTACAAATCCAGCGAGGAATAGTCTGCTTTGAAGCAGGAGCACCCATATTGTTTGGTGCATACAGGATAAATAGCGAGTCAGTCTTCCTGACTCCAGCCGTCCTGGAAACATAAATTTTCAAGGCCCTGACTACGTCCAGTAACTTGGAGTCCTCCAAGTCCCTAGTAGCCGCAGGCACCGCGATAGGTTGGTTCAAGTGAAAAGCTGATACCACCTTAGGAAGAAACTGGGGACGAGTCCTTAATTCTGCCCTATCCATATGGAAAATCAAATAGGGGCTTTTACATGACAAAGCCGCCAATTCTGACACACGCCTTGCCGAAGCCAAGGCCAAAAGCATGACCACTTTCCACGTGAGATATTTTAAATCCACGGTTTTGAGTGACTCAAACCAATGTGACTTTAGGAAACCCAACACCACTGGAGGCACAAAAGGAGGCTGAATATGCAGTACTCCCTTGACAAATGTCTGAACTTCAGGCAGTGAAGCCAGTTCTTTTTGGAAGAAAATCGACAGAGCCGAAATCTGGACCTTAATGGAACCCAGTTTTAGGCCCATAGTCACCCCTGACTGTAGGAAGTGCAGAAATCGACCTAGCTGGAATTCCTCCGTTGGGGCCTTCCTGGCCTCACACCACGCAACATATTTTCACCATATGCGGTGATAATGTTGTACGGTTACATCTTTTCTAGCTTTAATAAGCGTAGGAATGACTTCCTCCGGAATACCCTTTTCTTTTAGGATCCGGTGTTCAACCGCCATGCCGTTAAACGCAGCCGCGGTAAGTCTTGGAACAGACAGGGCCCCTGCAGTAGCAGGTCCTGTCTGAGCGGCAGAGGCCATGGGTCCTCTGATATTAATTCTTGAAGTTCCGGGTACCAAGACCTTCTTGGCCAATCTGGAACAATGAGAATAGTTCTTACTCCTCTTTTCTTTATTATCCTCAGTACCTTGGGTATGAGAGGAAGAGGAGGGAACACATAAACCGACCGGTACACCCACGGTGTCACTAGAGCGTCCACAGCTATCGCCTGAGGGTCTCTTGACCTGGCGCAATATTTTTCTAGCTTTTTGTTTAAGCGGGACGCCATCATGTCCACCTGTGGCTTTTCCCAATGGTTTACAATCAGTTGGAAGACTTCTGGATGAAGTCCCCACTCTCCCGGGTGGAGGTCGTGCCTGCTGAGGAAGTCTGCTTCCCAGTTGTCCACTCCCGGAATGAACACTGCTGACAGTGCTAACACGTGATTTTCCGCCCATCGGAGAATCCTTGTGGCTTCTGCCATCGCCGTCCTGCTTCTTGTGCCGCCCTGTCGATTTACATGGGCGACTGCCGTGATGTTGTCTGACTGGATCAGAACCGGCTGGTTTTGAAGCAGGGGCTTTGCTTGACTTAGGGCATTGTAAATGGCCCTCAGTTCCAGAACATTTATGTGCAGGGAAGTCTCCTGACCTGACCAAAGTCCTTGGAAGTTTCTTCCCCGTGTGACTGCACCCCAGCCCCGAAGGCTGGCATCCGTGGTCACCAGGACCCAATCCTGTATGCCGAATCTGCGGCCCTCTCTGAGATGAGCACTCTGCAGCCACCACAGCAGAGACACCCTGGTCCTTGGAGACAGGGTTATCAACCGATGCATTTGAAGATGCGATCCGGACCATTGGTCCAACAGGTCCCACTGAAAGGTTCTGGCATGGAACCTGCCGAATGGAATCGCTTCGTAGGAAGCTACCATCTTTCCCAGGACTCGCGTGCAATGATGCACCGACACCTGTTTTGGTTTCAGGAGGCCTCTCACTAGAGATGACAGCTCCTTGGCTTTCTCCTCTGGGAGAAACACTTTTTTCTGGACTGTGTCCAGAATCATCCCCAGGAACAGTAGACGTGTCGCCGGAACCAGCTGAGACTTTGGAATATTCAGAATCCAACCGTGCTGGTGTAGCACCTCCTGAGATAATGCTACGCCGACCAACAACTGCTCTCTGGACCTCGCCCTTATCAGGAGATCGTCCAAGTATGGGATAATTAAAACTCCCTTTTTCCGAAGGAGTATCATCATTTCGGCCATTACCTTGGTAAATACCCTCGGTACCGTGGACAGGCCGAACGGCAACGTCTGGAATTGGTAATGACAATCCTGTACCACAAATCTGAGGTACTCCTGGTGAGGATGGTAAATGGGGACATGCAGGTAAGCATCCTTGATGTCCAGAGATACCATGTAATCTCCCTCTTCCAGGCTTGCAATAACCGCCCTGAGCGATTCCATCTTGAACTTGAATTTTCTTAAATATGTGGTCAAGGATTTCAAATTTAAAATGGGTCTCACCGAACCGTCCGGTTTCGGTACCACAAACATTGTGGAATAGTAACCCCATCCTTGTTGAAGGAGGGGCACCCGGACTATCACCTGCTGGGAATACAGCTTGTGAATTGCCTCTAACACAGCCTCCCTTTCTGAAGGAGTCGTTGGTAAGGCAGATTTGAGGAAACGGCGGGGGGGGGGATGTCTCGAATTCCAGCCTGTACCCCTGAGATACCACTTGAAGGATCCAGGGATCTACCTGTGAGCGAGCCCACTGATTGCTGAAGTTTTTGAGACGGCCCCCCACCGTACCTGGCTCCGCCTGCTGAGCCCCAGCGTCATGCGGCGGACTTAGCAGAAGAGTGGCCCTATTGGACATTACATTAGTCTATTCGTCGTCGACACTGGTATCAGTATCCGTGTCGACATCTGTGTCTGCCATCTGAGGTAGCGGGCGTTTTAGAGCCCCTGATGACTTTTGAGACGTCTGGGCAGGCACGGGCTGAGAAGCCGGCTGCCCCGCATTTGGCATGTCGTCAAATTTTTTATGTAAGGAGTCGACACTTTCGCGTAATTCCTTCCACAAGTCCATCCACTCCGGTGTCTGCCCCGCAGGGGGTGACAACACATTTATAGGCACCTGCTCCTCCTCCACATAAATCTCCTCATCAAACATGTCGACACAGCCGTACCGACACACCGCACACACACAGGGAATGCTCTGACAGAAGACAGGACCCCACCAAGCCCTTTGGGGAGACAGAGAGAGAGTATGCCAGCACACACCAGAGCGCTATATAAATCAGGGATTAACTAAATTATATCCCCTTATAGCTGCTATATGTATATTGTGCCTAAATTTAGTGCCCCCCCTCTCTTTTTTACCCTTTTCTGTAGTGTAGACTGCAGGGGAGAGCCAGGGAGCTTCCTTCCAGCGGAGCTGTGAGGGAGAAATGGCGCCAGTGTGCTGAGGGAGATAGCTCCGCCCCTTTTTCGGCTGACTTTTCTCCCGCTTTTTTATGGATTCTGGCAGGGGTATTTATCACATATATAGCCTCTGGGGCTATATATTGTGATATATTTGCCAGCCAAGGTGTATTTATTGCTTCTCAGGGCGCCCCCCCCCCCCCCCCAGCGCCCTGCACCCTCAGTGACCGGAGTGTGAAGTGTGTATGAGGAGCAATGGCGCACAGCTGCAGTGCTGTGCGCTACCTTGGTGAAGACTGATGTCTTCTGCCGCCGATTTTCCGGATTCTTCTTGCTTCTGGCTCTGTAAGGGGGCCGGAGGCGCGGCTCCGGGAACGAACACCAATGGCCGGTTCCATGCGGTCGATCCCTCTGGAGCTAATGGTGTCCAGTAGCCTAAGAAGCCCAAGCTACCACCAGTTAGGTAGGTTCGCTTCTTCTCCCCTTAGTCCCTCGCTGCAGTGAGTCTGTTGCCAGCAGATCTCACTGTAAAATAAAAAACCTAAAATATACTTTCTCTCTAGGAGCTCAGGAGAGCCCCTAGTGTGCATCCAGCTCAGCCGGGCACAGGATTCTAACTGAAGTCTGGAGGAGGGACATGGGGGGAGGAGCCAGTGCACACCAGGTAGTCCTAAATCTTTCTTAGCTGTGCCCAGTCTCCTGCGGAGCCGCTATTCCCTATGGTCCTTACGGAGTCCCCAGCATCCACTAGGACGTCAGAGAAAACATGTGGATTGGCGAATCCACGTGTTTTCTCTCCTTCGCCGGTGAAAACGCAGACCGTTTTAGCTGATTTTTAGGGATTTTTCGCCAGTGCCTTTTCACAAAAAGAAAAAAAGGTGAAAAGCCATTGGCGAAAATGCCTTAAAAACAGGCGAAAACAGGCAACAATTGAATACGCAGGGGGTGAATTCAATAGCTCCAAAATTCTCTGAGCTAATTCAATACCCCCTTTTGTCTATGCAATTTCAGAGATGGCAGTGGCGTAACCCCAGGGCACCAGGTGTGTGTGTGAATGGAAGGGGGGCGCACGACTACTTCGCTACCGGGCGTATGGTATGATCTTACACCCTTGTCATCATATATACAGTATAAGCAGAATATATCCATTATTTGAAGAGCATTGTGCAACAAAGGAATTCTTAAGGCGAATCTCTGAATAGTGACATAACTCACAGCAATAAATAAAAGAAGTCTGGATTTCTAGAGATTGATGTGACCTATAAAAGCTCAGAGATGCCACTAATACAGTCACTTTACAAAGAAGACCAGCTCTGTTTGTACTGGCGGCAAATGAGGAATACGTCAGTGATACTTAAAAAGAGCTGCAGAATATATTCGGCTTAGTTCATGTATGGATGGAATTGCAGAGTCGCAAAGAAGCGGATCAGCAATTCTGTATGATTAAATGCAGCAGGAGGAACCTGTAGGAGATAACCGCCTCCTGCATGCATCTGTGAGATCCAAGTGCTACGTCTGAGAATGCAGCCTCGGATCATAATCGCAACCATCGGTTGTAATTCGCAATGTTTTAGGCAGTCAGCCTAAGATCCAGTAAGTCTTCATCCAATAAAGCAGATCCTGGACCCATCACGTCTTCAAAATCAAGACGGCACACCCCCATTTTGTAGAACGGTGCACATGTGCGCCTGCACCATCGGATTTGTACATAAACCATCTGAATTAGGTCCATTATACGCTGGAGCTTATGAATTAGGTGTTGCAGATGGCTGAGTAATGTGGAATTGGGCGAATATGAGGGGAAAGTGTGACATTAGCAATGGGACAGAGATGGGAGTTTACCATGTGTCATTACTGCACCGCAACAGTCCTGATTTACAGACCTCATGCTGCTTATGGGGTAGCTGGTAGGGCTTTGTTATATAGATTGTGGAAGCAATAGCCAGCCCGATTCATGTAGGCACAGATACTCTGCTCTGCAGCTGGAATCCTCCATCTTGGCTTCATTGATGTCATTCATTCTGACATCTGAATGGCCTATGTGTAGGCATAAAACCCCAGAGCACAGGAGCAGGAGCAAAAAATAAGATTTTACTCACCGGTAAATCTATTTCTCGTAGTCCGTAGTGGATGCTGGGGACTCCGTAAGGACCATGGGGAATAGCGGCTCCGCAGAAGACTGGGCACAGCTAAGAAAGATTTAGGACTACCTGGTGTGCACTGGCTCCTCCCCCCATGACCCTCCTCCAGACTTCAGTAAGGATACTGTGCCCGGAAGAGCTGACAGAATAAGGAAGGATTTTGAATCCCGGGTAAGACTCATACCAGCCACACCAATCACACCGTATAACTCGTGATAATATACCCAGTTAACAGTATGAACACAACAGAGCCTCTCAAAAGATGGCTCAACAATAACCCTTGTAGTTAACAATAACTATATACAAGTATTGCAGACAGTCCGCACTTGGGACGGGCGCCCAGCATCCACTACGGACTACGAGAAATAGATTTACCGGTGAGTAAAATCTTATTTTCTCTGACGTCCTAGTGGATGCTGGGGACTCCGTAAGGACCATGGGGATTATACCAAAGCTCCCAAACGGGCGGGAGAGTGCGGATGACTCTGCAGCACCGAATGAGAGAACTCAAGGTCCTCCTCAGCCAGGGTATCAAATTTGTAGAATTTTGCAAACGTGTTTGCCCCTGACCAAGTAGCAGCTCGGCAAAGTTGTAAAGCCGAGACCCCTCGGGCAGCTGCCCAAGAAGAGCCCACTTTCCTCGTGGAATGGGCTTTTACAGATTTAGGCTGCGACAGGCCAGCCACAGAATGCGCAAGCTGAATTGTGCTACAAATCCAGCGAGCAATAGTCTGCTTTGAAGCAGGAGCACCCATATTGTTTGGTGCATACAGGATAAATAGCGAGTCAGTCTTCCTGACTCCAGCCGTCCTGGAAACATAAATTTTCAAGGCCCTGACTACGTCCAGTAACTTGGAGTCCTCCAAGTCCCTAGTAGCCGCAGGCACCACGATAGGTTGGTTCAAGTGAAAAGCTGATACCACCTTAGGAAGAAACTGGGGACGAGTCCTTAATTCTGCCCTATCCATATGGAAAATCAAATAGGGGCTTTTACATGACAAAGCCGCCAATTCTGACACACGCCTTGCCGAAGCCAAGGCCAAAAGCATGACCACTTTCCACGTGAGATATTTTAAATCCACGGTTTTGAGTGACTCAAACCAATGTGACTTTAGGAAACCCAACACCACTGGAGGCACAAAAGGAGGCTGAATATGCAGTACTCCCTTGACAAATGTCTGAACTTCAGGCAGTGAAGCCAGTTCTTTTTGGAAGAAAATCGACAGAGCCGAAATCTGGACCTTAATGGAACCCAGTTTTAGGCCCATAGTCACCCCTGACTGTAGGAAGTGCAGAAATCGACCTAGCTGGAATTCCTCCGTTGGGGCCTTCCTGGCCTCACACCACGCAACATATTTTCACCATATGCGGTGATAATGTTGTACGGTTACATCTTTTCTAGCTTTAATAAGCGTAGGAATGACTTCCTCCGGAATACCCTTTTCTTTTAGGATCCGGTGTTCAACCGCCATGCCGTTAAACGCAGCCGCGGTAAGTCTTGGAACAGACAGGGCCCCTGCAGTAGCAGGTCCTGTCTGAGCGGCAGAGGCCATGGGTCCTCTGATATTAATTCTTGAAGTTCCGGGTACCAAGACCTTCTTGGCCAATCTGGAACAATGAGAATAGTTCTTACTCCTCTTTTCTTTATTATCCTCAGTACCTTGGGTATGAGAGGAAGAGGAGGGAACACATAAACCGACCGGTACACCCACGGTGTCACTAGAGCGTCCACAGCTATCGCCTGAGGGTCTCTTGACCTGGCGCAATATTTTTCTAGCTTTTTGTTTAAGCGGGACGCCATCATGTCCACCTGTGGCTTTTCCCAATGGTTTACAATCAGTTGGAAGACTTCTGGATGAAGTCCCCACTCTCCCGGGTGGAGGTCGTGCCTGCTGAGGAAGTCTGCTTCCCAGTTGTCCACTCCCGGAATAAACACTGCTGACAGTGCTAACACGTGATTTTCCGCCCATCGGAGAATCCTTGTGGCTTCTGCCATCGCCGTCCTGCTTCTTGTGCCGCCCTGTCGATTTACATGGGCGACTGCCGTGATGTTGTCTGACTGGATCAGAACCGGCTGGTTTTGAAGCAGGGGCTTTGCTTGACTTAGGGCATTGTAAATGGCCCTCAGTTCCAGAACATTTATGTGCAGGGAAGTCTCCTGACCTGACCAAAGTCCTTGGAAGTTTCTTCCCCGTGTGACTGCACCCCAGCCCCGAAGGCTGGCATCCGTGGTCACCAGGACCCAATCCTGTATGCCGAATCTGCGGCCCTCTCTGAGATGAGCACTCTGCAGCCACCACAGCAGAGACACCCTGGTCCTTGGAGACAGGGTTATCAACCGATGCATTTGAAGATGCGATCCGGACCATTGGTCCAACAGGTCCCACTGAAAGGTTCTGGCATGGAACCTGCCGAATGGAATCGCTTCGTAGGAAGCTACCATCTTTCCCAGGACTCGCGTGCAATGATGCACCGACACCTGTTTTGGTTTCAGGAGGCCTCTCACTAGAGATGACAGCTCCTTGGCTTTCTCCTCTGGGAGAAACACTTTTTTCTGGACTGTGTCCAGAATCATCCCCAGGAACAGTAGACGTGTCGCCGGAACCAGCTGAGACTTTGGAATATTCAGAATCCAACCGTGCTGGTGTAGCACCTCTTGAGATAATGCTACGCCGACCAACAACTGCTCTCTGGACCTCGCCCTTATCAGGAGATCGTCCAAGTATGGGATAATTAAAACTCCCTTTTTCCGAAGGAGTATCATCATTTCGGCCATTACCTTGGTAAATACCCTCGGTGCCGTGGACAGGCCGAACGGCAACGTCTGGAATTGGTAATGACAATCCTGTACCACAAATCTGAGGTACTCCTGGTGAGGATGGTAAATGGGGACATGCAGGTAAGCATCCTTGATGTCCAGAGATACCATGTAATCTCCCTCTTCCAGGCTTGCAATAACCGCCCTGAGCGATTCCATCTTGAACTTGAATTTTCTTAAATATGTGGTCAAGGATTTCAAATTTAAAATGGGTCTCACCGAACCGTCCGGTTTCGGTACCACAAACATTGTGGAATAGTAACCCCATCCTTGTTGAAGGAGGGGCACCCGGACTATCACCTGCTGGGAATACAGCTTGTGAATTGCCTCTAACACAGCCTCCTTTTCTGAAGGAGTCGTTGGTAAGGCAGATTTGAGGAAACGGCGGGGGGGGGGGATGTCTCGAATTCCAGCCTGTACCCCTGAGATACCACTTGAAGGATCCAGGGATCTACCTGTGAGCGAGCCCACTGATTGCTGAAGTTTTTGAGACGGCCCCCCACCGTACCTGGCTCCGCCTGCTGAGCCCCAGCGTCATGCGGCGGACTTAGCAGAAGAGTGGCCCTATTGGACATTACATTAGTCTATTCGTCGTCGACACTGGTATCAGTATCCGTGTCGACATCTGTGTCTGCCATCTGAGGTAGCGGGCGTTTTAGAGCCCCTGATGACTTTTGAGACGTCTGGGCAGGCACGGGCTGAGAAGCCGGCTGCCCCGCATTTGGCATGTCGTCAAATTTTTTATGTAAGGAGTCGACACTTTCGCGTAATTCCTTCCACAAGTCCATCCACTCCGGTGTCTGCCCCGCAGGGGGTGACAACACATTTATAGGCACCTGCTCCTCCTCCACATAAGTCTCCTCATCAAACATGTCGACACAGCCGTACCGACACACCGCACACACACAGGGAATGCTCTGACAGAAGACAGGACCCCACCAAGCCCTTTGGGGAGACAGAGAGAGAGTATGCCAGCACACACCAGAGCGCTATATAAATCAGGGATTAACTAAATTATATCCCCTTATAGCTGCTATATGTATATTGTGCCTAAATTTAGTGCCCCCCCTCTCTTTTTTACCCTTTTCTGTAGTGTAGACTGCAGGGGAGAGCCAGGGAGCTTCCTTCCAGCGGAGCTGTGAGGGAGAAATGGCGCCAGTGTGCTGAGGGAGATAGCTCCGCCCCTTTTTCGGCTGACTTTTCTCCCGCTTTTTTATGGATTCTGGCAGGGGTATTTATCACATATATAGCCTCTGGGGCTATATATTGTGATATATTTGCCAGCCAAGGTGTATTTATTGCTTCTCAGGGCGCCCCCCCCCCCCCCCCCCAGCGCCCTGCACCCTCAGTGACCGGAGTGTGAAGTGTGTATGAGGAGCAATGGCGCACAGCTGCAGTGCTGTGCGCTACCTTGGTGAAGACTGATGTCTTCTGCCGCCGATTTTCCGGATTCTTCTTGCTTCTGGCTCTGTAAGGGGGCCGGAGGCGCGGCTCCGGGAACGAACACCAATGGCCGGTTCCATGCGGTCGATCCCTCTGGAGCTAATGGTGTCCAGTAGCCTAAGAAGCCCAAGCTACCACCAGTTAGGTAGGTTCGCTTCTTCTCCCCTTAGTCCCTCGCTGCAGTGAGTCTGTTGCCAGCAGATCTCACTGTAAAATAAAAAACCTAAAATATACTTTCTCTCTAGGAGCTCAGGAGAGCCCCTAGTGTGCATCCAGCTCAGCCGGGCACAGGATTCTAACTGAAGTCTGGAGGAGGGACATGGGGGGAGGAGCCAGTGCACACCAGGTAGTCCTAAATCTTTCTTAGCTGTGCCCAGTCTCCTGCGGAGCCGCTATTCCCTATGGTCCTTACGGAGTCCCCAGCATCCACTAGGACGTCAGAGAAAACATGTGGATTGGCGAATCCACGTGTTTTCTCTCCTTCGCCGGTGAAAACGCAGACCGTTTTAGCTGATTTTTAGGGATTATTCGCCAGTGCCTTTTCACAAAAAGAAAAAAAGGTGAAAAGCCATTGGCGAAAATGCCTTAAAAACAGGCGAAAACAGGCAACAATTGAATACGCAGGGGGTGAATTCAATAGCTCCAAAATTCTCTGAGCTAATTCAATACCCCCTTTTGTCTATGCAATTTCAGAGATGGCAGTGACGTAACCCCAGGGCACCAGGTGTGAGTGTGTGAATGGAAGGGGGGCGCACGACTACTTCGCTACCGGGCGTATGGTATGATCTTACACCCTTGTCATCATATATACAGTATAAGCAGAATATATCCATTATTTGAAGAGCATTGTGCAACAAAGGAATTCTTAAGGCGAATCTCTGAATAGTGACATAACTCACAGCAATAAATAAAAGAAGTCTGGATTTCTAGAGATTGATGTGACCTATAAAAGCTCAGAGATGCCACTAATACAGTCACTTTACAAAGAAGACCAGCTCTGTTTGTACTGGCGGCAAATGAGGAATACGTCAGTGATACTTAAAAAGAGCTGCAGAATATATTCGGCTTAGTTCATGTATGGATGGAATTGCAGAGTCGCAAAGAAGCGGATCTGCAATTCTGTATGATTAAATGCAGCAGGAGGAACCTGTAGGAGATAACCGCCTCCTGCATGCATCTGTGAGATCCAAGTGCTACGTCTGAGAATGCAGCCTCGGATCATAATCGCAACCATCGGTTGTAATTCGCAATGTTTTAGGCAGTCAGCCTAAGATCCAGTAAGTCTTCATCCGATAAAGCAGATCCTGGACCCATCACGTCTTCAAAATCAAGACGGCACACCCCCATTTTGTAGAACGGTGCACATGTGCGCCTGCACCATCGGATTTGTACATAAACCATCTGAATTAGGTCCATTATACGCTGGAGCTTATGAATTAGGTGTTGCAGATGGCTGAGTAATGTGGAATTGGGCGAATATGAGGGGAAAGTGTGACATTAGCAATGGGACAGAGATGGGAGTTTACCATGTGTCATTACTGCACCGCAACAGTCCTGATTTACAGACCTCATGCTGCTTATGGGGTAGCTGGTAGGGCTTTGTTATATAGATTGTGGAAGCAATAGCCAGCCCGATTCATGTAGGCACAGATACTCTGCTCTGCAGCTGGAATCCTCCATCTTGGCTTCATTGATGTCATTCATTCTGACATCTGAATGGCCTATGTGTTAGAGATGAGCGGGTTCGGTTTCTCTGAATCCGAACCCGCCCGAACTTCATGTTTTTTTTCACGGGTCCGAGCGACTCGGATCTTCCCGCCTTGCTCGGTTAACCCGAGCGCGCCCGAACGTCATCATGACGCTGTCGGATTCTCGCGAGGCTCGGATTCTATCGCGAGACTCGGATTCTATATAAGGAGCCGCGCGTCGCCGCCATTTTCACACGTGCATTGAGATTGATAGGGAGAGGACGTGGCTGGCGTCCTCTCCATTTAGATTAGGGTTGAGAGAGAGAGAGAGAGATTGACCTGAGGCTGTGATACTGTAGAAGAGAGTGCAGAGTTTAGTGACTGACGACCACAGTGACCACCAGACAGTGCAGTTGTTTGTTTTAT
Source organism: Pseudophryne corroboree (assembly GCF_028390025.1). Taxonomy (NCBI): domain Eukaryota; kingdom Metazoa; phylum Chordata; class Amphibia; order Anura; family Myobatrachidae; genus Pseudophryne; species Pseudophryne corroboree. Next base: position 102,349,425 of record NC_086451.1, on the reverse strand, counting down.
TTAATATATCCGTTCTCTGCCTGAAAAAAACGATACACACAGTGACTCAGTCACATACCATATCTGTGTGCACTGCTCAGCCCAGTGTGCTGCATCAATGTATATATATATCTGAATGTGCTCAGCTCACACAGCTTATAATTGTGGGGGAGACTGGGGAGCACTGCAGTGCCAGTTATAGGTTATAGCAGGAGCCAGGAGTACATAATATTATATTAAAATTAAACAGTGCACACTTTTGCTGCAGGAGTGCCACTGCCAGTGTGACTAGTGACCAGTGACCTGACCACCAGTATATATAATATTAGTAGTATACTATCTCTTTATCAACCAGTCTATATTAGCAGCAGACACAGTACAGTGCGGTAGTTCACGGCTGTGGCTACCTCTGTGTCGGCACTCGGCAGCCCGTCCATAATTGTATATACCACCTAACCGTGGTTTTTTTTTCTTTCTTTATAGTCATACTAGTTACGAGTATACTATCTCTTTATCAACCAGTCTATATTAGCAGCAGACACAGTACAGTGCGGTAGTTCACGGCTGTGGCTACCTCTGTGTCGGCACTCGGCAGCCCGTCCATAATTGTATATACCACCTAACCGTGGTTTTTTTTTCTTTCTTTATACATACATACTAGTTACGAGTATACTATCTCTTTATCAACCAGTCTATATTAGCAGCAGACACAGTACAGTGCGGTAGTTCACGGCTGTGGCTACCTCTGTGTCGGCACTCGGCAGCCCGTCCATAATTGTATATACCACCTAACCGTGGTTTTTTTTTCTTTCTTTATACATACATACTAGTTACGAGTATACTATCTCTTTATCAACCAGTCTATATATTAGCAGCAGACACAGTACAGTGCGGTAGTTCACGGCTGTGGCTACCTCTGTGTCGGCACTCGGCAGCCCGTCCATAATTGTATATACCACCTAACCGTGGTTTTTTTTTCTTTCTTTATAGTCATACTAGTTACGAGTATACTATCTCTTTATCAACCAGTCTATATTAGCAGCAGACACAGTACAGTGCGGTAGTTCACGGCTGTGGCTACCTCTGTGTCGGCACTCGGCAGCCCGTCCATAATTGTATATACCACCTAACCGTGGTTTTTTTTTCTTTCTTTATACATACATACTAGTTACGAGTATACTATCTCTTTATCAACCAGTCTATATATTAGCAGCAGACACAGTACAGTGCGGTAGTTCACGGCTGTGGCTACCTCTGTGTCAGCACTCGGCAGCCCGTCCATAATTGTATACTAGTATCCAATCCATCCATCTCCATTGTTTACCTGAGGTGCCTTTTAGTTGTGCCTATTAAAATATGGAGAACAAAAATGTTGAGGTTCCAAAATTAGGGAAAGATCAAGATCCACTTCCACCTCGTGCTGAAGCTGCTGCCACTAGTCATGGCCGAGACGATGAAATGCCAGCAACGTCGTCTGCCAAGGCCGATGCCCAATGTCATAGTACAGAGCATGTCAAATCCAAAACACCAAATATCAGTAAAAAAAGGACTCCAAAACCTAAAATAAAATTGTCGTCGGAGAAGCGTAAACTTGCCAATATGCCATTTACCACACGGAGTGGCAAGGAACGGCTGAGGCCCTGGCCTATGTTCATGGCTAGTGGTTCAGCTTCACATGAGGATGGAAGCACTCAGCCTCTCGCTAGAAAAATGAAAAGACTAAAGCTGGCAAAAGCAGTAGCACCGCAAAGAACTGTGCGTTCTTCGAAATCCCAAATCCACAAGGAGAGTCCGACTCCAATTGTGTCGGTTGCGATGCCTGACCTTCCCAACACTGGACGTGAAGAGCATGCGCCTTCCACCATTTGCACGCCCCCTGCAAGTGATGGAAGGAGCACCCGCAGTCCAGTTCCTGATAGTCAGATTGAAGATGTCAGTGTTGAAGTACACCAGGATGAGGAGGATATGGGTGTTGCTGGCGCTGGGGAGGAAATTGACCAGGAGGATTCTGATGGTGAGGTGGTTTGTTTAAGTCAGGCACCCGGGGAGACACCTGTTGTCCGTGGTAGGAATATGGCCGTTGACATGCCTGGTGAAAATACCAAAAAAATCAGCTCTTCGGTGTGGAAGTATTTCACCAGAAATGCGGACAACAGGTGTCAAGCCGTGTGTTCCCTTTGTCAAGCTGTAATAAGTAGGGGTAAGGACGTTAACCACCTCGGAACATCCTCCCTTATACGTCACCTGCAGCGCATTCATAATAAGTCAGTGACAAGTTCAAAAACTTTGGGTGACAGCGGAAGCAGTCCACTGACCAGTAAATCCCTTCCTCTTGTAACCAAGCTCACGCAAACCACCCCACCAACTCCCTCAGTGTCAATTTCCTCCTTCCCCAGGAATGCCAATAGTCCTGCAGGCAATGTCACTGGCAATTCTGACGAGTCCTCTCCTGCCTGGGATTTCTCCGATGCATCCTTGCGTGTAACGCCTACTGCTGCTGGCGCTGCTGTTGTTGCTGCTGGGAGTCGATGGTCATCCCAGAGGGGAAGTCGTAAGCCCACTTGTACTACTTCCAGTAAGCAATTGACTGTTCAACAGTCCTTTGCGAGGAAGATGAAATATCACAGCAGTCATCCTGCTGCAAAGCGGATAACTGAGGCCTTGACAACTATGTTGGTGTTAGACGTGCGTCCGGTATCCGCCGTTAGTTCACAGGGAACTAGACAATTTATTGATGCAGTGTGCCCCCGTTACCAAATACCATCTAGGTTCCACTTCTCTAGGCAGGCGATACCGAGAATGTACACGGACGTCAGAAAAAGACTCACCAGTGTCCTAAAAAATGCAGTTGTACCCAATGTCCACTTAACCACGGACATGTGGACAAGTGGAGCAGGGCAGGGTCAGGACTATATGACTGTGACAGCCCACTGGGTAGATGTATGGACTCCCGCCGCAAGAACTGTTGAAATATGGACAACAGACTATGGTTTTGTTTACATGCATGTAGTTACCGTACAGGGGCAGCAGATGGCGCTGTATAGTTACAGAGATGTAGTGTTTGTCTGTTGCATATGTTATGTACTTGTTTGTTTTACCTCACATGTTTTATTCTAGAAGAGTCTCTGATGGAGAAGGAGATAAGCTGATGATACTGAAACCTGTTGTATTGATCCTGCTATTTCAGTACTATATAAACAAGATATACATCTCAAGTCTCGTTCTGTCTGTATACAAGGTAACTCCTGAGGTAATACTTTATCTAAGGCTCCCCACTGCACACCTATGGTATCGATCCATCGCACTATACCAACAGGTTATGGGCCCAGACTGGAGTCTGTATAAGATAAAGTTTTCAGGAGTGCATCCCAAGCAGCATCCAGATCACGAGTCGCACTGCAAGTCCCAGCAGGCGCAGACAGCAGACTGTGTAACGCACAAGAAACAACCCAGGAGAACCTTGGAAAGAAAACTGTGAGTAAAACAAGTTTAATACCACAGAAGAATAGAGAGATCTATACAAGGAAGGGTTATGGCAAATTACACAGATCTCAGACTAGCTGCAAGCAAGCTTTCTAATGAGAACTATCAAACATGGAAGTTTAAAGTAGAAATGCTATTAACCAGAGATGATTTATGGGATGTTATAAATGCAGACAGACCTGAAGGAGAGGATCAGCAGTGGATTAAGAAGGACAGACAGGCAAGAGCCACTATAAGTTTACTAGTGGAAGATGAACAGCTTATACACATAAGACAAGAGAGTACAGCTAAAGGCATGTGGTGTGCTTTGCAGAGAGTGCATGAAGGAGCAAGTTTGAACAGCAAACTATTCCTATTAAGAAAATTATATCAAATGAGATTTAATAAAGGCAAGACAATGCAAGAACACATCAGTGCACTACTAGAGATAACCATACAACTCAGGTCAATGGGAGAAGAAATCAAAAGCAACCACATAGTAGCCATCCTCCTTTGCAGTTTACCAGATACATACAGTGCACTAATAAACGCACTAGAAATGAGACCTGAAGCAGAAATCACACTAGACTTTGTGAAGAACAGGCTCATAGAGGAGTATCAACGCAGAAAGGAGCTTACAGAGTGCAATACTGAAAGTGACACAGAGAAAGCACTTAAAATGGCGGACACTAAGCCACACACCAGGGAAACAAGAGCATGTTTCAGATGCAAGAAAGTGGGTCACCTGAAAAAAGATTGCACCATATGGAAGACAGAGCAGCACAAACCACCAGAAAGATTACACAAACAAAGAGCCAAAGCCACACTTACAGATACAGGAGCACACAAGTGGAATGGAACATTTAAAGCGACAGTAAACCAATTATCAGAAAAGTGGTATGTAGACTCAGGAGCGACTAGTCACATGACAAATAACAAGGACTTCTTTACTGAACTTGATTTGAACCATAAAGAAACAATCTACCTAGCAGATGGAACAAATATCATTGCAGAAGGGAAAGGGAATGGTAAATTCCTATGCTCCAAGGGTAATGGCAGCTATGCAGAAATACCCGTAACAGATGTGCTATATGTTCCCAAGCTTGAGGGAGCACTGCTATCAGTAAAGAACCTAGTAGAAAAAGGACTTACTGTAAAGTTTCAGAATAATAAGTGTTTTATCCAAAACGGAAGAGAAACACTAGCTACAGCCAGAATAAAAGAACATTTATACTGTCTGGATATCGCAGCACAGCAGGCAAAGCTGAGTACACAGAAACACGCTGACTGTATTCACAAGTGGCATAGAAGATTAGGACACAGACACCCAGATTGCATAAAGGAAATGCAGAAGAGAGACCTAGCCAGGGATCTCAAAGTGTCAGACTGTTCAGAAATGATGAAGTGTCAATGCTGCATAAAAGCGAAAGCGACAAGGACAACAATTCCTAAGAAAAGTGAAAACAGAGCTTCCAGACCACTAGACCTGGTACATAGTGATGTATGCGGACCTATGAAAACGCGAACCGTAGGAGACAAAAGGTATATGCTGACATTCATTGACGACTACTCCAGGTTCACAGTCACTTATCTAATAAAAAGTAAAGATGAAGTCTTAGAAAAGCTGCAAGACTATGTGAACATGACCAGAAACAGATTCAAGAGGAATATGCTAACTCTTCGCAGCGACAATGGAGGCGAGTTCACAGGACAGAAAATAGAACGGTACTTAAGAGGACTCGGTATTGAGCATCAGAAGACAGTACCATATACACCAGAGCAAAATGGCGTATCTGAGAGGAAAAACAGATCACTAACAGAAATGATAAGGTGCATGCTTACAGATTCAGGACTACCTGATAAATATTGGGGTGAAGCAGCAGCAACAGCCACCTATCTTCAAAACAGACTACTTTCCAAAGCAGTAAGGAAGACACCATATGAGCTGTGGCACGGTAAGAAACCCAGCTTAAAGCACATTAGAGTTTTTGGATGCAGAGCCTTCGTTTACATTCCTGCTGAAAAACGAAGCAAGTTGCAGAACCGAGCAGAAGAGGGAGTTCTAGTCGGCTATAGTGAACATTCAAAAGGCTACAGAATCTTAAATCCAAGAACTGGAAAGGTAGTTATAAGCAACAGTGTGACATTCATAGAAGAAACACGAGATGATGTCATAATTCCAGTAGACTCTACTGAAGAAGAAGAAAGCACCGAATTCAAAGAAACAGATGAAGTAGAGATCACTCAAGAAGTTGAAGTGCAACACAAGACAAATACCAGCGACACTCATGAGAGTACATCCGAGGGTGTGAGACGCTCTTCAAGAGAAAATAAGGGAAAAGCACCTACACGTTTATCTTACAAAGCAAAAGCCATTAGCATGCAAGAACCTGCATCACGAGAAGAAGTTGCTAAAGGATATTCACAGAAATTTGGAGAAGATTATGATGAAACGTTTGCTCCAGTTGTGAAGCACACTACCATTAGAACCTTACTCCTAACAGCAGCCATAAAGGGTATGAAAGTGAAACATTTCAATGTAAAGACGGCTTTCCTACATGGCGAACTAAAGGAAGATATATACATGGAACAACCACCAGGCTTCGTGAATTCTCAGAACCCAGATCACGTATGTAAACTGAACAAGAGTATATATGGTCTTAAACAAGCAGCAAGAGCATGGAATACAAAGATAAATGGAGTTCTGACAGAAAAGGGATTCATCAGAAGCAAAGCAGACCCATGTCTCTATACAAAGTTGATAGATGAAAGATGGTTCTATGTATTAATTTACGTGGACGATTTGCTAGTTTGTTTCGAACAAGAAGGGGACGAAGTTGAATTGTTACAAGAACTAAACAGTCAGTTTGAAACAAAAGACCTCGGCCACATAACGCATTACTTGGGAATGCAAATCTCAAGAGAAGGTGATGGAACATTCACACTAAGTCAGAAATACAAAATTCAGGAAACCATTGAGGAATTTGGTATGCAAGATGCAAAGACAGCAAGCACTCCTATGGAGACAAGTTATGAAAAGGAACCAAATGATCAGAGCAACCTGTTAGAGGATAACCATCTATACAGAAAAGCTATAGGAAAATTGCTATACATTGCAACCGTCACCAGACCAGATACCTCCACAGCAGTCGGGATTTTAAGCAGAAAAGTCTCTAAACCAACAAAGATGGATTGGAATGCAGTTAAGAGGGTAATTCGTTACTTAAAGGGAACGATTAACAAGAAGCTTAAGCTCTCAGCAAACACAAGTCACAAGTTAACAGGATACGTTGACGCAGATTGGGCTGGAGACACAAGTGACAGAAAATCCACAAGTGGATATCTATTCTCTATTGGAGAAGGATTAATCAGCTGGACAAGCAAGAAGCAGTCCACCGTAGCACTATCTTCTACAGAAGCTGAATATATTGCAGCAGCTCACGCCAGTCAAGAAGTGGTATGGTTAATGCAACTACTATCAGACCTAGGAATGCCTCAAGAAGAACCTATCAAGATATATGAGGATAATCAAGGATGCATTGCATTAGCGCAAACAGAAAGAGTGAACCCAAGAACCAAGCACATTGATGTCAAGCATCACTTCCTAAGGGATCTACAGGAACAAGGTCTTATAGAGTTGAACTATTGCCCAACAGAAGATATGACAGCTGATATCATGACTAAGCCTCTTACCAGAGAGAGACATTGGAGACTTACGTCAAAGATGGGTCTAACTGAAGAAACCCAGTCTGTTGAGAAGGGGTGTTGAAATATGGACAACAGACTATGGTTTTGTTTACATGCATGTAGTTACCGTACAGGGGCAGCAGATGGCGCTGTATAGTTACAGAGATGTAGTGTTTGTCTGTTGCATATGTTATGTACTTGTTTGTTTTACCTCACATGTTTTATTCTAGAAGAGTCTCTGATGGAGAAGGAGATAAGCTGATGATACTGAAACCTGTTGTATTGATCCTGCTATTTCAGTACTATATAAACAAGATATACATCTCAAGTCTCGTTCTGTCTGTATACAAGGTAACTCCTGAGGTAATACTTTATCTAAGGCTCCCCACTGCACACCTATGGTATCGATCCATCGCACTATACCAACAAGAACAGCAGCGGCGGCACCAGTAGCAGCATCTCGCAAACGCCAACTCTTTCCTAGGCAGGCTACGCTTTGTATCACCGCCTTCCAGAATACGCACACAGCTGAAAACCTCTTATGGCAACTGAGGAAGATCATCGCGGAATGGCTTACCCCAATTGGACTCTCCTGTGGATTTGTGGCATCGGACAACGCCAGCAATATTGTGTGTGCATTAAATATGGGCAAATTCCAGCACGTCCCATGTTTTGCACATACCTTGAATTTGGTGGTGCAGAATTTTTTAAAAAACGACAGGGGCGTGCAAGAGATGCTGTCGGTGGCCAGAAGAATTGCGGGACACTTTCGGCGTACAGGCACCACGTACAGAAGACTGGAGCACCACCAAAAACTACTGAACCTGCCCTGCCATCATCTGAAGCAAGAAGTGGTAACGAGGTGGAATTCAACCCTCTATATGCTTCAGAGGTTGGAGGAGCAGCAAAAGGCCATTCAAGCCTATACAATTGAGCACAATATAGTAGGTGGAATGCACCTGTCTCAAGCGCAGTGGAGAATGATTTCAACGTTGTGCAAGGTTCTGATGCCCTTTGAACTTGCCACACGTGAAGTCAGTTCAGACACTGCCAGCCTGAGTCAGGTCATTCCCCTCATCAGGCTTTTGCAGAAGAAGCTGGAGACATTGAAGGAGGAGCTAACACGGAGCGATTCCGCTAGGCATGTGGGACTTGTGGATGGAGCCCTTAATTCGCTTAACAAGGATTCACGGGTGGTCAATCTGTTGAAATCAGAGCACTACATTTTGGCCACCGTGCTCGATCCTAGATTTAAAGCCTACCTTGGATCTCTCTTTCCGGCAGACACAAGTCTGCTGGGGTTGAAAGACCTGCTGGTGACAAAATTGTCAAGTCAAGCGGAACGCGACCTGTCAACATCTCCTCCTTCACATTCTCCCGCAACTGGGGGTGCGAGGAAAAGGCTCAGAATTCCGAGCCCACCCGCTGGCGGTGATGCAGGGCAGTCTGGAGCGACTGCTGATGCTGACATCTGGTCCGGACTGAAGGACCTGACAACGATTACGGACATGTCGTCTACTGTCACTGCATATGATTCTCTCAACATTGATAGAATGGTGGAGGATTATATGAGTGACCGCATCCAAGTAGGCACGTCACACAGTCCGTACTTATACTGGCAGGAAAAAGAGGCAATTTGGAGGCCCTTGCACAAACTGGCTTTATTCTACCTAAGTTGCCCTCCCACAAGTGTGTACTCCGAAAGAGTGTTTAGTGCCGCCGCTCACCTTGTCAGCAATCGGCGTACGAGGTTACATCCAGAAAATGTGGAGAAGATGATGTTCATTAAAATGAATTATAATCAATTCCTCCGCGGAGACATTGACCAGCAGCAATTGCCTCCACAAAGTACACAGGGAGCTGAGATGGTGGATTCCAGTGGGGACGAATTGATAATCTGTGAGGAGGGGGATGTACACGGTGATATATCGGAGGGTGATGATGAGGTGGACATCTTGCCTCTGTAGAGCCAGTTTGTGCAAGGAGAGATTAATTGCTTCTTTTTTGGGGGGGGTCCAAACCAACCCGTCATATCAGTCACAGTCGTGTGGCAGACCCTGTCACTGAAATGATGGGTTGGTTAAAGTGTGCATGTCCTGTTTTGTTTATACAACATAAGGGTGGGTGGGAGGGCCCAAGGACAATTCCATCTTGCACCTCTTTTTTCTTTTCTTTTTCTTTGCGTCATGTGCTGTTTGGGGAGGGTTTTTTGGAAGGGACATCCTGCGTGACACTGCAGTGCCACTCCTAGATGGGCCCGGTGTTTGTGTCGGCCACTAGGGTCGCTTATCTTACTCACACAGCTACCTCATTGCGCCTCTTTTTTTCTTTGCGTCATGTGCTGTTTGGGGAGGGTTTTTTGGAAGGGACATCCTGCGTGACACTGCAGTGACACTCCTAGATGGGCCCGGTGTTTGTGTCGGCCACTAGGGTCGCTTATCTTACTCACACAGCTACCTCATTGCGCCTCTTTTTTTCTTTGCGTCATGTGCTGTTTGGGGAGGGTTTTTTGGAAGGGACATCCTGCGTGACACTGCAGTGCCACTCCTAGATGGGCCCGGTGTTTGTGTCGGCCACTAGGGTCGCTAATCTTACTCACACAGCTACCTCATTGCGCCTCTTTTTTTCTTTGCGTCATGTGCTGTTTGGGGAGGGTTTTTTGGAAGGGACATCCTGCGTGACACTGCAGTGCCACTCCTAGATGGGCCCGGTGTTTGTGTCGGCCACTAGGGTCGCTTATCTTACTCACACAGCGACCTCGGTGCAAATTTTAGGACTAAAAATAATATTGTGAGGTGTGAGGTATTCAGAATAGACTGAAAATGAGTGGAAATTATGGTTTTTGAGGTTAATAATACTTTGGGATCAAAATGACCGCCAAATTCTATGATTTAAGCTGTTTTTTAGGTTTTTTGGAAAAAAACACCCGAATCCAAAACACACCCGAATCCGACAAAAAAAATTCGGTGAGGTTTTGCCAAAACGCGGTCGAACCCAAAACACGGCCGCGGAACCGAACCCAAAACCAAAACACAAAACCCGAAAAATTTCCGGCGCTCATCTCTACTATGTGTAGGCATAAAACCCCAGAGCACAGGATCATCAGTGGCATCTGTTCAGTTCCTGGATTGAACGCTCTACTGTTGTTACAAAATGAAGATTTTCGCAACACGATGAGCAGATGAGAACTGCTGCGACTTCTGAGTGATCAGTTAGGATGGAGAGGGCATAGAGATGAAAGTGGCCAGCAGGCAGAGCCGGCGCTACCCGCTCAGCAAGGGGATGCAGTGCAGGGAGGCGCCGTGCTGAAGGGAGGCGCTGTCCTGCTCTGCATCCCCGCTGATGCCGGCTGCCGCTGCACATGTCACGCTGGTAGCAGCGCTGACAGCGTGTAGCGCGGCTCTCACCCATCCTTCCAGAGAGAGCTGGGCTGAGTACGTGGCCTCAGCCCACATACAACGCTGAGCCGGGCATCTTTTGGGGGGTGTGGCCTAATCTTGGGAGGCGTGGCCACCACCCCTTGTGGAAAGAGGGTTTTTTTCATTCTTTATAGTGCCGAGCAGGGTGTAGTGGTCCAGGTGGGGCCCTGAGCCCCTCAGCCAGAATCAATTTGAGGGGGGAGTGTTATCACTTCCCCCCACTACCCGAACAGGCAGAGGCTCAGCAGTAGCAGCAGCCTCACTGCAGCACAGCACACTGCAGCATGTGCTGTGCTGCAAGATGAGTGCTTATGCTGCTGCCCAGTAAGGAGGGAGGGGGTAGGGAGTGCGGTGGACCAGGGCCCCACCGGGCCCTCCATCAGTCCGTGGCCCGGGTAATTAGTACCTGTTCCCTCCCTCCTGACCATTGGCGTAAGTTTGACCCAGTTGCCCGGAGGCAAGGAAAATATTGGGGCCCCTATATATATATATATATATATATATATATTATACACACACACACATTTGCTCCTGCATAGCAAGCCTGTAGATTCTAACTATGGGGGTCATTCCGAGTTGTTCGCTCGTTGCCGATTTTCGCAACGGAGCGATTAAGGCGAAAATGCGCATGCGCATGGTACGCAGTGCGCATGCGCTAAGTATTTTAGCACAAAACTTAGTAGATTTACTCACGTCCGAACGAAGAATTTCCATCGCTGAAGTGATCGGAGTGTGATTGACAGGAAGTGGGTGTTTCTGGGCGGAAACTGACCATTTTCTGGGAGTGTGCGGAAAAACGCAGGCGTGCCAGGATAAAACGCGGGAGTGTCTGGAGAAACTGGGGAGTGGCTGGCCGAACGCAGGGCGTGTTTGTGACGTCAAACCAGGAACGAAATGGGCTGAGCTGATCGCAGTGTAGCAGTAAGTCTCGAGCTACTCAGAAACTGCTAAGAATTTTCTATTCGCAATTCTGCTAATCTTTCGTTCGCAATTCTGCTAAGCTAAGATACACTCCCAGAGGGCGGCGGCCTAGCGTGTGCAATGCTGCTAAAATCTGCTAGCAAGAGAACAACTCGGAATGACCCCCTATATGTAGCTACCACAAAACCGTTGCAACTAGGCAGATCTATGAAGTAGAGATGAGCGGGTTCGGTTTCTCTGAATCCGAACCCGCACGAACTTCATGTTTTTTTTCACGGGTCCGAGCGACTCGGATCTTCCCGCCTTGCTCGGTTAACCCGAGCGCGCCCGAACGTCATCATGACGCTGTCGGATTCTCGCGAGGCTCGGATTCTATCGCGAGACTCGGATTCTATATAAGGAGCCGCGCGTCGCCGCCATTTTCACACGTGCATTGAGATTGATAGGGAGAGGACGTGGCTGGCGTCCTCTCCATTTAGATTAGGGTTGAGAGAGAGAGAGAGAGATTGACCTGAGGCTGTGATACTGTAGAAGAGAGTGCAGAGTTTAGTGACTGACGACCACAGTGACCACCAGACAGTGCAGTTGTTTGTTTTATTTAATATATCCGTTCTCTGCCTGAAAAAAACGATACACACAGTGACTCAGTCACATACCATATCTGTGTGCACTGCTCAGCCCAGTGTGCTGCATCAATGTATATATATATCTGACTGTGCTCAGCTCACACAGCTTATAATTGTGGGGGAGACTGGGGAGCACTGCAGTGCCAGTTATAGGTTATAGCAGGAGCCAGGAGTACATAATATTATATTAAAATTAAACAGTGCACACTTTTGCTGCAGGAGTGCCACTGCCAGTGTGACTAGTGACCAGTGACCTGACCACCAGTATATATAATATTAGTAGTATACTATCTCTTTATCAACCAGTCTATATTAGCAGCAGACACAGTACAGTGCGGTAGTTCACGGCTGTGGCTACCTCTGTGTCGGCACTCGGCAGCCCGTCCATAATTGTATATACCACCTAACCGTGGTTTTTTTTTCTTTCTTTATAGTCATACTAGTTACGAGTATACTATCTCTTTATCAACCAGTCTATATTAGCAGCAGACACAGTACAGTGCGGTAGTTCACGGCTGTGGCTACCTCTGTGTCGGCACTCGGCAGCCCGTCCATAATTGTATATACCACCTAACCGTGGTTTTTTTTTCTTTCTTTATACATACATACTAGTTACGAGTATACTATCTCTTTATCAACCAGTCTATATTAGCAGCAGACACAGTACAGTGCGGTAGTTCACGGCTGTGGCTACCTCTGTGTCGGCACTCGGCAGCCCGTCCATAATTGTATATACCACCTAACCGTGGTTTTTTTTTCTTTCTTTATACATACATACTAGTTACGAGTATACTATCTCTTTATCAACCAGTCTATATATTAGCAGCAGACACAGTACAGTGCGGTAGTTCACGGCTGTGGCTACCTCTGTGTCGGCACTCGGCAGCCCGTCCATAATTGTATATACCACCTAACCGTGGTTTTTTTTTCTTTCTTTATAGTCATACTAGTTACGAGTATACTATCTCTTTATCAACCAGTCTATATTAGCAGCAGACACAGTACAGTGCGGTAGTTCACGGCTGTGGCTACCTCTGTGTCGGCACTCGGCAGCCCGTCCATAATTGTATATACCACCTAACCGTGGTTTTTTTTTCTTTCTTTATAGTCATACTAGTTCCGAGTATACTATCTCTTTATCAACCAGTCTATATTAGCAGCAGACACAGTACAGTGCGGTAGTTCACGGCTGTGGCTACCTCTGTGTCGGCACTCGGCAGCCCGTCCATAATTGTATATACCACCTAACCGTGATTTTTTTTTCTTTCTTTATACATACATACTAGTTACGAGTATACTATCTCTTTATCAACCAGTCTATATTAGCAGCAGACACAGTACAGTGCGGTAGTTCACGGCTGTGGCTACCTCTGTGTCGGCACTCGGCAGCCCGTCCATAATTGTATATACCACCTAACCGTGGTTTTTTTTTCTTTCTTTATAGTCATACTAGTTACGAGTATACTATCTCTTTATCAACCAGTCTATATTAGCAGCAGACACAGTACAGTGCGGTAGTTCACGGCTGTGGCTACCTCTGTGTCGGCACTCGGCAGCCCGTCCATAATTGTATACTAGTATCCAATCCATCCATCTCCATTGTTTACCTGAGGTGCCTTTTAGTTGTGCCTATTAAAATATGGAGAACAAAAATGTTGAGGTTCCAAAATTAGGGAAAGATCAAGATCCACTTCCACCTCGTGCTGAAGCTGCTGCCACTAGTCATGGCCGAGACGATGAAATGCCAGCAACGTCGTCTGCCAAGGCCGATGCCCAATGTCATAGTACAGAGCATGTCAAATCCAAAACACCAAATATCAGTAAAAAAAGGACTCCAAAACCTAAAATAAAATTGTCGTCGGAGAAGCGTAAACTTGCCAATATGCCATTTACCACACGGAGTGGCAAGGAACGGCTGAGGCCCTGGCCTATGTTCATGGCTAGTGGTTCAGCTTCACATGAGGATGGAAGCACTCAGCCTCTCGCTAGAAAAATGAAAAGACTAAAGCTGGCAAAAGCAGTAGCACCGCAAAGAACTGTGCATTCTTCGAAATCCCAAATCCACAAGGAGAGTCCGACTCCAATTGTGTCGGTTGCGATGCCTGACCTTCCCAACACTGGACGTGAAGAGCATGCGCCTTCCACCATTTGCACGCCCCCTGCAAGTGATGGAAGGAGCACCCGCAGTCCAGTTCCTGATAGTCAGATTGAAGATGTCAGTGTTGAAGTACACCAGGATGAGGAGGATATGGGTGTTGCTGGCGCTGGGGAGGAAATTGACCAGGAGGATTCTGATGGTGAGGTGGTTTGTTTAAGTCAGGCACCCGGGGAGACACCTGTTGTCCGTGGTAGGAATATGGCCGTTGACATGCCTGGTGAAAATACCAAAAAAATCAGCTCTTCGGTGTGGAAGTATTTCACCAGAAATGCGGACAACAGGTGTCAAGCCGTGTGTTCCCTTTGTCAAGCTGTAATAAGTAGGGGTAAGGACGTTAACCACCTCGGAACATCCTCCCTTATACGTCACCTGCAGCGCATTCATAATAAGTCAGTGACAAGTTCAAAAACTTTGGGTGACAGCGGAAGCAGTCCACTGACCAGTAAATCCCTTCCTCTTGTAACCAAGCTCACGCAAACCACCCCACCAACTCCCTCAGTGTCAATTTCCTCCTTCCCCAGGAATGCCAATAGTCCTGCAGGCAATGTCACTGGCAATTCTGACGAGTCCTCTCCTGCCTGGGATTTCTCCGATGCATCCTTGCGTGTAACGCCTACTGCTGCTGGCGCTGCTGTTGTTGCTGCTGGGAGTCGATGGTCATCCCAGAGGGGAAGTCGTAAGCCCACTTGTACTACTTCCAGTAAGCAATTGACTGTTCAACAGTCCTTTGCGAGGAAGATGAAATATCACAGCAGTCATCCTGCTGCAAAGCGGATAACTGAGGCCTTGACAACTATGTTGGTGTTAGACGTGCGTCCGGTATCCGCCGTTAGTTCACAGGGAACTAGACAATTTATTGAGGCAGTGTGCCCCCGTTACCAAATACCATCTAGGTTCCACTTCTCTAGGCAGGCGATACCGAGAATGTACACAGACGTCAGAAAAAGACTCACCAGTGTCCTAAAAAATGCAGTTGTACCCAATGTCCACTTAACCACGGACATGTGGACAAGTGGAGCAGGGCAGACTGAGGACTATATGACTGTGACAGCCCACTGGGTAGATGTATGGACTCCCGCCGCAAGAACAGCAGCGGCGGCACCAGTAGCAGCATCTCGCAAACGCCAACTCTTTCCTAGGCAGGCTACGCTTTGTATCACCGCTTTCCAGAATACGCACACAGCTGAAAACCTCTTACGGCAACTGAGGAAGATCATCGCGGAATGGCTTACCCCAATTGGACTCTCCTGTGGATTTGTGGCATCGGACAACGCCAGCAATATTGTGTGTGCATTAAATATGGGCAAATTCCAGCACGTCCCATGTTTTGCACATACCTTGAATTTGGTGGTGCAGAATTTTTTAAAAAACGACAGGGGCGTGCAAGAGATGCTGTCGGTGGCCAGAAGAATTGCGGGACACTTTCGGCGTACAGGCACCACGTACAGAAGACTGGAGCACCACCAAAAACTACTGAACCTGCCCTGCCATCATCTGAAGCAAGAAGTGGTAACGAGGTGGAATTCAACCCTCTATATGCTTTAGAGGTTGGAGGAGCAGCAAAAGGCCATTCAAGCCTATACAATTGAGCACGATATAGTAGGCGGAATGCACCTGTCTCAAGCGCAGTGGAGAATGATTTCAACGTTGTGCAAGGTTCTGATGCCCTTTGAACTTGCCACACGTGAAGTCAGTTCAGACACTGCCAGCCTGAGTCAGGTCATTCCCCTCATCAGGCTTTTGCAGAAGAAGCTGGAGACATTGAAGGAGGAGCTAACACGGAGCGATTCCGCTAGGCATGTGGGACTTGTGGATGGAGCCCTTAATTCGCTTAACAAGGATTCACGGGTGGTCAATCTGTTGAAATCAGAGCACTACATTTTGGCCACCGTGCTCGATCCTAGATTTAAAGCCTACCTTGGATCTCTCTTTCCGGCAGACACAAGTCTGCTGGGGTTGAAAGACCTGCTGGTGACAAAATTGTCAAGTCAAGCGGAACGCGACCTGTCAACATCTCCTCCTTCACATTCTCCCGCAACTGGGGGTGCGAGGAAAAGGCTCAGAATTCCGAGCCCACCCGCTGGCGGTGATGCAGGGCAGTCTGGAGCGACTGCTGATGCTGACATCTGGTCCGGACTGAAGGACCTGACAACGATTACGGACATGTCGTCTACTGTCACTGCATATGATTCTCTCAACATTGATAGAATGGTGGAGGATTATATGAGTGACCGCATCCAAGTAGGCACGTCACACAGTCCGTACTTATACTGGCAGGAAAAAGAGGCAATTTGGAGGCCCTTGCACAAACTGGCTTTATTCTACCTAAGTTGCCCTCCCACAAGTGTGTACTCCGAAAGAGTGTTTAGTGCCGCCGCTCACCTTGTCAGCAATCGGCGTACGAGGTTACATCCAGAAAATGTGGAGAAGATGATGTTCATTAAAATGAATTATAATCAATTCCTCCGCGGAGACATTGACCAGCAGCAATTGCCTCCACAAAGTACACAGGGAGCTGAGATGGTGGATTCCAGTGGGGACGAATTGATAATCTGTGAGGAGGGGGATGTACACGGTGATATATCGGAGGGTGATGATGAGGTGGACATCTTGCCTCTGTAGAGCCAGTTTGTGCAAGGAGAGATTAATTGCTTCTTTTTTGGGGGGGGGTCCAAACCAACCCGTCATATCAGTCACAGTCGTGTGGCAGACCCTGTCACTAAAATGATGGGTTGGTTAAAGTGTGCATGTCCTGTTTTGTTTATACAACATAAGGGTGGGTGGGAGGGCCCAAGGACAATTCCATCTTGCACCTCTTTTTTCTTTTCTTTTTCTTTGCGTCATGTGCTGTTTGGGGAGGGTTTTTTGGAAGGGACATCCTGCGTGACACTGCAGTGCCACTCCTAGATGGGCCCGGTGTTTGTGTCGGCCACTAGGGTCGCTTATCTTACTCACACAGCTACCTCATTGCGCCTCTTTTTTTCTTTGCGTCATGTGCTGTTTGGGGAGGGTTTTTTGGAAGGGACATCCTGCGTGACACTGCAGTGACACTCCTAGATGGGCCCGGTGTTTGTGTCGGCCACTAGGGTCGCTTATCTTACTCACACAGCTACCTCATTGCGCCTCTTTTTTTCTTTGCGTCATGTGCTGTTTGGGGAGGGTTTTTTGGAAGGGACATCCTGCGTGACACTGCAGTGCCACTCCTAGATGGGCCCGGTGTTTGTGTCGGCCACTAGGGTCGCTAATCTTACTCACACAGCTACCTCATTGCGCCTCTTTTTTTCTTTGCGTCATGTGCTGTTTGGGGAGGGTTTTTTGGAAGGGCCATCCTGCGTGACACTGCAGTGACACTCCTAGATGGGCCCGGTGTTTGTGTCGGCCACTAGGGTCGCTTATCTTACTCACACAGCGACCTCGGTGCAAATTTTAGGACTAAAAATAATATTGTGAGGTGTGAGGTATTCAGAATAGACTGAAAATGAGTGGAAATTATGGTTTTTGAGGTTAATAATACTTTGGGATCAAAATGACCGCCAAATTCTATGATTTAAGCTGTTTTTTAGGTTTTTTGGAAAAAAACACCCGAATCCAAAACACACCCGAATCCGACAAAAAAAATTCGGTGAGGTTTTGCCAAAACGCGGTCGAACCCAAAACACGGCCGCGGAACCGAACCCAAAACCAAAACACAAAACCCGAAAAATTTCCGGCGCTCATCTCTACTATGTAGGAGTCCAGCCACACTTTATATAGATCTGCTCAGTCACTCTCAATGCTGATTATTTCTCTGACAAGTCATTTGCAAGTGTCATATCCAGGATTAGAACCCACAACCTATTACACTGGAAGCATGCACCTTACTGATGGAGATATGTGCTCTTCACAGGAAGTGTGAGAATTCTAACTATATGAAGTTACTTGTAATTGTCAGAGAAATAACTTCATATAGTTAGAATTCTCATGCTTCCTTTATAGGAGTAAATAGCTTCATCAGTAAGTTGTCTGCTTCCAGTGTATTTATAATAAAGAGGGTGTGACTTGTAATGTGTAGTGACTAGTGGGGAAGTCGGCTACGGAAGAGATACCGGCTGCTGTCAATGAATTTAATTGATTAATGTCGCTGAACACATAGAACAGGAGGAGAGGTGCCCCCCTTCAAAGCAGGAGCCCGGCGGGAGCTGACTCCGTTGCCTCCCAGAGTTCTGCCTCTGCTCCCAACATCCTACAGAGCCACTGCTGTGGGGGTAACGGCGCCTCTGAGAGACATGAGGAGAAGGCAGAGGAGGAGCAGCGCCGGAGTCGGGACCTCCTCCAGGTACTGGGGCAGTGCTGTGGAGGGAATGAGGGATGTACCTGGCATAACATGTATAATGGACTCTACCTGGCCGCATAATGCGTAAAGGTGCTCTCCTGTGTGGGTACTGCTGTGCAGTGTAATGGGAATAACAAACGCTATTGTGCAGTGAAAATAAGATTTTACTCACCGGTAAATCTATTTCTCGTAGTCCGTAGTGGATGCTGGTACTCCGTAAGGACCATGGGGATTAGCGGCTCCGCAGGAGACTGGGCACAACTAAAGAAAGCTTTAGGACTACCTGGTGTGCACTGGCTCCTCCCACTAAGACCCTCCTCCAGACCTCAGTTAGGATACTGTGCCCGGAAGAGCTGACACAAATAGGAAGGATTTTGAATCCCGGGTAAGACTCATACCAGCCACACCAATCACACCGTATAACTCGTGATACTATACCCAGTTAACAGTATGAAATATAACTGAGCCTCTCAACAGATGGCTCAACAATAACCCTTTAGTTAGGCAATAACTATAAACAAGTATTGCAGACAATCCGCACTTGGGATGGGCGCCCAGCATCCACTACGGACTACGAGAAATAGATTTACCGGTGAGTAAAATCTTATTTTCTCTGACGTCCTAAGTGGATGCTGGGACTCCGTAAGGACCATGGGGATTATACCAAAGCTCCCAAACGGGCGGGAGAGTGCGGATGACTCTGCAGCACCGAATGAGCAAACTCTAGGTCCTCCTCAGCCAGGGTATCAAACTTGTAGACTGTTGCAAAAATATTTGAACCCGACCAAGTAACAGCTCGGCAAAGTTGTAAAGCCGAGACCCCTCGGGCAGCCGCCCAAGAAGAGCCCACTTTCCTCGTGGAATGGGCTTTTACAGATTTAGGGTGCGGCAGTCCAGACGCAGCATGTGCAAGTTGAATCGTGCTACAGATCCAGCGAGCAATAGTCTGCTTAGAAGCAGGAGCACCCAGCTTGTTGGGTGCATACAGGATAAATAGCGAGTCAGTTTTCCTGACTCCAGCCGTCCTGGAAACATATACTTTTCAGGGCCCTGACTATGTCCAGTAACTTGGAATCCTCCAAGTCCCAAGTAGCCGCAGACACCACAATAGGTTGGTTCACATGAAAAACTGATACCACCTTAGGAAGGAATTGGGAACGAGTCCTCAATTCCGCCTTATCCATATAAAATACAGATAAGGGCTTTTGTATGACAAAGCCGCCAATTCTGATACACGCCTGGCCGACGCCACGGCCCACAGCATGACCACTTTCCACGTGAGGTATTGTAGCTCCACGGATTTAAGTGGCTCAACCCAATGCGACTTCAGGAAATCCAACACCACGTTGAGATCCCACGGTGCCCCTTGAGGCACAAACGGGGGCTGACTATGCAGCACTCCCTTAACAAAAGTCCGAACTTCAGGCAGTGAAGCCAGTTCTATTTTGGAAGAAAATCGATAGAGCCGAAATCTGGACCTTCATGGAACCCAATTTTAGGCCCATAGTCACCTCTGACTGTAGGAAGTGCAGAAATCGACCTAGCTGAAATTTCTCTTTTGGGGCCTTCCTGGCCTCACAGCACGCAACATATTTCCACCATATGCGGTGATAATGGTTTGCGTTCACTTCTTTCCTAGCTTTAAATAGCGTAGGGATAACTTCCTCCGGAATGCCCTTTTCCTTCAGGATCCGGCGTTCAACCGCCATGCCGTCAAACGCAGCCGCGGTACGTCTTGGAACAGACAGGCCCCCTGCTGCAGCAGGTCCTGTCTGAGCGGCAGAGGCCATGGGTCCTCTGAGATCATTTCTTGGAGTTCTGGTTACCAAGCTCTTCTTTGCCAACCCGGAACAATGAGTATAGTTCTTACTCCTCTCCTTCTTATTATTCTCATTACCCTGTGTAAGAGAGGCAGAGAAGGGAACACCTACACCGACTGGTACACCCACGGTGTTACCAGAGCGTCCACAGCTATCGCCTGAGGGTCCCTTGACCTGGCGCAATATCTTTGTAGCTTTTTGTTGAAGCGGGACGCCATCATGTCCACCTGTGGCCTTTCCCAACGGTGTACAATCATTTGGAAAACTTCTGTATGAAGTCCCCACTCTCCCGGGTGGAGGTCGTGTCTTCTGAGAAAGTCTGCTTCTCAGTTGTCCACTCCGGGAATGAACACTGCTGACAGTGCTAACACATGATTTTCCGCCCATCGGAGAATCCTTGTGGCTTCTGCCATCGCCATCCTGCTTCTTGCGACCGCCGTGATGTTGTCTGACTGGATCAGCACCGGCCGGTGTTGAAGCAGGGGTCTAGCCTGACTTAGGGCATTGTAAATGGCCCTTAGTTCCAGAATATTTATGTGTAGGGAAGTCTCCTGACTTTTCCATAGCCTTGGAAGTTTCTTCCCTGTGTGACTGTCCCCCAGCCTCGAAGGCTGGCATCCGTGGTCACCAGGACCCAGTCCTGTATGCCGAAACTGCGGCCCCCTAGAAGATGAGCACTCTGCAGCCACCACAACAGCGACACCCTGGCCCTTGGAGACAGGGTTATCCGCCGATGCATCTGAAGATGCGACCCGGACCACTTGTCCAACAGATCCCACTGGAAAATCCTTGCATGGGACCTGGCGAATGGAATTTCTTCGTAAGAAGCTACCATCCTTCCCAGGGCTCGCATGCATTGATGCACCGACACCTGTATACGTATTAGGAGGTCTCTGTCTAGAGACGACAACTCCTTGGACTTCTCCTCCGGGAGAAACCCTTTTTATCCTGTTCTGTGTCCAGAACCATACCCAGGAACAGTAGACGCGTCGTAGGAACCAGCTGCGACTTTGGAATATTCAGAATCCAGCCGTGCTGTTGTAGCACTTCCCGAGATAGTGCTACTTCGCCGAACAACTGCTCCCTGGACCTCGCCTTTATAAGGAGATCGTCCAAGTACGGGATAATTATTTCGGCCATTACCTTGGTAAATACCTCGGTGCCGGGGACAGACCAACGGCAACGTCTGGAATTGGTAATGACAATCCGGTACCACAATTTTGAGGTACTCCTGGTGAAGAGGTTAAATAGGGACATGCAGGTAAGCATCCTTGATGTCCAGTGATACCATGAAATTCTCCAGGCTTGCAATAATCGCCCTGAGCGATTCCATTTTGAACTTGAACCTTCGTATATAAGTGTTCAAGGCTTTCAATTTTAGAATGGGTCTCACCGAACCGTCTGGTTTCGGTACCACAACATTTTGGAATAGTAACCCCGGCCTTGTTGAAGGAGGGGTACCTTGATTTCACCTGCTGGAAGTACAGCTTGTGAATTGCCGCCAGTACTACCTTTCTCCGAGGGCAGCAGGCAAGTCTGATGTGAGGTAACGGCGAGGGGGAGTCGCCTCGAACTCCAGCCTGTATCCCTGTGATACTATTTGCAGAACCTAGGGATCCACCTGTGGGCAAGCCCACTGGTCCCTGAAGTTCCCGAGACGCGCCCCTACCGCACCTGTCTCCACCTGTGGAGCCCCAACGTCATGCGGTGGACTCAGAGGAAGCGGGGGAAGATTTTTGATCCTGGGAACTGGCTGCTGGTGCAGCTTTTTCCTTCTTCCCTTGTCTCTGTGCAGAAAGGAAGCGCCCTTGACCCGCTTGCTTTTCTGAAGCCGAAAGGACTGTACCTGAAAATACAGTGCTTTCTTAGGCTGTGAGGAAACCTGAGGTAAAAAAAATTTCTTCCCAGCTGTTGCTGTGGATACGAGGTCCCAGAGACCATCCTCAAACAATTCCTCACCCTTTAAGGCAGAATCTCCATGTGCCTTTTATAGGCAGCATCACCTGTCCACTGCCGGGTTTCTAATACCCTCCTGGCAGAATGGACATTGCATTAATTCTGGATGCCAGCCGGCAAATATCCCTCTGTGCATCCTTTATATCTAAGACGACGTCTTTCATATGCTCTATGTTAGCAAACTATTATCCCTGTCTTAGAGTATTAATATTATCTGACTGGGTATCAGACCACGCTGCAGCAGCACTATTTATGCTGAGGCAATTGCAGGTCTCAGTATATAACCTGAGTGTGTATATACAGACTTCAGGATAGCCTCCTGCTTTTTATCAGCAGGCTCCTTCAAGGTGGCCGTATCCTAAGACGGCAGTGCCACCTTTTTTGACAAACGTGTGAGCGCCTTATCCACCCTAAGGGATATCTCCCAACGTGACCTATCCTCTGGCGGGAACTTTTTAGAAATTACCAGTTTCTTATCGGAGGAACCCACGCTACTTTACACACTTCATTCATTCATCTGATGGGGAAACAAAACACTGGCTGCTTTTTCTCCCCAAAAATAAAACCCCTTTTATGTGGTACTTGGGTTCATGTCAGAAATGCGTAACACATTTTTCTCTGCCGAGATCATGTAACGGATGTTCCTAGTGGATTGTGTATATGTCTCAACCTCGTCGACACTGGAGTCAGACTCCGTGTCGACATCTGTGTCTGCCATCTGAGGTAACGGGCGCTTTTTTGAGCCCCTGATGGCCTTTGAGACGCCTGGGCAGGCGCGGGCTGAGAAGCCGGCTGTCCCACAGCTGTTGTACGTCATCCAGCCTTCTATGTAAGGAGTTGACATTGTCGGTTAATACCTTCCACCTATCCATCCACTCTGGTGTCGGCCCCACAGGGGGCGACATCCCATTTATCGGCCTCTGCTCCACCTCCACGTAACCTTCCTCATCCCACATGTCGACACAGCCGTACCGACACACAGCACACACACAGGGAATGCTCTGACTGAGGACAGGACCCCACAAAGTCCTTTGGGGAGACAGAGAGAGAGTATGCCAGCACACACCAGAGCGCTATATAATGCAGGGATTAACACTATAACTGAGTGATTTTTCCCCCAATAGCTGCTTGTATAAACAATATTGCGCCTAAATTTAGTGCCCCCCCTCTCTTTTTAACCCTTTGAGTCTGAAAACTACAGGGGAGAGCCTGGGGAGCTGTCTTCCAGCTGCACTGTGAAGAGAAAATGGCGCCAGTGTGCTGAGGGAGATAGCTCCGCCCCTTTTTCGCTGACTTTTCTCCCGCTTTTTTATGGATTCTGGCAGGGATAATTATCACATATATAGCCTCTGGGGCTATATATTGTGATGATTTTGCCAGGCAAGGTGTTTATATTGCTGCTCAGGGCGCCCCCCCCCCCCCCCCCAGCGCCCTGCACCCATCAGTGACCGGAGTGTGAGGTGTGCATGAGGAGCAATGGCGCACAGCTGCAGTGCTGTGCGCTACCTTGGTGAAGACTGAAGTCTTCTGCCGCCGATTTTCCGGAACACTTCTTACTTCTGGCTCTGTAAGGGGGCCGGCGGCGCGGCTCCGGGACCGAACATCAATGGCCGGTTCCATGCGGTCGATCCCTCTGGAGCTAATGGTGTCCAGTAGCCTAAGAAGCCCAAGCTACCACCAGTTAGGTAGGTTCGCTTCTTCTCCCCTTAGTCCCTCGCTGCAGTGAGTCTGTTGCCAGCAGATCTCACTGTAAATTAAAAAACCTAAAATATACTTTCTTTCTAGGAGCTCAGGAGAGCCCCTAGTGTGCATCTAGCTCAGCCGGGCACAAGAATCTAACTGAGGTCTGGAGGAGGGTCTTAGTGGGAGGAGCCAGTGCACACCAGGTAGTCCTAAAGCTTTCTTTAGTTGTGCCCAGTCTCCTGCGGAGCCGCTAATCCCCATGGTCCTTACGGAGTCCCAGCATCCACTTAGGACGTCAGAGAAATATGACTAACGGACGGTACTGTGCAGTATAATGTGACTAACGGACGGTACTGTGCAGTGTTATGTAAATAACGGACGCTACAGTGTGGTGTAATGTGAATAACGGACGGTACTATGAGGTGTAATGTGACTAACGGACGCTACTGTGCAGTGTTATGTGAATAACGGACGGTACTGTGAGGGGTAATGTGAATAACGGACACTACTGTGCGGTGTAATGTGACTAATGGACACAACCGTGCGGTGTAATGTGAATTGGTGCTGTTCTCTGGCCCCTATATCTTTGCACTGTCCAGAGCCGGCCTTAGGCATAGGCAAACTAGGCAAATGCCTAGGGCATTTGGTATGCTTAGGGGCACCAGCAGCTTCTGCTGATTAAAATGATATGCGGCATGCCTATATTCTGTATGTGACTGCGGCTGTATCTGCATACAAAATGCTACGTTGCAGTGTATTCCTGGAAATCACTGTATTGTAGCATTTCGTATGCAGATACAGCCACAGTCGCACACAGAATATAGGCATGCTGCATATCATTTTAATCAGCAGAAGCTGCTTGTGTATCCTAGCCACATAGTAATGCAAATAATAAAATGCATTTTCATAAACAAAAGGCGCCCGACGTTAGCAGAGCTGCCAGCTGACTCATGCCAGGCATCTCCTGCAGAACTAGCGGCGGTGCTAGGGGGCACCAGACAAAATCTTGCCTAGTGCATCATATTGGTTAGGGCCGGCTCTGGCGCTGTCCCTATGTTGAGATTGGAGGGCAGCAAATGACATTTTTGCCCAGTGTTCCTCAAGGTCTAGAACTGCTCCTGTCACCAATTTTAAAATAACTTTTTGTTTTCAAATGTAACATGCCCCCAATTCAGTATGGAGGAGGTGGCACTGAAACATGCTCTTGCTCCGGGCACCATGGCACCTAGCTACACCTCTGATAAGAGTCACTACTGTGGACATTGTGTATAACGGATAGTACTGTGTGGCATAACGTGAATACTATGTGGTGTAATATGAATTGTGGGTACCATTGTGGCCATGCCCCTCCCTGGTGTTACCACACCCATTATTGCGGTGCACACTATTCCTTTTTTAAGGATGGGAGGGCGCCAATTTATCATTTGCAGGGGGGGGCGCCAAACAGTCCAGCGCCGGCCCTGCACAGGGTAAATATGTATAGGGCTGGTCTTGTTCTGCTTGAAAAAAAATTTAGCTTAGCAGGGCTGCACAAGCGATCGCAGCCCTGCTAAGCTAAAATACACTCCCCCATAGGCGTGTACTAGTTGACTCTGCGGGGATCAGATCTCACTCCCCTCAGGCTACAGGTGCTGCTGCAGCTCTACGTTTTGGTGTGCCCGCATCACGGGGTCGCGCAGCGGCGTCGGCTAGGGCTCACTCTCCCCTGCTCATGCCGGTGGCGCCGGGCACAGGCTCCGGTCGCTCTCGGCGTTATGGAAGGCAGCAAGGGGCTTCCAGCAGGTCAGGCGGCAGTGGGGGAGCATGTGCGTGCTGTGGTGGCCGGGGTCTGCCTCTCTGCAACCACGGGAGGATGTCTGACTGGCCGTACGTGGCTGGGGGGAGTGCTGCAGGCGGCCGGGTCCTTGGTAGCGGGCAATACCGCTACTGTGCAGAGCAGGTCACGGCAAATGCTTGCCTATGGGATGCTCTGTTTCCTGTTCTTTTTTTGAGAAGTTCAGCACTTTTTTGCATTGGTGCGTGGCGTCTTCTACGGGGGGGTCATGGGGTGGCGCACTACCTCAATGACTTCCTCTGTGTGGGACCTACAGATTCCAGCCGTTGCGGTGAATTATTGTTTAGCTTGAGAGTGCTTTTCTATCATTTTGGTGTACCAGTGGCTGCAGATAAAACCGAAGGGCCCCTATCTCCTTTATCTTTTCTGGGTATCGAAATTGATACAGTGGTAGGTTCTTGTCGCCTTCCTCAGGCCAAGGTCGCCAAGTTGCGTGAGGTCATAGGGCAGTTTTTAGTGTCGCGCAAGGTTACCCTTCGGCAAGCCCAATCTTTGCTGGGCCTGTTGAACTTTGCCTGTTGGGTCATCCCAATGAGTAGGGTTTTTTGCTGGAAATTAGAGCAGGCCATGGCGGGGTGTTTAAGACCGCATCATTTTATTCGGTTGTCTTCGGAAATTAAGAGGGATTTGGCCGTTTGGGCCTGTTTTTTAGAGGAGTTCAATGGAGTGCGGATCTGGTTGGCCCCTCTTGTAGACAATACTGAATTACAGCTATTTACTGATGCGGCGGGGTCCTTGGGGTTTGGTTGCTACCTCGATGGATCTTAGTGCGTGGCATCTTGGCCTGAGGAATGGGTGCGTAAGGGTCTCACTAAGGATCTTTTGCTGCTGGAACTTTTCCCAATCATGGTGGCGTTGGAGGTTTGGGGTGAGCATTTGTCCAATTGCAGCATCTTGTTTAGATGTGATAAACTCGGCGTGGTGCATGCGATTAACAACCAGAGGGCGAAGTCGCTTGTGGTGTTGCGAGTGCTGGCACAGCTTGTTATGGCGTGTCTGCGATGGAATGTTTTGTTTTGTGCGCAACATGTTCCTGGAACAGACAATGGCATCGCTGATGCATTGTGCCGCGGGCAGTGGGATAGATTTTGGTCATTGACACCTGAGGCTGACACTTTTGGGGTACGCTGTCCCTGTTATGTTGGGCAGGTGATCGGGCCGGCATGGGGGAATTAGCCATGCAGTCATTTGCCCCGAATACGTTCAAGGCTTACAGTCAAGCTTGGAGTGAGTGGGAAGAGTTTACCCGTGAACGGGGGCATGGAGGTAAGAGCGGGCATCAGCTGATGCTTTCTTTTATATGGCAACTCTATGTCTCTGGTAGGTCTATAGCTGGGATTTCGTTTTTTGCCAAGTTAAAGGGTCTCCCTGATGTTACAAAGAGCTTCCTTCTGGCTAAGGCTCTTAAAGGGTGGGCACATCTGGCGCCTACGTCACCCAACAGGAGGCATCCGAAATGCGGCACTCCTGCCAGCAATCATGGCAGCGGTTGCTGAAGTAGCTACTTCGTTTTTCGAGGCGTTGTTGCTCAGATTGGCTTTTTCCATGGCATATCATGGGGCCTTTCGTGTTTAGAATTTGGTTGCAGATTCGCCCATGCTTAGGAAAGATGTTGTGGTGGGTGAGAGGTCTTTACTGTGCAGACTGCGGCGATCCAAGACAGACCAGTTGGGGTGAGGTCAATGGGTTATGATGGTTTTATCCTTGGATGGTCGGGTTTGCCCGGTGGCGTTGGCTGCATGCTACTCCGCAGTTCGGCCCTCCTTGGATGGTTCTTGGCTGCTGCATTATTACAGGTTGCCATTGACGAAATATCAATTTCGTTGGATGTTAAGTCGCTGTCTGGTCAGTGTTGGCCTTTCTGTCAAGACTTTCGGGACGCATTCATTTAGGATCGGCGCTGCTACATCGGCTTCATCTGACAGATTTTCCATCAAGGAGATCCAGTTGTTGGGGCGCTGGAAATCTTCCAGCTACAAGCGTTATATTCGGCCCCGTTTTTTTACTTAGTTTAGTGGTTTTGGGATTGCGTAATCAAGTTGATTGTCAAATCTGTTGAGTTTGTATTGTATGTTACTGTTTGTCATCCCCTGTCCTTCTTACTGTTGACAGTGGAGGTCTGGAGTTCTTTCACAATTTTTTACCTGGCTGACGGGCTGAATTCAACTTAATATTACCTTAATTAGGTTGATTGGATTCTAATTATAAGTCCCTCAGCAGGTTTCTTAAGTTTCATCTCCAGCGGAGTTTACCTGTGTTGCCCCGACGATACCAATCGAGGTTGTGCCAATGTTATGTTGGCGAGGAGTGCCAGATGGTTGGCCTATTGATGAGGCCAGAAAAAAGGTGAACTCGGCGGTGGCAAAGTGGGTGTTAGCGCATGGTGGTGCAGTGGTCCGTCATGATAGGATCAGGTTTCGATATGATTACCTTTTTCGGGCTGATGGTGTGCACTTGTCTGATGAAGGGTTGGTGCTCTTTCTGGAGGATCTTTTTTCGGTCTTGGATTCGGTAGGTTGGGGGTATGGTGGCGGTGCGAAGCCTGTTTAAGTAGAGCCTTCGCTGTTGGCTGCTTCATTGTGTTTGAGTTAGTAGTCGCAGTTCTAGTCGGTTTGGTGCTGTTTAGGTGCACTCACCTTCGTTGACTGTTATATCTGCTGGACCATCCTTCAGGGGGCAGCATCATCACCCTTCAGGGTGGCTAGTCAAGGTAGTAGGTCTGAGTGGATACCTTGGTTTGGCTTTTAGTTTGCTTTGGTTACTGGTTGGGTTTGTTTGTTTGTTTGTTTGTTTGATTAGATTGAGGTTTGACATTGGTTTTAAGCCGTTCTCTTTTTCTAGCCACTATTCTCTTTTTTCTTTATCTTTATTAATTGATCTCATTTGTTTACAGTTTTTTCTTAATGATTAGATTATATTAATAAGTAGCTAACAACTTTCTGCCAAAATAGATGTCTCCATGTCATTATTTTATAGAATAAGTGGTTTTGGATGTGTCACTGTTAGGAGGGAGGTACGGCCCTCAGCCATTAGGAGGTTTACTACTGTATAGGCGTATTTTATATAGATTGCAAGCTCTTTAGAGCAGAGTCATTTATTCTACGGTGGATATCTAGTACTCAACTGTATTTATGAGAATAATTAGAATTTATTTGAAATTCAAACTTTTTCAACCCACTCATGTTTTTATATCCATGTTTACATACAGACTATACACAGACGGTGTATCATGCTGGGGTAAATACACACAGACTCACACTTAAGCTACAGACAGCATGTGTTCCTAGTTACAGATGGTTTGACTTCTGCATTCCATGGTAATAGGAGGTGATGACAAGTGACTAGACTCCATATCACCACTGGTAAGCTAACTTGACCTCGTTCAAAGAAAATGTGAGCATTACAAGTTACTGTATGTCTTTGAAGCGTGCATACATTTATTAAATATTATTCCTTCTGAACTTGCTAATGCATGCTTCTCTGGGATCTACCTCCGCTCTTTCTTTTCTTGCATTACTAAGCTAAATGCTATAGTTAGTACACACAATCAGGCTGGCTCACACTGCATTCACATAATTTACTTACCTCATACATTGCACAGCTCGAACCTATCCCCTCCCCATGATCTCTCTCTCTCTCTCTGCATCTCTGTTTTCCCCTGATCCGGCCTCTCCGACCCTCCCCTGCCTCCGCTCCAGCCCTGCACATTATGCAACACAATACCCACACTTCACATTATGACATACAGTGTCCCCAGCTCATATTAAGCAACATTATAGTACACTAGTTCGACAAGAGGTGATCTGGACGATTGGTGGGCAGGCCGATATCATTGGCCAACCATATACTAACAACCTCTTATGATGGATTATATTTTATTATATTGAAATGTAATGATCGCATTGTGCATCTGGGTTCACTACGATATGCCGGCGGTCGGGCTCCCGGCGACCAGCATACCAGCGCCGGGAGCCCGACCGCCGGCTTACCGACAGTGTGGCGAGCGCAAATGAGCCCCTTGCGGGCTCGCTGCGCTCGCCACGCTACGGGCACGGTGGCGCGCTGCGCGTGCCACACTATTTTATTC
Source organism: Pseudophryne corroboree (assembly GCF_028390025.1). Classification (NCBI taxonomy): domain Eukaryota; kingdom Metazoa; phylum Chordata; class Amphibia; order Anura; family Myobatrachidae; genus Pseudophryne; species Pseudophryne corroboree. Next base: position 102,319,481 of record NC_086451.1, on the reverse strand, counting down.
TCCCTCCAGGGGGGGTCGTGGACCCCCACGAGGAAGAATAAGTGTCGGTATGCCGGCTGTCGGGATCCCGGCGCCGGTATACTGTGCGCCGGGATCCCAAGAGCCGGCATACTGAAGACCACCCGTGCATCTGCACCCCCTTTGTCTGTGTATACTACTTTATTCTCAGCAGTATAGCACCTTTCATTACTGGATGGTGTGCTATTTAAAGCCATTTCCCAATCTAGGAGTGGCACAGCAGTGGCAGACCGGATGGCACGTAAAAAACTAGGCCCCAAACAGCACATCATGCAAAGAAGTAAAAGAGGTGCAATGAGGTAGCGGAAAGACTTAGCTAAGCGACACAAGGGTGCGGTACAAACACCTGGCCCATCTAGGAGTGGCACTGCAGTGGCAGACAGGATGGCAGTTTAAAAAACTAGGCCCCACACAGCACATAATGCAAAGAAGAAAAAAAAGAGGTGCAAGATGGAATTATCCTTGGGCCCACCCACCCACTCTTATTTTGTATAAACAGGACATGCACACGTTAACAAACCAATCATTTCAGCGACAGGGTCTGCCACACGACTGTGGCTGAAATTATTGGTTTGTTTGGGACCCACAAAAGAGAGCAATTAATCTCCCAACCAAAAAAGAAGCAATTCATCTCTCCTTGCACAAACTGGCTCTACAGAGGCAAGATGTCGTCCTCATCCTCCGATTCCTCACCCCTTTTAGTGTGTACACATCCTCCTCCTCACAGAGTATTAATTCGTCCCCACTGGAATCTACCATCACAGGTCCCTGTGTACTTTCTGGAGGCAATTGCTGGTAAAAGTCTTCCCGGGGGAATTTATGATTAATTTTGATGAACATCATCTTCTCCGCATTTTCTGGAAGTAACCTCCTATGCCGATCGCTGACAAGGTTACCGGCTGCACTAAGCACTCTTTCGGAGTACACACTGGAGGGGGTGCAACTTAGGTAAAATAAAGCCAGTTTGTGCAAAGGCCTCCAAATTGCCTCTTTTTCCTGCCAGTATACATACGGACTGTCTGACATGCCTACTTGGATGCTGTCACCCATATAATCCTCCACCATTATTTCAATGGTGACAGCATCATATGCAGTGACAGTAGACATGTCAGTAATCATTGACAGCTCCTTCAGTCCAGACCAGATGTCAGCACTTGCTCCTGACTGCCCTGCATCACCGCCAGTGGGTGGGCTTGGAAATTTGATCCTTTTCCTCGCAGCCCCAGTTACGGGAGAAAGTGAAGGAGGAGCTGTTGACGGGTCACGTTCCGCTTGAGTTGACAATTGTCTCACCAGCAGGTCTTTGAACCTCTGCAGACTTATGTCTGCTGGAAAGAGAGATACAACGCAGGCTTTAAACCTAGGATCGAGCACGGTGGCCAAAATGTAGTGCTCTGATTTCAACAGATTGACCACCTTGAATCATGGCAAAGCGAATGAAGGGCTCCATCCACAAGTCCCATATACTTAGCGGAATCGCTCCATCTTAGCTCCTCCTTTAATTTCTCCAGCTGCTTCTTCAGAAGCCTGATGAGGGGAATGACCTGACTCAAGCTGGCAGTGTCTGAACTGACTTCACGTGTTGCAAGTTCAAAGGGTTGGAGAACCTTGTACAATACGGAAATCATTCTCCACTGCTCTTGAGTCAGGTGCATTCCCCTCCTTTGCCTATGTCGTAGGCAGATGTATAGGCTTGAATGGCCTTTTGCTGCTCCTCCATCCTCTGAAGCATATAGAGTGTTGAATTCCACCTTATCACTTCTTGCTTCAGGTGATGGCAGGGCAGGTTCAGGAGTGTTTGCTGGCGCTCCAGTCTTCAGGCATGCAGTGGCTGAATGCCGAAAGTGACCCGCAATTTTTCGGGCCACCAACAGCATCTCTTGCATGCCCCTGTCATTTTTCAAAAAATTCGGCACCACCAAATTAATTGTATGTGCAAAACATGGGACGTGCTGGAATTGACCCATATGTAATCACAAATCCCCAGTAGAGTCTAAGTGGGGTAAGCCATTGTGCAATTATGTCCCTCAGTTTCCATAAGAGGTTGTCAGCTGTGTGCCTCTTATGGAAACCAGTGATATACAGCGTAGCCTGCCTAGGAACGAGTTGGCGTTTGTGAGATGCTGCTACTGGTGCTGCTGCTGCTGTTGTTGCTGCCGGAGGCAATACATCTACCCAGTGGGCTGTCACAGTCATGTAGTCCTTAGTTTGCCCTGCTCCACTTGTCCAGATGTCCGTGGTTAAGTGGACACTGGGTACAGCCACATTTTTCAGGACACTGAGGATACTTTTCTTAATGTCCCTGTACAGTCCGGGAATTGCTTTCCTAGTGAAGTGGAATCTAGATGGGAATTGGTACCGGGGACACACTACCTCCATCAATTGTCTAAAGCCCACTGCACCAATGGCGGATACTGGATGCACGTCTAACACCAACATAGCTGTCAATGCCTCAATTATCCACTTTGCAACAGGATGACTGCTGTGATAGTTCATCTTCCTCGCAAAGGACTGTTGGACAGTCAATTGCTTACTGGAAGTAGTACATGTGGTCTTCCGACTTCCCCTCTGGGATGACAATCGACTCCCAGCAGCAGCAACAGCAGCAGCAGCACCAGTAGTAGGCATACCACTTAAGGATCCTCCGGAGGAATCACAGTTAGGAGAGGACTCGTCAGCCATACCAGTGACATGGCCTGCAGGACTACTGACATTCCTGACTGAGGAGGAAATTGACATTGAGGAAGATGGTGGTGTGGCTTGCAGGAGCTTGGGTACAAGATGAAGAAGGGATTTAGGTGTCAGTGGACTGCTTACGCTCTTACCCAAAGTTTCTGAACTTGACAATGACTTCTGATGAATGCGCTGCAGGTGACGTATAAGGGAGGATGTTCCTAGGTGGTTAACGTCCTTATCCCTACTTATTATGGATTGACAAAGGCATCACACGGCTTGACACCTGTTGTCTGGATTTGTGGAGAAATAAACCACATCACCATCAGAGTTCTCCTCGTCAACTTCCTCCTCAGCACCAGCAACACCCATATCCTCATCCTGGTGTACTTCAACAGTGACATCTTCAATTTGAATATCAGAAACTGGACTGTGGGTGCTCCTTTCATCACTTGCAGAGGTTGTGCAAATGGTGGAAGGAACCACCTCTTCCTGTCCAGTGTTGGGAAGGTCAGGCATCACAACCGCCGACACACTTGGACTCTCCTTGAGGATTTGTGATACCATGGTGGAATGCACAATTCTTTGTTGTGCTTTTGCCAGCTCAACTCTTCTCATTTTTCTAGTGGGAGGATGAGGGCTTCCATCGTCATGTGAAGCTGAACCACTAGTCATGAACATAGGCCAGGGCCTTAGCTGTTCTTTGCCATTCCATGTCGTGAATAGCATATTGGCAAGTTTATGTTTCTCATCAGACCATTTGCATTTATTTTTTGGGGGTCATTTTACTGAACTTTGGCTTTTTAGATTTTACATGCCCTCTACTATGACATTGGGCATCGACCTTGGCAGACAACGTTGATGGCATTTCATCATGTATGTCATGACTGGTGGCAGCAGCTTCAGCACTAGGAGGAAGTGGTTCTTGATCTTTCCCTATTTTATCCTCCAAATTTTTGTTCTCCATTATTTTTCTGGAGTTATATAACAATGGCCCTCATTCCGAGTTGTTCGCTCACTAGCTACTTTTAGCAGAAATGCAAACAAAAGGCCGCCGCCCTCTGGGAGTGTATTTTAGCATAGCAGAATTGCTTACAAAAGATTAGCAATTGCTAACGAAAGATTAGCAATTCTGCTAATATTAGCAGAATTGCTAACGAAAGCAATTTCCTTGCAGTTTCTGAGTAGCTCCAGACCTACTCCTAGATTGCGATCACCTCAGTCCGTTTAGCTCCTGGTTTGACGTCACAAACACGCCCAGCCTTCGAACAGCCACTCCTCCGTTTCTCCAGACACTCCTGCGTTTTTACCTGGCACGCCTGCGTTTTTTAGCACACTCCCTGAAAACGGCAAGTTTCTGCCCAGAAACTCCCACTTTCTGTCAATCAGCAGAGCGGTTGAAAAGCTTAGTTCGCCTGTGAGTAAAATAGCATAGTTTTGTGTAAATTTGCTTAGCACGTGCGCCCTGAGATGCATACGCATGCGCAGAACTGCCGGATTTTAGCCTATTAGCAATTCTGCTAAAATTAGCAGCGAGCGAACAACTCGGAATGAGGGCCAATGTCCCTCATTCTGCGTTTATCGCACGTAGCAACTTTTTGCTGCCCGTGAGATCAACTTGACGCTGCCTATGGAGGAGTGTATTTTAGCATAGCGGGCTGCGATCGCTTGTGCAGCCCTGATATGCTAAAAAGTTTCCTGCAAAACAAGACCAGGGCAAGAGTTACTTACCCTGTGCGACGGATCCAGCGACGAAGGTCCTGGGATTGACGTCAGATATCTACCCTCCAAACACCTCGATCTGCCTTTGTTCACCTCACCACGCCTTCAAAACGGTCAGTTGCCGCCCCGGAGCGCCTCTCGCCTGTCAGTCTTCATGCGATCGCCGGTGTGATCACTTTCTGCGCTGGCGGCGTCGCTACGCCGGGCAATGACATGCGTGCGCATTGCGCCCGCCACGCAGCCGCAGTCCCGACACGTTTGCATAGCAGCGAAGAACCACTGCATGCGAACGGGTCGGAATGACTCCCAATATGTGGCACAGGAGAGCGTACCTCTAAACCACACAGGGCAAACCCTGTAAAAATGATTTGGATTAAATATTAATAACCCCTTTATTTGGAGTAAATAATATATAGCACAGGACAGCACCACTGAACTTATAGGGCAACACCACTGGACTGGACTTATACGGAAGAATCACTAGACTGGATTTATATGGCAGTACCACTGGACATATACGGCAGTAACAACACTGGACTTATACGGCAGTAATACCACTGGACTTATACGGCAGTACCACTGGACTTATACAGCAGTATCACTGGACTTATACGGCAGTATCACTGGACTTATACGGCAGTATCACTGGACTTATACGGCAGTACCACTAGAGTTATACGGCAGTACCACTGGATTTATGCGGCAGTATCACTGGATTATACGGCAGTACCACTGGACATATATGGCAATATCACTGAACTTATACGGCAGTATCACTGGAATTATATGGCAGTATCACTGGACTAGATTTATACGGCAGTATCAATGGACTTATACGGCAGTACCACTGGACTTATAGGGCAGTACCACTGGACTTATAGGGCAGTACCACTGGACTTATACGGCACTATCACTGGACTTATACGGCACTATCACTGGACTTATAAGGCAGTACCACTGGACTTATATGACAGTACCACTGGACTGGATTTATACGGCAGTACCACTGGACTTATACGGCAGTATCACTGGACTTATACAGCAGTACCACTGGACATACATGGCAGTATCACTGGACATATACTGCAGTATCACTGGACTTATACGGCAGTACCACTGGACATATACCGCAGTATCACTGGACTTATACGGCAGTATCACTAGACTTATGTGGCAGTACCACTGGACTGGACTTATACGGCAGTACCACTGGACTGGACTTATACGGCAGTATCACTGGACTTATACAGAAGTATCACTGGACTTATACAGCAGTACCACTGGATTATACGGCAGTATCACTGGATTTATAGGGCAGTACCACTGGACATATACGGCAGTACCACTGGAGTTATACGGCAGTATCACTGGACTTATACGGCAGTACCACTGGACTTATACGGCAGTACCACTGGACTTATACGGCAGTATCACTGGACTTATATGGCAGTATCACTGAACTTAGATGGCAGTGCCATATATGTCCAGTGGTACTGCCGTATAATCCAGTGATACTGCCGCATAAATCCAGTGGTACTGCCGTATAACTCTAGTGGTACTGCTTAGATGGCAGTGTCACAGGACTTATATGGCAGTATCACTGGACTTATACGGCAGTACCACTGGACTTACACGGCAGCACAGGGACACCACCACTGGACTGATGCAGGACAACACAGCACCACTGCAATGGACTGTACTTATACAGCAGCACTGGACATATGGCAGCAGAGGACACCACCACTGTGACTGGACTGATGCAGCACAAGACACCATCACTGGACTGATGCAGCACAACACAGCACCACTGGACTGGACTTATACAGCCGCACTGGACATATGGCAGCAGAGGACACCACCACTGTGACTGGACTGATGCAGCACAAGACACCACCACTGGACTGATGCAGCACAACACAGCACCACTGGACTGGACTTATACAACAGCAATGGACATATGGCAGCAGAGGACACCACCACTGTGACTGGACTGATGCAGCACAAGACACCACCACTGGACTGATGCAGCACAACACAGCACCACTGGACTGGACTTATACAACAGCAATGGACATATGGCCGCAGAAGACATCACCCCTGTGACTGGACTGATGCAGCACAAGATAGCACTGGAATGACACATAAGACAGAGCAGGTTGCCACACCACTTTCCCACACAGACAGACACTGAGGAGAGAGACACGTACTGTCGCTACACTCTCCAGGACTGGAGTGAAAATGGCGGCGACGCGCGGCTCCTTATATGGAGTTCAAAACCCATGACAATCCGACAGTGGGATGATGACGTTTTGCCTCGTTCTGGTTTCCGAGTCTGGCGGGAAGTCACCGAGCCAGGCTCGGATTCAGGCTCAGGGTGTGAAGTTCGGGGGGGGGGGGGGGGGGGGTTCAGATCCCAGAAAACCGAACCCACTCATCTCTATTTGGTACACATTTCTACTAATACTATGCTCAAGGGCGTAGGTGCCATAAGGGCAGGGGGTGCAGTTGCTACGGGGCCCAGAGCTGAGAGGGGCCCACCTTCCCTGGCAAAATTGTGTGTTATATACATTTTCATCATTGGGTGGTACATAGGGGCCCTTACAAACCTTTGCCTTGTGGTCTACAATATATATATAGGTATGCCCCTGGACCTGCTCATTGTAATGTGATATAAAATGAACTGAAGGGCATTATAATGCTACATTATATGAAATGGGGCACTGTAATGTGGCACAATATGAAGTGGGGACACTGTATGTCATAATGTGAATTGGGAGTCCTGTGTTGCGTAATGTGTACTGGCAGCCCTACAATGTGACAAAATATGAACTAGGACTTTACTATGGGGCATAACATTAACCAAGGCACTGCTATGGTTCAGAAAATGAACTAGGGTGATATTATGGGGTATAGAAATAACAACTGCTGCAGAAAGGTATTGGAACAGAGGCCCCTTCAAAATGTTGCTATGGGGCCTACAAAGTTCTGGCTACGCCCATGACTATGCTACCAATATTTCTCTTACGTCCTAGAGGATGCTGGGGACTCCGTAAGGACCATGGGGAATAGACGGGCTCCACAGGAGACATGGGCACTAAAAAGAACTTTAGGTATGGGTGTGCACTGGCTCCTCCCTCTATGCCCCTCCTCCAGACCTCAGTTTAATACTGTGCCCAGAGGAGACTGGGTGCACTACAGGGAGCTCTCCTGAGCTTCGTGAAAGAAAGTATTTTGTTAGGTTTTTTATTTTCAGGGAGACATGCTGGCAACAGGCTCCCTGCATCGTGGGACTGAGGAGAGAGAAGCAGACCTACTTAAATGCTAGGCTCTGCTTCTTAGGCTACTGGACACCATTAGCTCCAGAGGGAGTCAGAACGCAGGTCTCCCCTAGCGGTTCGTCCCGGAGCCGCGCCGCCGTCCTCCTCGCAGAGCCGGAAGATAGAAGCCGGGTGAGTATAAGAAGATAGAAGACTTCAGAGGCGGCAGAAGACTTCATATCTTCACTGAGGTAATGCGCTGCGCGCCATTGCTCCCACACAGAACACACACACAGCGCACACTGTGGGGTGCAGGGCGCGGGGGGGGGGGGGGGGGGGGCGCCCTGGGCAGCAATGTATACCTCTAGGACTGGCTATGATTAGATTTACACTATTTAGTTTCAGAGTATCCCCGCCAGTTTGTTTTAAAAAAGCGGGACCGAAGCCACTGAGGGGGCGGGGCTTCTTCCTCAGCACTCACCAGCGCCATTTTCTCCACAGCACACGCTGAGAAGCTGGCTCCCCGGACTCTCCCCTGCTGATTACCGGTGACAGAGGGTTTTAAAGAAGGGGGGGGGCACATCATTTGACACAGTGAATATATATAAAAAGCGCTATATCTGGGTACATTTTTGTTTTTCCAGGGTTATTGGCGCTGGGTGTGTGCTGGCATACTCTCTCTCTATCTCTTCAAAGGGCATTGCGGGGAAACTGTCTCCAGATAGAGCTTTCCCTGAGTGTGTGGTGTGTCAGTACGTGCGTGTCGGCATGTCTGAAGCGGAAGGCTCTCCTAGGGATGAGGTGGAGCGCATGAGTGTGGTGTCGCCGTCGGCAACGCCGACACATGACTGGATGGATATGTGGAATATTTTAAATGCAAATGTAAATTTATTGCACAAACGTTTGGACAAAGCAGAGTCCAGGGTCAGACCCTGCCTTTCTCTTTGTCACAGGGGCCTTCGGGGTCTCAAAAGCGCCCACTTTCTCAGATAGTTGACACAGATACCGACACAGATTCTGACTCTAGTGTCGATTATGATGATGCGAGGTTGCAGCCAAAGTTGGCAAAGAGTATTCATTATATGATTATTGCTGTAAATATCCTTTCCCGATCAAGGACAGGATACGGTGGGAATCCTCCCCACGGGTGGACAAGGCGTTGAAGCGCCTTTACAAAAAGGTGGCGCTGGCGTCTCAGGATACCGCTGCCCTAAGGGATCCTGCTGACCGCAAGCAGGAAACTACCTTGAAGTCAATTTATACACATACCGGTACATTACTCAGACCGGCAATAGCGTCGGCTTGGGTTTGTAGCGCTGTACTAGCGTGGACCGATACCTTATCTGCTGATATGGATACGATGGATAAGGAAACTATTTTATTGACCCTGGGCCATATTAAGGATGCGGTCCTTTATATGAGAGAGGCCCAGAGCGAACGCTTTGGCGATTTCTGCCAGGCGAGCACTGTGGACCCGACAGTGGACGGGTGATGCCGACTTGAAACGGCATATGGAGGTTTTACCTTACAATGGTGAAGAGTTGTTTGGGGAAGGTCTTGCGGACCTAGTCTCCACAGCTACTGCTGGTAAATCAACTTTTTTACCTTATGTTTCCTCACAGCCTAAGAAAGCACCACATTATCAGATGCAGTCCTTTCGGCCGCATAAATCCAAGAGAGCCCGGGGATCTTCCTTTCTTGCCAGAGGTAAGGGCAAGGGGAAAAAGCTGCCAGCTATAGCCAGTTTCCAGGAACAAAAGTCCTCCCCGGCTTCTACTAAATCCACCGCATGACGCTGGGGCTCCGCGGGTGGAGTCCGCTCCTGTGGGGGCACGTCTTCGTCTTTTCAGCCAGGTCTGGGTTCATTCTCAGGTGGACCCCTTGGCAATAGACATTGTTTCCCAGGGGTACAAGCTGGAATTCGAAGAGGTGCCTCCTCGCCGGTTTTTCAAATCGGCACTGCTGACTTCTTCCCCAGAGAGGGAGGTAGTTTTGGCAGCAATTCAAAAGTTCTGCCTTCAACAAGTGGTGGTCAAAGTTCCCCTGCAGCAGCAGGGGATGGGCTATTACTCAACCCTGTTTGTGGTCCCGAAATCGGACGGTTCGGTCAGACCAATTCTGAATTTAAAATCCTTAAACCTATACTTAAAGAGGTTCAAGTTCAAGATGGAATCGCTCAGGGCGGTCATTGCAAGTCTGGAAGAGGGAGATTATATGGTGTCCCTAGACATAAAGGATGCATACCTTCATGTCCCCAATTATCAACCTCATCAGGCGTTCCTGAGATTTATAGTGCAGGATTGTCATTACCAATTTCAGACGTTGCCGTTTGGGCTTTCCACGGCCCCGAGGATTTTTACCAAATTAATGGCAGAGATGATGGTGTTCCTGCGCAAGCAGGGTGTCACAATTATCCCGTACTTGGACGATCTCCTGATAAAAGCGAGATCGAGAGAATGATTGCTAGACAGCGTATCACTCTCCCTGAGGGTGTTACAACAACACGGTTGGATTCTAAATCTACCAAAGTCACAGTTAGTTCCAACGACCCGATTGCCTTTCTTAGGCATGATTCTGGACACGGAACAAAGGAGGGTCTTTCTCCCGATGGAAAAGGCCCAGGAACTTCAGAGCTTGGTCAGGGACCTGTTGAGGCCGGACAGGGTGTCGGTACATCACTGCACTCGAGTGCTGGGGAAAATGGTGACGTCTTACGAGGCCATTCCATTCGGCAGGTTCCATGCCAGGACTTTTCAGTGGGACCTTCTGGACAAGTGGTCGGGGTCACATCTACAGATTCATCAAATGATCCACCTGTCCCCCAGGGCCAGGGTATCTCTCCTGTGGTGGCTACAGAGTTCTCACCTTCTAGGGGGTCGCAGGTTCGGCATCCAGGACTGGGTTCTGATGACCACGGACGCGAGCCTCCGAGGATGGGGAGCAGTCACACAGGGAAGAAGCTTCCAGGGTCTGTGGTCAAGCCAGGAAGCTTGTCTACACATCAACGTTCTGGAATTAAGGGCCATATACAACGGCCTTCGTCAGGCGGAGACCTTACTTCAAGGTCTACCGGTTCTAATTCAGTCAGACAACATCACAGCAGTGGCTCATGTAAACCGCCAAGGCGGCACGAGGAGCAGAGTGGCAATGGCAGAAGTCTCAAGGATTCTTCGATGGGCGGAGAGTCATGTAAGCGCTCTGACAGCAGTCTTCATTCCGGGAGTGGACAACTGGGAAGCAGACTTCCTAAGCAGACACGATCTGCATCCAGGAGAGTGGGGACTTCATCAAGAAGTCTTCGCAGAGATTGTAAGTCAGTGGGGACTGCCTCAAATAGACATGATGGCTTCACGCCTCAACAAAAAACTTCCGAGATATTGCGCCAGGTCAAGGGACCCTCAGGCATTTGCAGTGGACGCACTGGTGACACCGTGGGTGTTTCAGTCGGTCTATGTGTTCCCCCTTCTTCCTCTCATCTCAAAGATACTGAGAATCATAAGGCGAAGAGGAATTCGGACAATTCTCATTGTTCCAGATTGGCCTCGAAGGGCCTGGTATCCGGATCTGCAGAAGATGCTCACCGAAGATCAGTGGCCTCTTCCTCTCAGGGAAGACCTGTTATAACAAGGGCCCTGTCTATTCCAGGACTTACCGCGACTGCGTTTGACGGCATGGCGGTTGAACGCAGGATCCTAGCGGAGAAGGGCATTCTGGAGGAGGTCATTCCTACTCTGATAAAGGCTAGGAAGGAGGTGACATCGAAACATTATCACCGTATCTGGAAGAAGTATCTGTCTTGGTGCGAAGCCAAGACTGCTCCTCCGGCAGAATTCCATCTTGGCCGTTTTCTCCACTTCCTACAAACTGGAGTGAATTTGGGCCTAAAATTAGGCTTCATTAAGGTTCAGATTTCGTCCCTATCCATTTTCTTTCAAAAGGAATTGGCTTCTCTTCCAGAAGTCCAGACTTTCGTGAAAGGGGTGCTGCATATCCAGCCTCCTTTTGTGCCCCTGGTGGCACCATGGGACCTTAACGTGGTGTTACGGTTCCTTAAGTCTCACTGGTTTGAGCCTCTTCAGACAGTTGAATTAAAGTATCCCACTTGGAAAGTGGTCATGCTATTGGCCTTGGGGTCGGCACGGCGAGTGTCGGAGTTGGCGGCTTTGTCTCACAAAAGCCCTTACCTGATTTTCCAGGTGGATAGAGCTGAGTTGCGGACTCGTCCTCAATTTTTTCCTAAGGTGGTTTCTTCTTTTCATATGAACCAACCTATTGTGGTGCCTGTGGCTACAAGGGACGTGGAGGATTCCGAGTCCCTGGATGTGGTCAGGGCATTGAAAATTTATGTGGCCAGAACGGCTCGGGTTAGGAAAACAGAGGCCCTGTTTATCCTATATGCAGCCAACAAGGTGGCGCTCCTGCGTCTAAACAGACTATTGCTCGCTGGATCTGTAACACGATTCAGCAGGCCTATTCTACGGCTGGATTGCCGTTACCGAATTCGGTAAAAGCCCATTCCACTCGGAAGGTGGGCTCTTCTTGGGCGGCTGCCAGAGGCGTCTCGGCGTTACAGCTTTGCCGGGCAGCGACTTGGTCGGGTTCAAACACTTTTGCAAAGTTCTACAAGTTTGATACCCTGGCTGAGGAGGACCTCATGTTTGCTCATTCGGTGCTGCAGAGTCATCCGCACTCTCCCGCCCGTGTTGGAGCTTTGGTATAATCCCCATGGTCCTTACGAAGTCCCCAGCATCCTCTAGGACGTAAGAGAAAATAAGATTTTAAACCTACCGGTAAATCTTTTTCTCCTAGTCCGTAGAGGATGCTGGGCGCCCGTCCCAGTGTGGACTAAATTCTGCAAGACTTGTTTATAGTTTGCTTACATAAGGGTTATGTTACAGTTTTAATCAGTCTCGGGCTGATGCTGTTTTGTTTCATACTGTTAACTGGTTCGTATATTCCATGTTATACGGTGTGGATGGTGTGGGCTGGTATGAATCTTGCCCTTAGATTAACAAAAATCCTTTCCTCGTACTGTCCGTCTCCTCTGGGCACAGTTTCTCTAACTGAGGTCTGGAGGAGGGGCATAGAGGGAGGAGCCAGTGCACACCCACACCCATACCTAAAGTTCTTTTTAGTGCCCATGTCTCCTGCGGAGCCCGTCTATTCCCCATGGTCCTTACGGAGTCCCCAGCATCCTCTACGGACTAGGAGAAAAAGATTTACTGGTAGGTTTAAAATCTTATTATTACATGATTGAGTGTATTAAAGTATTTATTTTTTATAGAACCTTTTCTATTGCATCTCTCTCTCTCTCTCTCTCTCTCTCTCTCTCTCTCTCTCTCTCTCTCTCTCTCAATTCCGTGCAGGAAGTAGTTCCAGGATGGACAGTGAATTAGAGATGAGCGGGTTCGGTTTCTCTGAATCCGAACCCGCCAGAACTTCATGTTTTTTTTCACGGGTCCGAGCGACTCGGATCTTCCCGCCTTGCTCGGTTAACCCGAGCGCGCCCGAACGTCATCATGACGCTGTCGGATTCTCGCGAGGCTCGGATTCTATCGCGAGACTCGGATTCTATATAAGGAGCCGCGCGTCGCCGCCATTTTCACACGTGCATTGAGATTGATAGGGAGAGGACGTGGCTGGCGTCCTCTCCGTTTAGACACTTGATTTACTAATTTTGGGGAGCATTAGGAGTACTCAGTAGTGTACAGTGCAGAGTTTTGCTGATAGTGACCAGTGACCACCACTTTTATTTATAATCCGTTCTCTGCCTGAAAAAAGCGATACACAGCACACAGTGACTCAGTCACATACCATATCTGTGTGCACTGCTCAGGCTCAGGCCAGTGTGCTGCATCATCTATTATCTATATATAATATTATATATCTGTCTGACTGCTCAGCTCACACAGCTTATAATTGTGGGGGAGACTGGGGAGCACTACTGCAGTGCCAGTTATAGGTTATAGCAGGAGCCAGGAGTACATAATATATTATATAGTGAGTGACCACCAGACACACAGTGCAGTTTATTTAATATATCCGTTCTCTGCCTGAAAAAAGCGATACACACAGTGACTCAGTCAGTCACATACCATATCTGTGTGCACTGCTCAGGCTCAGGCCAGTGTGCTGCATCATCTATATATATTATATATCTGTCTGACTGCTCAGCTCACACAGCTTATAATTGTGGGGGAGACTGGGGAGCACTACTGCAGTGCCAGTTATAGGTTATAGCAGGAGCCAGGAGTACATAATATTATATTAAAATTAAACAGTGCACACTTTTGCTGCAGGAGTGCCACTGCCAGTGTGACTAGTGACCAGTGACCTGACCACCAGTATATAATATTAGTAGTATACTATCTCTTTATCAACCAGTCTATATTAGCAGCAGACACAGTACAGTGCGGTAATTCACGGCTGTGGCTACCTCTGTGTCGGCACTCGGCAGCCCGTCCATAATTGTATATACCACCTAACCGTGGTTTTTTTTTCTTTCTTTATACATACATACTAGTTACGAGTATACTATCTCTTTATCAACCAGTCTATATATTAGCAGCAGACACAGTACAGTGCGGTAGTTCACGGCTGTGGCTACCTCTGTGTCGGCACTCGGCAGCCCGTCCATAATTGTATATACCACCTAACCGTGGTTTTTTTTTCTTTCTTTATACATACATACTAGTTACGAGTATACTATCTCTTTATCAACCAGTCTATATATTAGCAGCAGACACAGTACAGTGCGGTAGTTCACGGCTGTGGCTACCTCTGTGTCGGCACTCGGCAGCCCGTCCATAATTGTATATACCACCTAACCGTGGTTTTTTTTTCTTTCTTTATACATACATACTAGTTACGAGTATACTATCTCTTTATCAACCAGTCTATATATTAGCAGCAGACACAGTACAGTGCGGTAGTTCACGGCTGTGGCTACCTCTGTGTCGGCACTCGGCAGCCCGTCCATAATTGTATATACCACCTAACCGTGGTTTTTTTTTCTTTCTTTATACATACATACTAGTTACGAGTATACTATCTCTTTATCAACCAGTCTATATATTAGCAGCAGACACAGTACAGTGCGGTAGTTCACGGCTGTGGCTACCTCTGTGTCGGCACTCGGCAGCCCGTCCATAATTGTATATACCACCTAACCGTGGTTTTTTTTTCTTTCTTTATACATACATACTAGTTACGAGTATACTATCTCTTTATCAACCAGTCTATATATTAGCAGCAGACACAGTACAGTGCGGTAGTTCACGGCTGTGGCTACCTCTGTGTCGGCACTCGGCAGCCCGTCCATAATTGTATATACCACCTAACCGTGGTTTTTTTTTCTTTCTTTATACATACATACTAGTTACGAGTATACTATCTCTTTATCAACCAGTCTATATATTAGCAGTAGACACAGTACAGTGCGGTAGTTCACGGCTGTGGCTACCTCTGTGTCGGCACTCGGCAGCCCGTCCATAATTGTATACTAGTATCCAATCCATCCATCTCCATTGTTTACCTGAGGTGCCTTTTAGTTGTGCCTATTAAAATATGGAGAACAAAAATGTTGAGGTTCCAAAATTAGGGAAAGATCAAGATCCACTTCCACCTCGTGCTGAAGCTGCTGCCACTAGTCATGGCCGAGACGATGAAATGCCAGCAACGTCGTCTGCCAAGGCCGATGCCCAATGGCATAGTACAGAGCATGTCAAAACCAAAACACCAAATATCAGTAAAAAAAGGACTCCAAAACCTAAAATAAAATTGTCGGAGGAGAAGCGTAAACTTGCCAATATGCCATTTACCACACGGAGTGGCAAGGAACGGCTGAGGCCCTGGCCTATGTTCATGGCTAGTGGTTCAGCTTCACATGAGGATGGAAGCACTCAGCCTCTCGCTAGAAAACTGAAAAGACTCAAGCTGGCAAAAGCACCGCAAAGAACTGTGCGTTCTTTGAAATCCCAAATCCACAAGGAGAGTCCAATTGTGTCGGTTGCGATGCCTGACCTTCCCAACACTGGACGTGAAGAGCATGCGCCTTCCACCATTTGCACGCCCCCTGCAAGTGCTGGAAGGAGCACCCGCAGTCCAGTTCCTGATAGTCAGATTGAAGATGTCAGTGTTGAAGTACACCAGGATGAGGAGGATATGGGTGTTGCTGGCGCTGGGGAGGAAATTGACCAGGAGGATTCTGATGGTGAGGTGGTTTGTTTAAGTCAGGCACCCGGGGAGACACCTGTTGTCCGTGGGAGGAATATGGCCGTTGACATGCCAGGTGAAAATACCAAAAAAATCAGCTCTTCGGTGTGGAGGTATTTCACCAGAAATGCGGACAACAGGTGTCAAGCCGTGTGTTCCCTTTGTCAAGCTGTAATAAGTAGGGGTAAGGACGTTAACCACCTCGGAACATCCTCCCTTATACGTCACCTGCAGCGCATTCATAATAAGTCAGTGACAAGTTCAAAAACTTTGGGTGACAGCGGAAGCAGTCCACTGACCAGTAAATCCCTTCCTCTTGTAACCAAGCTCACGCAAACCACCCCACCAACTCCCTCAGTGTCAATTTCCTCCTTCCCCAGGAATGCCAATAGTCCTGCAGGCCATGTCACTGGCAAGTCTGACGAGTCCTCTCCTGCCTGGGATTCCTCCGATGCATCCTTGCGTGTAACGCCTACTGCTGCTGGCGCTGCTGTTGTTGCCGCTGGGAGTCGATGGTCATCCCAGAGGGGAAGTCGTAAGCCCACTTGTACTACTTCCAGTAAGCAATTGACTGTTCAACAGTCCTTTGCGAGGAAGATGAAATATCACAGCAGTCATCCTACTGCAAAGCGGATAACTGAGTCCTTGACAACTATGTTGGTGTTAGACGTGCGTCCGGTATCCGCCGTTAGTTCACAGGGAACTAGACAATTTATTGAGGCAGTGTGCCCCCGTTACCAAATACCATCTAGGTTCCACTTCTCTAGGCAGGCGATACCGAGAATGTACACGGACGTCAGAAAAAGACTCACCAGTCTCCTAAAAAATGCAGTTGTACCCAATGTCCACTTAACCACGGACATGTGGACAAGTGGAGCAGGGCAGGGTCAGGACTATATGACTGTGACAGCCCACTGGGTAGATGTATGGACTCCCGCCGCAAGAACAGCAGCGGCGGCACCAGTAGCAGCATCTCGCAAACGCCAACTCTTTCCTAGGCAGGCTACGCTTTGTATCACCGCTTTCCAGAATACGCACACAGCTGAAAACCTCTTACGGCAACTGAGGAAGATCATCGCGGAATGGCTTACCCCAATTGGACTCTCCTGTGGATTTGTGGCATCGGACAACGCCAGCAATATTGTGTGTGCATTAAATATGGGCAAATTCCAGCACGTCCCATGTTTTGCACATACCTTGAATTTGGTGGTGCAGAATTTTTAAAAAAACGACAGGGGCGTGCAAGAGATGCTGTCGGTGGCCAGAAAAATTGCGGGACACTTTCGGCGTACAGGCACCACGTACAGAAGACTGGAGCACCACCAAAAACTACTGAACCTGCCCTGCCATCATCTGAAGCAAGAAGTGGTAACGAGGTGGAATTCAACCCTCTATATGCTTCAGAGGTTGGAGGAGCAGCAAAAGGCCATTCAAGCCTATACAATTGAGCACGATATAGGAGATGGACTGCACCTGTCTCAAGTGCAGTGGAGAATGATTTCAACGTTGTGCAAGGTTCTGATGCCCTTTGAACTTGCCACACGTGAAGTCAGTTCAGACACTGCCAGCCTGAGTCAGGTCATTCCCCTCATCAGGCTTTTGCAGAAGAAGCTGGAGGCATTGAAGAAGGAGCTAAAAGGGAGCGATTCCGCTAGGCATGTGGGACTTGTGGATGCAGCCCTTAATTCGCTTAAAAAGGATTCACGGGTGGTCAATCTGTTGAAATCAGAGCACTACATTTTGGCCACCGTGCTCGATCCTAGATTTAAAGCCTACCTTGGATCTCTCTTTCCGGCAGACACAGGTCTGCTGGGGTTGAAAGACCTGCTGGTGACAAAATTGTCAAGTCAAGCGGAACGCGACCTGTCAACATCTCCTCCTTCACATTCTCCCGCAACTGGGGGTGCGAGGAAAAGGCTCAGAATTCCGAGCCCACCCGCTGGCGGTGATGCAGGGCAGTCTGGAGCGACTGCTGATGCTGACATCTGGTCCGGACTGAAGGACCTGACAACGATTACGGACATGTCGTCTACTGTCACTGCATATGATTCTCTCAACATTGATAGAATGGTGGAGGATTATATGAGTGACCGCATCCAAGTAGGCACGTCACACAGTCCGTACTTATACTGGCAGGAAAAAGAGGCAATTTGGAGGCCCTTGCACAAACTGGCTTTATTCTACCTAAGTTGCCCTCCCACAAGTGTGTACTCCGAAAGAGTGTTTAGTGCCGCCGCTCACCTTGTCAGCAATCGGCGTACGAGGTTACATCCAGAAAATGTGGAGAAGATGATGTTCATTAAAATGAATTATAATCAATTCCTCCGCGGAGACATTGACCAGCAGCAATTGCCTCCACAAAGTACACAGGGAGCTGAGATGGTGGATTCCAGTGGGGACGAATTGATAATCTGTGAGGAGGGGGATGTACACGGTGATATATCGGAGGGTGAAGATGAGGTGGACATCTTGCCTCTGTAGAGCCAGTTTGTGCAAGGAGAGATTAATTGCTTCTTTTTTGGGGGGGGTCCAAACCAACCCGTCATATCAGTCACAGTCGTGTGGCAGACCCTGTCACTGAAATGATGGGTTGGTTAAAGTGTGCATGTCCTGTTTTGTTTATACAACATAAGGGTGGGTGGGAGGGCCCAAGGACAATTCCATCTTGCACCTCTTTTTTCTTTTCTTTTTCTTTGCATCATGTGCTGATTGGGGAGGGTTTTTGTGGAAGGGACATCCTGCGTGACACTGCAGTGCCACTCCTAGATGGGCCCGGTGTTTGTGTCGGCCACTAGGGTCGCTAATCTTACTCACACAGCTACCTCATTGCGCCTCTTTTTTTCTTTGCGTCATGTGCTGTTTGGGGAGGGTTTTTTGGAAGGGCCATCCTGCGTGACACTGCAGTGCCACTCCTAGATGGGCCCGGTGTTTGTGTCGGCCACTAGGGTCGCTAATCTTACTCACACAGCTACCTCATTGCGCCTCTTTTTTTCTTTGCGTCATGTGCTGTTTGGGGAGGGTTTTTTGGAAGGGACATCCTGCGTGACACTGCAGTGCCACTCCTAGATGGGCCCGGTGTTTGTGTCGGCCACTAGGGTCGCTTATCTTACTCACACAGCGACCTCGGTGCAAATTTTAGGACTAAAAATAATATTGTGAGGTGTGAGGTATTCAGAATAGACTGAAAATGAGTGTAAATTATGGTTTTTGAGGTTAATAATACTTTGGGATCAAAATGACCCCCAAATTCTATGATTTAAGCTGTTTTTTAGTGTTTTTTGAAAAAAACACCCGAATCCAAAACACACCCGAATCCGACAAAAAAAATTCGGTGAGGTTTTGCCAAAACGCGTTCGAACCCAAAACACGGCCGCGGAACCGAACCCAAAACCAAAACACAAAACCCGAAAAATTTCAGGCGCTCATCTCTACAGTGAATATGACAGAATGAAGGTGACGGCATGTTGACAACATGCTACTTACAGCATGTTAGCCAGATCAAGAGCACAACTTTAAACTTACTGCCTTCGCAGCATGTTTACAGTTGTTCCAGTTAAAATGCTGTAAGTAACATTGGGCCTAATTCAGAGTTGATCGCAGCAGCAATTTTGTTAGCAGTTGGGCAAAACCATGTGCACTGCAGGAGGGGCAGATATAACATGTGCAGAGAGAGATTAGATTTGGGTGGGGTGCAGAGCCGGCCATAGGCATAGGCAAACTAGGCAATTGCCTAGGGCATTTGATATGCCTAGGGGCATCAGCAGCTTCTGCTGATTAAAATGATATGCAGCATGCCTATATTCTGTGTGTAGCATTTCATATGCAGATACAGCCACAGTCTCACACAGTATATAGCAATGCTACATATCATTTTAATCAGCAGAAGCTGCTTGTGCGTCCTAGCCACATAGCAATTCAAATAAGCTGCATTTTCATAAAAAAAGGTGCCCAACGTTAGCATTGAGGCAAGATTTATGAGGACACATCTGTATCCAAGCAGAGGCAGAGATCACAGTGTTAGTGGCAGTGTGAGTGCTGTGTGCATGTGAGTTAGTTGGTTGTGCAGTAGTGTTCAGCATATGTGTAAGCAGCATTATGTGTGTCATGTAAAAATGCATTAATAATGTGCGGCATATGTGTAAGGGGCACTATGTGTAAAAGGGCATTAATAAAGGTTGTCATAATGTGTAAGGTGCATTATGTTTATAAGGACATTAATAATGTGTCTCATATGTGTAAGGGGCATTACTCTGTGGCATTATGTGTATAAGGTGCTCTACTATGTGGCGTTGCGTATAGAAAGGGCACTACTGTGTCGTCTAATGTGAATAAAGAGCAATAGGGTGTGGTGTAATGTGAATAAGGAGCAATTCAGTGTGATGTAATGTGAATAAGGGGTTCTACTGTGAGGAGTAACGTTTATAAGGTAAAGTGATACTACTGTGGGATGTAATATGAATTATGGACACTATCGCATGATCAAATGTGAATAAAGTTGCAGTACTGTGTGGCGTAATTGGAATTGTGGTTACTATTGTGTGGCCATGCCCCTCGCCAGCAAAAACACACCCCTTTTTGGGCTGAGCACCAAATGTGCGAACTGTTCCTATTTAAAATATAGGGGGTACAAACACCAAAAAAAGGACTGCTATGGGGGAGGGGTGATGGTGGTGCAAGGTCAGAGGCGGAACCAGCGGTGGTGCTAGGGGGCACCAGCCAAAATCTTGCCTAGGGCATCATATTGGTTAGGGCCGGCTCTGGTGGGGTGAATTCAAACTGAAATCTAAATTGCAGTGTAAAAATAAAGCAGCCAGTATTTACCCTGCACAGAAACAAAATAACCCACCCAAATCTAACTCTCTCTGCAAATGTTATATCTGCCCCCCCTGCAGTGCACATGGGGGGTAATTCCAAGTTGATCGCAGCAGGAATTTTTTTAGCAGTTGGGCAAAACCATGTGCACTGCAGGGGAGGCAGATATAACATTTATCCATTTATTTTTACACTGCAAATTAGATTGCAGATTGAACACACCACACCCAAATCTAACTCTCTCTGCACATGTTAACTCTGCCTCCCCTACAGTGCACATGGTTTTGCCCAACTGCTAACAACATTCCTGCTGCGATCAACTTGGAATTACCCCCATTAACCTTGTTCACATGCTAACGCCTGCATTCTGGGATTAACATAGAGTTGATCCCATGTACCCATCCCATCCAGCGCTCTCCCCCCCCCCCCCCCACCCCATTCTTTGCATTTTTATGCTCTACCACTTGCACTAATTGTAAAATAGTGCTAGACACACCCAATAGGAAGTGTTATACCCCTTTTCCATTAGCTCAAATACACGGGTAAATGCACGGGGGCGCGCATTTACCCGTGTTTTTTGCAAGTGGAAAAGGGTAAACCCGGATCAAGTGACCCGTGAATCCTACCCGGCTATCTACCTGGGTAGGACGCGGGAATGATCCGCGTAGGGTTGTAGTGTAAACGGGAGCCGTGTTGATGCGACACGGCTCCTGTTTACACTGTATGGAAGGGCGGCGCTGGGAGATCATGTGATCTCCCTGCGCCGCCCCTGCCGCGTCACTAGAAGCGTCACCAACCCGGCATGGTTCCGGTATGAATGGTCGACCATGTTATGGTCGACAGTCATTAGGTCGACCACTATTGGTCGACATTGACATGGTCGACATGGACACATGGTAGACACATGAAAATGGTCGACACATGAAAAGGTCGACATGAGTTTTTTAACCTTTTTTTGTGTCGTTTTTTGCGTAAAGTGACTGGGAACCCCAATTAGTGCACCGCGTCCCCTCGCATGGCTCGCTTCGCTCGCCATGCTTCGGGCATGGTGCCTTCGCTTCGCTCGGCAGAGATTACCGTTCCAATCGTAGTCCACATGGATCGTAAAGTATGGAAAAGTTCCCCAAAAGAAAAAAAAGTTAAAAAACTCATGTCGACCTTTTCATGTGTCGACCTTTCACGTGTCGACCATTTTCATGTGTCGACCATGTGTCCATGTCGACCATGTGAATGTCGACCAATAGTGGTCGACCTAATGACTGTCGACCATAACATGGTCGACCATGTGAACGGATACCCCCGGCATATGCCGGGTTGTGACTGCTGATGGGAAAGGGGCCGAGCACGGGTCGCAGCAGGGGGCAGCTCCCGTGTCAGGCTCCCGGCTGCGACCCGTGCTCGTAGGAGGAAAAGGGGTATAAGACACACTTAATAGGTGGTTCTATACATACCCCTCTAGCAGTGCACACCCTAATAAAATGTGCTGTACAGCCCTATGCACACAATAATGAGGAACATAAACTGCTGGCTGTATGGCCACCAGTCAGCCCATTTTATTTAGTTTTTACAGAAACATAGAATTTGACGGCAGACAAGAACCACTTGTTCCCAGGGTCAGACTGGCCCAAAGGGGTACAGGGGAAACCACCGGTGGGCCCCACTGTCTAGGACCCCACTCCTTCCTCTAGGGATCAGATTCCAGACTGTGCACTTTTATTATACATGGTAGATAACTAGATTTGTTGCATTACACTGGACAAGTCTATTGTGTATTTCAAGCCTCTGTGGGGTTTGGCCACACCCCCTTTGTAGGCTGACCACACCCCTAAGTATGGGTCCCTATCACTGCATTCCCCCGGTGGGCCCTTCATGCCCCAGTCCGACACTGCTTGTCCCATCTAGTCTGTCCGCAACTGCAATGCTCTTTGTGCTGAATGGTGGTCATTGCAATCTTTGTGTATCTTGGGGAAGAGTGGGATGTGGTGTCTCTTACCCAGGGCACCAGGATATCTAGTTACAGCTTTGTGCACACCTGCTTAGAAATACCAGTTGTCAATGACTGCTTTATTATTTATTACTTAATGGATGCTGCTGCCTGACAACAGTCATTTTGAGTTTCCCCATCGACTGTTATTTTGCTATCTTCTGTAGTGTTCTGTGAGTGTTCACCACACTCTATGCATTTTAGACCAAACACATTAAATGGAGGGATAGGGCACAAGCCAAGCTAAGTTTTCCATAGGTGTAAGAAAGCCTAGCTTCAGGCTCACAGTAATTTTGAAAATTCCACTGTAGGCTCCACTGCTTCAGGGTCCCACCCATAGGCAAACACAGGGGATGGGGGTTCCAGTTGCCTGGAAACCCCCCTTGTACCCTACATGTAGAATGATGCTGGTGCACATGCACAGCGACAGCAGATTTACCTACCAAGTCTGCTGTGTGTGTCTGTGGATCTGAGGGCTCAGTCATTGCACCAGTGAGAGAATCTGGTAAGTGGCTTACCGTGATTATTGGGCCTGCAAATGTCTGATGTACTGTATTATATAAACTGCACTTTGTTTGGGGCAGACTATAGCTTATAACATGCTTACTATGCATCCTATATTGGCTGGTGAGAATAGCTCTGTGGGTGGACAGGGCAATTAAAAAGTATTAATAGGTGCTGCTGACCATTTTTTTGTGTTTCCCTGATCCTTGGAGACTTTCTGACCCTTGGGGCCTAGTACAGGTGTGCCCTTGGTCGCCGGGCCTGTGTAGAAGAGGATGAGGCCTGCAGACAAGGAGATGGAGGGTATACAATAATCAATTCCCCAATATGAGCTGTCTGTATTAATGTGCTGTCTTGCCTGTTATTTATCATTGCTTCCTTAATTTTATCCATCTCTACTTTTTACTTCACAGGTCCCACATTATCAATGTAATAATAAGTTTGGGAGCAGCTGTTCAAATCAGTAATTTGCTCTACTGTTACTGGTTACATAGTGAATTTAGATGAAATTTGTGGTGTCCATTCCACATGCATACGGCTTGTGTAAGCAAGCTTCCACTTAAAAAACAAAACATATATCTAGGCCAGATAGTTACATCAAATTGACTGAGGTACTAATTTAGTCACCTGTGCTAGAGCATGAATATCCTTAAAACCTGGACTGTAATGGTGGAGTTTGTGAAAATCTGATTCAGGCTATGCTCATATGAGACCTTCATCTTTACTCCATGACAACATTTGATTATAGCAATACCATTAATTGGGTGATATTGGAAGCTTGATAGCAGTGTAAAATACTAGCTAAATGCAGATAGGCTCAGCTATTTCTATCTATAGCTGACGCCGGGCCACATCCTCTCCCACTGTTAGTAGCAGACCTGTATTAATTAATTTTTATGTATTTATTAACAGTTTCTTATATAGCGAAGCATATTCCCTTGCGCTTTACATTTGGAACAGTAACAAAACTGGGTAAAACAGACAGACCTAGAGGTAGGAAGCCCTGCTCGCAAGCTTACAATCTATAGAACCACTTCTTCCCTGCCAGTGCCGGAATAACAATGGGACGGATGGAGCTGCAGCTCCAGGCCCCCCATTGTAAATATGCCCACACGACCCCAACCCAAAGGCCTATCTGTAACTGCCGTTTCTCGCCCGAATACACCTGACATTATCCTGACCCCTCCCACCCCGTCCGAATCCCCGCCCCCACGATCGTCTGCTAACCTCAAGGTCCATACACACTTGCCGATTAAATGAGCGACGTCGCTCATTTTCCCCCTCCATGAGCGACGTCGCTCATTTAATCGGTAAGTGTGTATGCCGCCAGCGACGGACGATGCGCGGCCCCGCGGGTCGGCAACGATCGTCGCTGTCGGCAGGGCATGCATGAAGGATGTGGACGGTCGTCCACGACCTTCATGCAGGGCTGGCGGGGGCGTGACGTCACTGAGCGATATGAGCTGTCATATCGCTCAGTACGTACAGGCGGCCGCCGACCGGCCGGCCCGGGAGGGGGAAACGTTAGACGATGTCGCTCACAGAGCGACAACGTCTAATGTGTATGGGCCTTTAGACTCGGACTGCGCACAGTTGGATAAATCACCAGTGAGCTCCCAGTTCCCTGCTCTGTAACCCCGCCCACTATCATAGGGGGGCGTGGCCAAGGCAGGGTCGGCTGATGACTGTCAGGGTGAAGCTGTATACAGCAGTCACTACTTCAGCAGCTGCTGCTGTGCTGCGTACAGTGAGTGGACTGGCCTGCTAATGTAACGCTGAGGAGATTCCTGCTCGGTGCAGGAACTCCCCAGCAGTGTCTGCTGTGCTCCGATTGGCAGAGTGACACATCACTCAGTCACTCAGCCAATCGGAGCACAGACAACCCCACACCCTTCCCAGACAGGAGGCTTGCTAGTCTGACTCTGCATGAAATTGAGGGCGGAAGCTCAACACTAACACGGCACAAATGGTAAGTGTAGTGTCAGTGTGTCACATACTATGTACTGTATGTGTATAGCACTGTACTAAGCGAGGCCCTCCCCCTCTTCTCCCCAGAGCCTACATGTTCCTTATAGCCTTATCCCCTGGATGTAGCAGCCCCCTTATGTAACCCCCTCCCTCCCGGCTGCCTTTTCTACAGTATGTATAGCTATATATAATATGCATATACTGTGTGTGTATATTCTATGTACGTGTATACCATGTGTTTGTGTGCTATATGTGTAAATATATATATATAAACAAATCAGCCTGTTTATATGTTTTTATTCATTGAGCAACACGTGGGAGGGCACCCAGGCAATATTGGAGAGCTGTGGAATTGAGTGGCGACACACTTTCATGCTTAACTACAGTATATTTAACATACAGATGGAGCCACGCTAATCGTGGCTCCGTCTGCGCCCAGGCGCGTCCGTGATGCGCACGCACCCCGTTCACAAGAATGGGAGCGTCTCTGTTCACTCCCGGCGGGGCTAGGCGGCCGGATCGCCTAGTCCTGCCGGGAGTGCACCTATATGATAGAGCCGCACTAGATGAGAGCAGCTCCATGTGCATGCAGATATATATACACATACTCTATATATGTACAGGGTGGTCTTCAGTTTTCCGGCTGTTGGGATCTTGGCGCACAGTATACCGGCGCCGGAATCCCGACACCCGGCATACCGACAACTTTTCTCCCTCTTGGGGATTCACGACCCCCCTGGAGGGAGAATAAATAGCGTGACGCGTGTAGCGAGCGCAGCGAGCCCGCTAGGTGCTCATTTGCGCTCGCCCAGCTGTCAGTATGCCGGCGGTCAGGATCCCGGTGCCGGTATGCTGGCCGCCGGCATACCATACTACACCCTATGTACACTGTATCTGCAGGCACACTATGTACACTATATATAGTCTATTTATAGGTATGTATACTATATGTGTGTATGCATACTGTACTATGTATATGTTTTTTGTATTGGTATTTATGCTATGTAAATGTAAACATGCATTCTATGTATACTGTAGATAATGTTTATGTACACTGCAAACATATGCTGGGTGTGATACATTTTACCAGTGTTTGGGATGCCGGCAGTCATAAAACTGACAGTGACATCCCGATGGAGAAGATGTCGACAGGGGTTTGGTAACTATAATTGCCTTCCCCACCAACCCCCCTAACCCTCCCTCCCCGCAGCCTAACCCTAACCCTCCCCAGTGGTGCGTAAACCTAACCCCCCCTTCTCACAGCCCCCCTGCAGCCTAACCCCCCCCCGGTGGCTCCTATACCTAGCCCCTCCCTCCATGACCTAACCCTAAGAGTCCCCAGCATACTTACGATCTTGATTCCGGCGTCAGCATTTCAAGTCATGATGGAGTTCCGGCCGCATGTCGGGATTCTGGCACCAGGATTTGGAGTGACGGCATCCTGACCACCGGCATGCTGAACGTATCCCCATATACTACTATGTATACCGGAGGCAGTCAATTGACCGCCTGTCTGGATCGCGGCGGTCAAGGTACCGACGCTGGAATCCCGACACCAGCTGAAATACCGTCGGTAGGATTCCCGACCGCCGGCTGGTTACCCCTCTTGGGTTGTGGTCCACGCCACCACCCGGAGGGGAGCAGAACCCTGTGGCGACCAGAGGTCGCCACCGGGCCCGAAGCGTGGCGAGCGGACACACTGCACTCGCCGTCGGGATCCCGGCTGTTGGGCTCCCAGCGTCGGTCTTCTGACCGCCGGGATGCCAAATGCCGGGCTCTCGTACTGATCCCACGTATGCATAATATATAGGTATATATATATATATATATATATATACAGGTTGAGTATCCCATATCCAAATATTCCGAAATACGGAATATTCCGAAATACGGACTTTTTTGAGTGAGAGTGAGATAGTGAAACCTTTGTTTTTTGATGGCTCAATGTACACAAACTTTGTTTAATACACAAAGTTATTAAAAATATTGTATTAAATGACCTTCAGGCTGTGTGTATAAGGTGTATATGAAACATAAATGAATTGTGTGAATGTAGACACACTTTGTTTAATGCACAAAGTTATAAAAAATATTGGCTAAAATGACCTTCAGGCTGTGTGTATAAGGTGTATATGTAACATAAATGCATTCTGTGCTTAGATTTAGGTCACATCACCATGATATCTCATTATGGTATGCAATTATTCCAAAATACGGAAAAATCTCATATCCAAAATACCTCTGGTCCCAAGCATTTTGGATAAGGGAGACTCAACCTGTATGTATATATATATATATATATATATATATATGTACACTGTATATCGGGTAGGCAATGTTCAGCACTCCAGCTACAGTTTAACTATACATCCCAGCATGCATTGCCACAGATTTGCTGTTAGGGCAAACTATAACTGTTAAAGGACATGCTGAGATATTTAATTCCACAGCACCTGGAGGGCTGGACATTGCCAATCCCTGCTGTATATATACTGTACATGTATACTGTGGGGTTGTGGCTGCGTGACCGGCTGCCGGGATCACAGTGACTGCATCCCATACCATTTATATGCACATATACTATACATATGGATACTGTATATGTACACTGTGGAGGAGATTCAAATTGTTTTGCACACCCATTCTCCCGTCTAAAATGATGGGAGATCGCGGGGCGCAATTCAATAGTTTTATTTTTAATGCACTAATCTCGCCCAGACAGGCCAGGTTTAGGCACATAAACTTGCTAAACCCACCCAAAATGCTGGGCCTGACGTGAAAGGTGCTGTTTGCACGCTGAAACGGGTCACTTTTCACACACTTCAGCTTGCCACACTGCCGGCTACGAGCTGAAATGTATCTTCCCACGGCTCAGCGTGCCCAAATGGAGCAACAATTGAATTCCCCCCTTAATCTAGGTATGTTAACTATGTTTATGTACACCATGTATACGCGTACACTATGTATGTACACTATCTCTAGCTTAGCGGTCAGTCCTACTGCGGGCTAACGGTGCAAGTTGCCTGTTGTAGTGGTGTGGAGACGGCAGTAATGGCACTGCATCTTGCACCATTCATGGCACACTCCCATCCCGAATTTTAACAATTTTGCACGCAGACCCAAAAAGCTGCTTACAAAATTGTACAAATCGCAGAAGGCATAAAGTACTAATTTGCGGGAATGAGAATATCACTTGCAATTGTATTCTTCCCGTTATGTGTAAACTATGGGAGGGATGTAAGGTCGTCCGAGTTTGCCGGATGTGCAGGTTGCCGGCCAAAGTTGAATGTTTTTTTTAAAGGGGCATTCATTTACAAGGCAAAACCATGCCTTAGTGATTGCCCCTTCAGAAAAACGTCCGAGTTCGGCCGGCAACCTGCACGTCCGGCAAACTCGGACAGCATTACATACTGCCTCGTGTATTATTGCTAATCTATTAAAAGGGGCACCGATTATTGATATTTTTTTAAGGGGGAACAGATTAATGGTATTTTAGTAAAAGGGGCATGGATTAATGTTAATCTAATAAAAGGGGCACAGATTATTTATATTATGATGTGGGTTGACCACACCCCTCCTATTGATGGCCACACTTACCTAAATCTGGTTATGTCCCTTCAGTGGGCCCCTGCCATTGCATTCCTCTGTGGGCCCTTGATGCCCCAGTCTGACAGTGACCTCAGTGGACGACCCTGGAGCAGCCCTGGGCAACCCAATCTGCCATCTGAGAATTTAGATATCTTCCCAGGAAAGGAATTCCTGAGCTCTTGCAAAGACCACCTGCTGCTGGCAGGGTGGGTAAGAGCCCAATTATCAGAGGTGCTTCAGTTTCCCTAGTCATTTGTCCGGGGACCCTCTAACATGATGGTCTGAGTTAAACCACTACACGCAGCTGTGCACAGGCAGCCTATGGCACTTACCAGGGTGATCTATAGGAGCTTTGTATTGTCCCTCCATTTATTTCACCCCTATACCTTGTCCCTGCTTCCAGCTACCATCACCCCTAGATCATGTCCCTGCACCCCGGTACCATCACCCCTGCACCCTGTCCCTACGTCCTGATAGACTCACCTCTACTCCCTGTACCTGCATCCAGGTACCGTCACCCCTACACCCTGTCCCTGCATCTAAATACAGTCATCCCTACACCCTGTTCCTGCATCCAGATACCATAACTCCTACACCTTGTCCCTCCATCCAGGTACCATTACCCCTGCAATCTGTCGCTGTATCCTGATACCCTCACCCTTACATCCTCTCCCTGCATCCCAATAACCTCACCCCTACACCCTGTCCCTGCATCCCAGTACTCACTCCCTGTTCCTGCATCCAGGTACCCTCACCCCTACACCCTGACCCTGCATCCCAGTACCCACACCCTGTTCCTACATCCAGGTACCCTCACCCCTACACCCTGTCCCTGCATCCCAGTACCCACACCCTGTTCCTACATCCAGGTACCCACACCTTGTTCCTACATCCAGGTACCCTCACCCCTACACCCTGTCCCTGCATCCCAGTACCCACACCCTGTTCCTACATCCAGGTACCCTCATCCCTACACCCTGACCCTGCATCCCAGTACCCACACCCTGTTGCTACATCCAGGTACCCACACCCTGTTCCTACATCCAGGTACCCTCACCCCTACACCATGTCCCTGCATCCCAGTACCCACACCTTTTCTTACATCCAGGTACCCTCACCCCTACACCATGTCCCTGCATCCCAGTACCCACACCCTGTTCCTACACCCAGGTACCCTCACCCTGTCCATACATCCAGGTACCATCATCCCTACACTCTATCCTTTCATCCAGAGACCCTCACCTCTACACAGTGTCATTTCATCCAGAGACCTGCTCACATCTATAGCAACACCCAATCTAGCAATCTCCTAGACTACCTATGCCTCAGATCTCTGTTCCTATCCTCACACTTGTCTCCTCAAAGTCATCTCCTCTCAGTTTAACCCCATGGGAGTGGTGTCCTTTGTATTTTATGGTGGTGGTTGGAGCTCTCTATATAATATGGCATTTATTGTAATGTTCTTTAGTGTGTGGAGGTCATTTGAATGCTTTGTGTATTACATGTTAGTCACTGAGATGCTCTCTAATGTGGACACTGTTACTCTATCTTTTTTATGTGGCAGTCATTGCGATGCTCTTGGTATTATATGATGTTCACTGCAATACTCTCTGTATCATATGGCGACTGTAAGGGTGTGTACACACGGTGAGATTTTTTCTTGAGATTTTGACTATATAGTCAAAATCGCAAGAAAAGTTAGTGCAGATCGCAAGGTGAAAGTCACCTTGCGATCCCAATGCGCGGCCTCGCCAGGTCGGCATCGCAAGAAAAGATAGACTGTGCAGGCAAGTCAATCCTTGCTAGATCGGTGTACTATCTAGTTCATCTCACATGTCAATGACATCTCACATAAGCCAAAATCTCACATAAGCCAAAATCGTAAGCACACATTGTCCATATCTCAAGAAATGTTAGTCAAAATCTGTACTATCTGGGCTCCGGGGAGTTCAAGGGAAATCGCAAGTAAAAATCGAACATAGCAAGGATCTCACCGTGTGTACACACCCTAAAGCTTTCTGTGTCATATGGCGGTCACTGCAATGGTCTCTGTATTATATGGTGGTCACTGTGATGCTGTCTGTATCATATGGCGGTCACTGATGGATCTGTATATATGGTCACAAACTTTTTGTTGTTATATCTTCACTTAAGTAGTTGAAAGTAGGCACTAGCTATGACCTCCACGGGGATAGCGACACACACAGCACAGGCCACACCCACTTTGTAAACCACACCACACTGGTCACACCGCTGCAGCGCTTGTCACACCTCCTGGCGAGGCACACAATAGGCCCTTCATAAATTTCAGCTCCAGGTCCATGTGGACCTTAATCTGGCACTGTTCCCTGCTAGCGAATAAGTGCAGAGCTACAATGCCATTCCAATCACTGTCAGGAACAAAACAGACAGCTAATAAGAGAAGGGGCAGAGGTGTGTCTGTACTTCCCACTTTGATCATCAGACAAATCATAGTGTAATTTCCATAGAAATCAACCAAGCACCCATGTTCATCTGTTGTCCGGCTCCACCAGGTAGTTGACCCTCTATCAATATATAATTGAGTGCATAGTGTGTAACCTAACACCTAGAGGATGGTATGGCAGGGGTAAACACAGGATTTCTGGAGGCGGGTTTCCAAATGTTTGATTATAAAGCTATTGTCGCCAGCCCATGAAAGATGCATAATAAGCATGTAACAGGCTATAGTCTGCCCCAAACATAGTGCAGTTTATGTAATACAGTACATCAGACATATAAAGGCCCACTTATTCTCTCACTGGTGCGATGACTCGGATCCACACACACACACATACACACACACACACACACACACACACACACACACACACACACACACACACACACACACACCACACTTGGTATGAAAATCTGTGTTCAACAGGCAAGTGCAGCAGATCCATTTCACCCTTTATACTGCATGTAGTGGATGAGGGGGTTTCTGGGCAACTGGAAACACCCCCCCCCTGCATTTTAATAAATCATACTTGTCTACTAAGAAGACTCCCATTTTTTCTCGGGGAGTCCCCAGCATCCACGGAAGAGTGGCTGGATCTCCAGCACCCCACTCCCTTCCTAGTGAAGTGGGCAGGATGAGGAGATTATACTTGGGATTCGCTGCTCTGTATGGAGTGGATGGGGGTAAATGATGGCTACTGAAGTGACAGCCAAGCACCCCCCCCCCCCCCTCCCCTAATGTGACCAGCAGCGTTTCCTTAAAAGAAAGTATGACGTAAATTCCTTAACTGATACATTTGCTGTACATGTATAGATGACATTAAGGGGGCTTTTTTAATTAGTGTTCATGTCTAAAACATACAGTAATTATTTATTGTTATGCTACTCTGTCCATTAGATACCATTTCACCAGATGCACCTACATCATGTTGTGCATGAATGAACCGGCTCGCCTGCATGTGCATGCATGAAGCAAGTGGAGGCCCAGATTTAAACTTTCAGTTCTATACTATATAACAAAAAACTAGAAAATAATTTACTGTATATTATATCCTACTAGATCTCTGTCCGCCCCTGTCAATTTATTTATTGGAGAGAGGAGGAGATAGCAGTGGATCCTGGATAAATGGAATACAATGAGTTTGGTTTTATACATAGAGAGTAGAGAAAGCTCTGGGACTTCCTAGAATGAGATAGCAGAGTCAGAGATACAAGAGAAGACAGGGAGAGAAGTCTGTGGGGTATATGCAATTGCCGGCGAATCGCGGCAATTTTTCGCCCGTTTTTTAAATTCGACACAATTCGACCGTCGAATTCCGGCAGGCGGATGCCGGAATTCAACATATTCAATAAAAAACGGATTCGACAGTCCCGCTGTCGAAAAACGGCCAATTTGACGGATTTTGATTAGATTTTTAAAAATGTTAAAAAAACGGGGGAAAAACTGAAAAGAAATTGCGTGGGGTCCCCCCTCCTAAGCATAACCAGCCTCGGGCTCTTCGAGCCGGTCCTGGTTCTAAAAATCCGGGGAAAAAACTGACAGGAGATCCCCCGTATTTTTAAAACCAGCACCGGGCTCTGCGCCTGGTGCTGGTGCAAAAAATACGGGGGACAAAAAGAGTAGGGGTCCCCCGTATTTTTTACACCAGCATCGGGCTCCACTAGCTGGGTAGATAATGCCACAGCCGGGGGTCACTTTTATACAGCGCCCTGCGGCCGTGGCATTAAATACGCAACTAGTCACCCCTGGCCAGGGTACCCTGGAGGAGTGGGGACCCCTTCAATCAAGGGGTCCTCCCCTCCAGCCACCCAAGGGCCAGGGGTGAAGCCTGAGGCTGTCCCCCCCCATCCAAGGGCTGCGGATGGGGGGGCTGATAGCCTTTTGAAAAATGAAAGAATATTGTTTTTTTCCAGTGGTACTACAAGTCCCAGCAAGCCTCCCAGCAAGCTGGTACTTGGAGAACCACAAGTACCAGCATGCGGGAGAAAAACGGGCCCGCTGGTACCTGTAGTTCTACTGGGAAAAAAATACCCAAATAAAAACAGGACACAGACACCGTGAAAGTAAAAGTTTATTTCATACATGCCGACACATACATACTTACCTATGTTGACACGCCGACTCTGGGCTCGTCTCCAATGTCGCAGACGATCCGGGGTACCTGTGAATACCTTGCGGGGGAGGCTTGCTGGGACTTGTAGTACTACTGGGAAAAAACAATATTCTTAAAATTTTTCAAAAGGCTATCAGCCCCCCATCCGCAGCCCTTGGATGGGAGGGAACAGCCTCGGGCTTCACCCCTGGCCCTTGGGTGGCTGGAGGGGGGGGACCCCTTGATTGAAGGGGTCCCCACTCCTCCAGGGTACCCCGGCCAGGGGTGACTAGTTGGATATTTAATGCCACGGCCGCAGGGCACTGTATAAAACTGACCCCTGGCTGTGGCATTATCTACCCAGCTAGTGGAGCCCGATGCTGGTGTAAAAAATACGGGAGACCCCTACTCTTTTTGTCCCCCGTATTTTTTGCACCAGCCGCAGAGCCTGGTGCTGGTTTTAAAAATACGGGGGATCCCCTGTCAGTTTTTTCCCCGGATTTTTAGAACCAGGACCGGCTCGAAGAGCCCGAGGCTAGTTATGCTTAGGAGGGGGGACCCCACGCATTTTTTTTTCAGATTTTTACCATTCCATTAAAAATAAAATAAAATAAAAATAGTATTTTTCAAAATAGATAAATAATACTTGTGCCTCCAAAATAGACAAACCAAGTACCTAATCCCTTCTAATATAAATAGATATGCTATTACCAATAAAAAAAACACAAAAAAAAACATGTTTTTAACATTTTTTATTAGATTCCGCCAGCAAAGTGTGGCGTATTGAAAATGACTTATTTACTGTCTAAAAGCACTGTTGTCGAATTTACAATTTTCAATTGAATATACTTTTGTCAAATTGGCGCATTTGTACCATTGCAGAAATGTCGAATTTGACAAATGTTGAATTTCAAAAAGTCGAATTTGGAAAGTCCGTTTTTTGACGAAAAGTACTGAATTGCATTGTCGAATTTTTTTTTTTTTTGCCAAAATGGCCCGTTTTTCGACATTTTCGGGAATTCAACAGCAATTGCATATACCCCTGTGTAGGAGTAGTAATGAAAAAACATCAGCATATAGGAGGTTTTGAAGGGTTTTAGACAGGCATGTCCAAACTGCGGCCCTCCAGCTGTTGTGAAACTACATATCCCAGCATGCCCTGACACAGTTTTGTTGTCAGAGAATGCTAAAGCTGTGTCAGGGCATGCTGGGATTTGTAGTTTCTCAACTGCTGGAGGGCCGCAGTTTGGACATGCCTGGTTTAAGAGCTGATGATACTAGTTAGGAGGAGGTGTAAAAAGAGAAGACGGCCAAGATCATTCCTTTGGGGGGACACCGACAGAGAGCCACAGAGTGCATGGGCTGTGATGCTACTGCAACCACGGTCAAGGGATCGACCCTCAAATAGGGGCGTGTGGGTGTTGGTGTCTTCCGATGGATAGTTGTTGGCAGGTAAGTCTTGGCATACAGTCTGAAAAGAATATGCAATGCTTAATACATCCCACCCAACAAACAAAACATTCTTTTCATGTTATTGTCTGTAAAACAATTTCAAACTCTATTTTTTCTCAGTGCAACCACTTTTTTTATAAGCAATGTGCCAACTAACACTAATTACTAAGAATGAAAGCACAGCTGCTGAAAACATGGTATAAGACAATGTTCTTGCATATATAAAGTAACAAAACCTGCTTTCAGATGTCTCCATTATTTAGCAAAACACTACAAAACAAGCCCATAATATAGAAAATGTGTAATTAGTATAGTAATTAGTATGCTGTTATTGTTTTTGACCAACAATTCACATTAGCTCTATCCAAAACTAAAACTTTAGTTTAAAACAAATTTTCTCTAACGTCCTAAGTGGATGCTGGGGACTCCGTCAGGACCATGGGGAATAGCGGCTCCGCAGGAGACAGGGCACAAAAATAAAGCTTTAGGATTAGGTGGTGTGTACTGGCTCCTCCCCCCATGACCCTCCTCCAAGCCTCAGTTAGGTTTTTGTGCCCGTCCGAGCAGGGTGCAATCTAGGTGGCTCTCCTAAAGAGCTGCTTAGAAAAAGTTTTTAGGTTTTTTATTTTCAGTGAGTCCTGCTGGCAACAGGCTCACTACATCGAGGGACTTAGGGGAGAGAATTTCAACTCACTTGCGTGCAGGATGGATTGGATTCTTAGGCTACTGGACACCATTAGCTCCAGAGGGAGTCGGAACACAGGTCTCACCCTGGGGTTCGTCCCGGAGCCGCGCCGCCGACCCCCCTTACAGATGCTGAAGATTGAAGGTCCGGAAACAGGCGGCAGAAGGCTCTTCAGTCTTCATGAAGGTAGCGCACAGCACTGCAGCTGTGCGCCATTGTTGTCACACACTTCACACCAAACGGTCACGGAGGGTGCAGGGCGCTGCTGGGGGCGCCCTGGGCAGCAATATTTAATACCTTTATGGCAAAAGAATACATCACATATAGCCATTGAGGCTATATGTATGTATTTAACCCATGCCAGATATCTAAAACTCCGGGAGAAAAGCCCGCCGAAATAGGGGGCGGGGCTTATTCTCCTCAGCACACAGCGCCATTTTCCTGCTCAGCTCCGCTGTGAGGAAGGCTCCCAGGACTCTCCCCTGCACTGCACTACAGAAACAGGGTAAAACAGAGAGGGGGGGCATTTTTTGGCGATATTTTGATATATTTAAGCTGCTATAAGGAACAACACTTATATAAGGTTGTTCCCATATATATTATAGCGCTTGGGTGTGTGCTGGCAAACTCTCCCTCTGTCTCCCCAAAGGGCTAGTGGGGTCCTGTCTTCGATAAGAGCATTCCCTGTGTGTCTGCTGTGTGTCGGTACGTGTGTGTCGACATGTATGAGGACGATGTTGGTGTGGAGGCAGAGCAATTGCCGATAATGGTGATGTCACCCCCCAGGGAGTCGACACCGGAATGGATGGCTTTGTTTATGGAATTACGTGATAATGTCAGCACATTACAAAAATCAGTTGACGACATGAGACGGCCGGCAAACCAGTTAGTACCTGCCCAGGCGTCTCAGACACCGTCAGGGGCTGTAAAGCGCCCTTTACCTCAGTCGGTCGACACAGACCCAGACACAGACACTGAATCTAGTGTCGACGGTGATGAAACAAACGTATTTTCAAGTAGGGCCACACGTTATATGATCACGGCAATGAAGGAAGCTTTGCATATCTCTGATACTGCAAGTACCACAAAAAGGGGTATTATGTGGGGGGTGAAAAAACTACCTGTAGTTTTTCCTGAATCAGAGGAATTAAATGATGTATGTGATGAAGCGTGGGTTAACCCAGATAGAAAAGTGCTAATTTCAAAAAAGTTATTAGCATTATACCCTTTCCCGCCAGAGGTTAGGGCGCGCTGGGAAACACCCCCTAGGGTGGATAAGGCGCTCACACGCTTATCAAAACAAGTGGCGTTACCGTCTCCTGATACGGCCGCCCTCAGGGATCCAGCTGATAGGAGACTGGAAACTACCCTAAAAAGTATATACACACATACTGGTGTTATACTGCGACCAGCCATCGCCTCAGTCTGGATGTGCAGTGCTGGGGTCGTCTGGTTGGATTCCCTGACTGAAAATATTGATACCCTGGATAGGGACAGTATTTTATTGACTATAGAGCAATTAAAGGATGCTTTCCTTTATATGCGAGATGCTCAGAGAGATATTTGCACTCTGGCATCGAGAGTAAATGCGATGTCCATATCTGCCAGAAGGAGTTTATGGACGCGACAGTGGTCAGGTGATGCGGATTCCAAACGACATATGGAAGTATTGCCGTATAAAGGGGAGGAATTATTTGGCGTCGGTCTATCGGATCTGGTGGCCACGGCAACTGCCGGAAAATCCACCTTTTTACCTCAGACCCCCTCCCAACAGAAAAAGACACCGTCTTTTCAGCCGCAGTCCTTTCGGTCCTATAAGAACAAGCGGACAAAAGGACAGTCATATCTGCCTCGGGGCAGAGGAAGGGGTAAGAGAGGGCAGCAAGCAGCCCCTGCCCAGGAACAGAAGCCCTCTCAGGGTTCTGCAAAGCCCTCAGCATGACGCTGGGGCCTTACAAGCGGACTCAGGAGCGGTGGGGGGTCGACTCAAGAATTTCAGCGCACAGTGGGCTTGCTCACAGGTGGACCCCTGGATCCTGCAGGTAGTATCTCAGGGTTACAGGTTGGAATTCGAGAAGTCTCCCCCTCGCAGGTTCCTAAAGTCTGCTTTGCCAACGTCTCCCTCAGACAGGGCGACGGTATTGGAAGCCATTCACAAGCTGTTTTCTCAGCAGGTGATAGTCAAGGTACCCCTCCTACAACAGGGAAAGGGGTATTACTCCACGCTATTTGTGGTACCGAAGCCGGACGGCTCGGTAAGACCTATTCTAAATCTGAAATCTTTGAACCTGTACATACAAAAATTCAAGTTCAAGATGGAGTCACTCAGAGCAGTGATAGCGAATCTGGAAGAAGGGGACTTTATGGTGTCCCTGGACATAAAGGATGCTTACCTGCATGTCCCAATTTGCCCTTCACATCAAGGGTACCTCAGGTTCGTGGTGCAAAACTGTCATTATCAGTTTCAGACGCTGCCGTTTGGATTGTCCACGGCACCTCGGGTCTTTACCAAGGTAATGGCCGAAATGATGATTCTTCTGCGAAGAAGAGGCGTATTAATTATCCCTTACTTGGACGATCTCCTGATAAGGGCAAGGTCCAGAGAACAGCTGGAGGACGGAGTAGCACTAACCCGACTAGTGCTGCAACAACACGGGTGGATTCTGAATTTTCCAAAATCTCAGTTGACCCCGACGACACGTCTGCTGTTCCTGGGAATGATTCTGGACACGGTTCAGAAAAAGGTGTTTCTTCCGGAGGAGAAAGCCAGGGAGTTATCCGAACTTGTCAGGAACCTCCTAAAACCAGGGAAAGTGTCTGTGCATCAATGCACAAGAGTCCTGGGAAAGATGGTGGCTTCTTACGAAGCGATTCCATTCGGCAGATTCCACGCACGAACTTTTCAGTGGGATCTGCTGGACAAATGGTCCGGATCACATCTGCAGATGCATCAGCGGATAACCTTATCGCCACGGACAAGGGTGTCTCTTCTGTGGTGGTTGCAGAGTGCTCATCTGTTAGAGGACCGCAGATTCGGCATACAGGACTGGGTCCTGGTGACCACGGATGCCAGTCTGAGAGGCTGGGGAGCGGTCACACAGGGAAGAAACTTCCAGGGAGTATGGTCAAGCCTGGAGATGTCTCTTCACATAAATATACTGGAGCTAAGAGCGATTTACAATGCTCTAAGTCTGGCAAAACCCCTGCTTCAGGGTCAGCCGGTGTTGATCCAGTCGGACAACATCACGGCAGTCGCCCACGTAAACAGACAGGGCGGCACAAGAAGCAGGACAGCAATGGCAGAAGCTGCAAGGATTCTTCGCTGGGCGGAAGATCATGTGATAGCACTGTCAGCAGTATTCATTCCGGGAGTGGACAACTGGGAAGCAGACTTCCTCAGCAGACACGATCTACACCCGGGAGAGTGGGGACTTCATCCAGAAGTCTTCCACATGATTGTGAACCGTTGGGAAAAACCAATGGTGGATATGATGGCGTCCCGCCTCAACAAAAAACTGGACAGGTATTGCGCCAGGTCAAGAGACCCTCAGGCAATAGCTGTGGACGCTCTGGTAACACCGTGGGTGTTCCAGTCAGTGTATGTGTTCCCTCCTCTGCCTCTCATACCAAAAGTACTGAGAATTATACGGCAAAAGGGAGTAAGAACGATACTAGTGGCTCCGGATTGGCCAAGAAGAACTTGGTACCCGGAACTTCAAGAGATGCTCACGGAGGATCCGTGGCCTCTACCTCTAAGACGGGACCTGCTTCAGCAGGGACCGTGTCTATTCCAAGACTTACCGCGGCTGCGTTTGACGGCATGGCGGTTGAACGCCGAATTCTAAGGGAAAAAGGCATTCCGGAAGAGGTCATTCCTACACTGGTAAAAGCCAGGAAGGAGGTGACTGCACAACATTATCACCGCATTTGGAGAAAATATGTTGCGTGGTGTGAGGCCAGGAAGGCCCCCACGGAGGAATTTCAACTGGGTCGATTCCTACATTTCCTGCAAACAGGATTGTCTATGGGCCTCAAATTGGGGTCCATTAAGGTTCAAATTTCGGCCCTGTCGATTTTCTTCCAGAAGGAATTGGCTTCAGTTCCTGAAGTCCAGACTTTTGTAAAAGGAGTACTACATATACAGCCCCCGGTTGTGTCCCCAGTGGCACCGTGGGATCTTAATGTAGTCTTGGATTTTCTCAAATCCCATTGGTTTGAGCCGCTCAAATCGGTGGAGTTGAAGTATCTTACATGGAAAGTAACCATGCTACTGGCCCTGGCTTCAGCCAGGAGAGTATCAGAATTGGCGGCTTTATCATATAAGAGCCCATATCTGATTTTCCATACGGACAGGGCAGAACTGCGGACGCGTCCTCATTTTCTGCCTAAGGTGGTGTCAGCGTTTCACCTGAACCAGCCTATTGTGGTGCCTGCGGCTACTAACGATTTGGAGGATTCCAAGTTGTTGGACGTGGTCCGGGCATTGAAAATATATATTTCAAGAACGGCGGGAGTCAGAAAGTCTGACTCACTGTTTATATTGTATGCACCCAACAAGATGGGTGCTCCTGCTTCTAAGCAGACGATTGCTCGTTGGATTTGTAGCACAATTCAACTTGCACATTCTGTGGCAGGCTTGCCACAACCTAAATCTGTCAAGGCCCATTCCACAAGGAAAGTGGGCTCATCCTGGGCGGCTGCCCGGGGGGTCTCGGCATTACAACTCTGCCGAGCTGCTACTTGGTCAGGGGCAAACACGTTTGCAAAATTCTACAAATTTGATACCCTGGCTGAGGAGGACCTTGAGTTCTCTCATTCGGTGCTGCAGAGTCATCCGCACTCTCCCGCCCGTTTGGGAGCTTTGGTATAATCCCCATGGTCCTGACGGAGTCCCCAGCATCCACTTAGGACGTTAGAGAAAATAAGAATTTACTTACCGATAATTCTATTTCTCGTAGTCCGTAGTGGATGCTGGGCGCCCATCCCAAGTGCGGATTGTCTGCAATACTTGTACATAGTTATTGTTACAAACAAATTCGGGTTGTTATTGTTGTAAGCCGTCTGTTCAGAGGCTCCTATGTTTGTCATACTGTTAACTGGGTTCAGATCACAAGTTATACAGTGTGATTGGTGTGGCTGGTATGAGTCTTACCCGGGATTCAATATCCTTCCTTATTGTGTACGCTCGTCCGGGCACAGTATCCTAACTGAGGCTTGGAGGAGGGTCATGGGGGGAGGAGCCAGTACACACCACCTAATCCTAAAGCTTTATTTTTGTGCCCTGTCTCCTGCGGAGCCGCTATTCCCCATGGTCCTGACGGAGTCCCCAGCATCCACTACGGACTACGAGAAATAGAATTATCGGTAAGTAAATTCTTATTATTACATACATACCTTCTATTCTGTGTAGATGAATTGGTGTTTTATGGAAATGATCTTGCTTTGTGTGTGTATATTTGTGTGTCTGGGCTGCTGTGAGATCTATTGGGTTTCAGTACTGGGGATATGGCACATTTAAGGTCTACTGAGAAAGGATTTTTGACAATTTGAATAAATTCATTACATAACTTCTCTATACTTCACAGCTTAATTTGTCTATGCTGTATGAATAAAGTAAATAAAGAAGATTAACTACAGTAGGTTAAGGAGTAAGCATTTGGCTCATCTGTCCAAAGGACATTCTCCCAGAGGAATCAGTATGATATCCGGCGCACAGGATCCCGGCGGTTGTAATACCGATGCCAGGATCCCGCTGATGAGAAGACTGACAGGGGTGAGGTGAGGGGTGTTCTCCTATCCTCCCACCCACCTAACCCTCCCTTCCCGCAGCCTAACCCTAACCTTCTCCCTTTTTCTGCCTAAACCTAACCATCCTGATCCAGGTACCTAATCCTAACCCCCGTCCCCGCTGCTTAAACCTAACTCTCTCACCCTGCAGCCGTACCCTATCCCGCCCCCCTCCTGCAGCCTAACCCTAACCCCCCCTATCTGACGGATAAACCAAACCCCCACCCTCCCACCTGGCCCTAAACTTAGTATCGCGGGTATACTTATGGTTAGGATGGTGGCTGGCAGGATTCCAGCGTCAGGGTCCTGCCTATTCAGAGTTCCAACGTCAGGATTCTGAAGGGTGTCAGGATCCCGGTGTCAGTATTTAAGCTAACGGGATCCCGACAGCCGGCATCTTGATTGCTTCCCCCCTCCCAGATGCATTGTGTCAATATGCATTTTGGAATATTGCCGTTTGGATATTTTATGTTGTTTTTTCAAAGTTGAGTTCTTCTGGGCCGTCATCTATGGAGTCCACTGTCTCCAAAAGTGTTGGATCGTGCGATCAGAAACTGCCGTACCATGACCTTGTAGTTCAGCTTGTCTATCTATGGAAGTTTTCCCTGGCTTTTTTTTACCATTCTTTAAATCCTTCTGTTTAATCTGGGGTCGATTTTCCTCTTGTGTCCACATCCAGGGAGGCTGGCTACTGTCCCATGGACATTAAACATCTTAATAATATTGGCACTGGAACATCAAACTTCTGTGATATGGTCTTTTCTTTACCTTTGGTGTGATTGCCTATAATTTGCTTTCTGATCTTTACAGACAACTCTCCTTTGGTTCCTTTGAAAGTGTGGGGTGCTGTTCTGAATATGGCATAGCTCCCAACATTCCGTCTTGCTGTGCTGAAACTGGTCCACACAGGTGCTTCTGAAAAAAAGGTTAAGCCTTGTGGAAAGAGGCGGAATCTCATACAGAAGGGGCTTGGCCTCAAATTCTTAAAATAGCAATAGTTTGGCTCTACTATAAAAACTACTGTATCAAAAAAAACATCTGTTTGTGCCAAGAGAAAACACCACCTAATAATTACTTATATTAGGCTAATGAGATAGGCTGGTCTAAATGATAAAGAAGATAGGGATAACATACAAAGCATTTAAAGTGGGTAAAAACACACAATGGATATGTAAACTTCAATGTTATATCCAAAATGTGAGTACAGCAGTAGGCAGATGTACGGTATATATGTAGAGACTCCGGATATTTCAACAGCCTTGGAGCTTGTCCTCCAAACAGGGCTGGATTAAGCCTTGGGGGTGCCCAGTGCATTTAAGATTGGGGGCCCCAATTAAAGGTTGGGGATGTGTATTAAAAATTGTGCATACTTCCCAACATGTCCCATCCAGGAGGGACAAAATGCTCTCTACCTGGACTTTCTTCTTAATATACTGTATGATTGGTGTGACCAGTGTTGAACTATTTAATTGATAAGAAAGGTGTTTCAACACAGGTTATTGCAATCATAAATTAAGAGGGAAGTCCAGGTAGAGAGCATTTAGTCCCTCCTGGAATGAGTCATGGTGGGAGGTATAAATTGTGTATATTAAATTTAAACCAGTGATGTATATTAGTTTTAACTACAGTAATAGTATAATAATGCCTGGTTACTGTTTATAGCACCTAATTAAAAGACAACAATTTTATAAACTGTTCTTGTAGTGGAACAAAGACAATGTAATCTTAAAATACAATAGAAAAATAAAATAATTTATCTTGCCACATGCAAGAATAGCAGCAGCCTCTGTACTACTTACACACTGGGACAGGACTCAGGAGGACTTTCTGTGTGTGTATCTGTGTCTCTAGACCCAAATGCATAACAGTTTACATTTACAGTTTACAGTTGCATAACAGTTTACACAGTACTCAGACACCCAAACCGGGAGGAGGAGAAGCTGGGATCCGTGTCACTTACAGCTCTCTCCGCCCTCCTATCTTCTCCTCTGGTCGGAAAGCTCTGTCGATAGATCATGAAACAAGATTGTCTGGTGTCTTGT
Source organism: Pseudophryne corroboree (assembly GCF_028390025.1). Classification (NCBI taxonomy): domain Eukaryota; kingdom Metazoa; phylum Chordata; class Amphibia; order Anura; family Myobatrachidae; genus Pseudophryne; species Pseudophryne corroboree. The sequence continues at coordinate 102,276,204 of NC_086451.1, read as the reverse complement.
CCTGCTCGCATTCTGGCTGCTGGTTCTGCTGCTGCTTAAGAGGGAAAGCTAGTGATGACAGTGTGCTCTGGTCGGGGGGGGGGGGGGGGGGCTGACAAAGGGGGGCCCGGGGTACAGTATGCCCTGCATCCCCCCTTTAATCTGGCTTTGCCTCCAAATAGCTAACGCATTTCGAGGAGAGGGGGGGATCTCCTCCTTAGGGCATGGAAGTGTTGTTACAAAGTTCATCCTTTTAAAGGGTTTGTCTGTGGCAACGTACTTCCAGTTCAGTCTTGACAGGAACTAGAAGTGCTGCTATTGGAAAAAACAACTATATATATATATATATATATATATATATATATATATATATACATATACATATATACATATATATTCCCCTTCATTTCCAAACCATCCTTAAAGTTACATTCAGTTAATATCAAGTTACCATCCAGCCGGAAATAGGCTTGTTTTGTCTTGATTCTTTAATGTTGCAGTTCTCAGGTAGTCTAATGCATTGTCGCCGGGTGGATGTGTGCATTACCGGTTCCAACCGGAAGTGACATAGGGGTCTATTCATGAAGCAGTGAAAAGTTGGAGAAGTGAGCCAGTGGAATTGTTGCCCATGGCAACCAATCAGTGTTGAGCAGTGGTGACTCTATAGGTAGAGCTGCAGCGCAGTTCAAAATTCAAATAGGGAAGTCATACCAACTGCCAGTGAGTCAGGTGAGAGCCACCACTGGTGCTGAAGTAACATTTATAAAGTGCATTCTATAAAATTATACGTAGTAACTTGCTCACTTCTCCATGCTTTTCACTGTTTCATGAATAGACCCCATGGTTTGTTGATGTTTAGTTGTCAAGGACTTAATCTTCTGTAATTGAGGTTGCCTTTGAAGTGGTGTTGATATATGGTTCCTAGGATATGGATGCTGGTGTTCTGATTGATTACAAGTTTGATGTTAATTCAACAAAGCAATCCGTTTAAAATATCATTATAATCAAATTGTTTATGATCTTTTCTAAGGTTTACCATCAAATCTATGCGATTTTAGAATGTCTTTGGAGAACGGTTATCATACAGAACGGTGACAATTTTATCTGAATTTTCATTGTAATAAATTTGAATGTCATTTTATAAAGAGTGTTGATATAATTTTTTATACCTTTTATCAATTTGCCAAGGGGTACACCCATCTGGCCCTTCTTATCTTATTCTATTAACAGACCACCTCAGAAGGTGTGTATTACATAAGCATTTTCAAATTTCTTCCTATCCCTATCTTTCAGTCCTTCTAACAGGGGGCTTTGTTTGAGTAGCAGCTAATACCTAATACCTAAAGGTACCCACTAGTGGCGCAGAATAAGGATGTTAGTATTACCATATATCTCCTATATATTTGCCCAGATCTGTGACTTTGTGATTCATTTGCTAACGATGGGCGGAGTCACAATGCTGGGCGGAGTCAAGTCACAGATCTGCCCAAATATATAGGAGAGAATAGGAGTACACACTGGCCAAATATATAGGAGAAAATAGGAGAACATTTAACAGTACATGGTGATAACAGTACATACATGGTGAGCGCAGGAGAAACAGCAGCAGCAGGTTAAAGCTCCGTATAAGCACCACCCCCAGCCGTCAGCTATTGGACACATGTTAAAGCTCCGTACAAGCACCGCCGCCAGCTATTGGACACATGTTTAAGCTCCATACAAGCACCGCCCCGAGCCACCAGCTATTGGACACATGGCTGAGGAGTGCGCTGTGATTGGCCGCCAATGCAACTAGCACCTGGGTCCCCGCTCACACAGGGAGACGCTGACGGACAGTACAGTGCCAGGCGCCGGAGAGTGCAGTAAGATGCCTGTGCGCTCCGCCCCCTGGCAGTGAGCCCCGCTTTGTACACGCCCTCACCCCGCGTCCCCGCTATATGTAGGGAGTTGGGGATGCTCTGTACCACGGGGGCAGCAGCAGTAGCTACATCCCATCACACCCACGGGTGGCCAATCACAGCGCACCCTTCAGCATGTGTCCAATGGCTGGCGCCTGGAGGCGGTGCTTGTATGTCGCGTTAACATGCTGCTGCTGCAGCCTTTCCTGCGCTCACTATGTATGTACTGTTATTACAATGTACTGTTATGTGTTCTCCTATACTCTCCTATATATTTGGCCAGTGTGTACTCCTATTCTCTCCTATATATTTGGCCAGTGTGTTCTCCTATTCTCTCCTATATATTTGGCCAGTGTGTTCTCCTATTCTCTCCTATATATTTGGCCAGTGTGTTCTCCTATTTTCTCCTATGCTTCTCCTATATATTTGGCCAGATCTGTAACTTGACTGCGCCCAGCATTGTGACTCCACCCAGCTTTAGCAATGAGTCACAAAGTCACAGATCTGTCCTAATATATAGGAGATACCTACCTCCATCCCACCCACAGCAAACCCACGTCTGCCCCTACACCACCTACGGACCCCCTCGACCATCCACTGCACCCCCTACACCTACACCTCCCCCACCCAATGAACCCCAGTCCCTCACCCGCCACCACCGGACCCCCAACACCACCCGCAAGCACACCTACCCCTTACCCACCCACAATGCTTCCAGAACCCCTCCCACATCCACGAGAGCCTTGCACCGACCCCTCCCCCACCCCCTCCAACGCTACCCCACCCACATCGCATCCAGACCCCATCCACCGCCCCACGTCCCCTGCTCCTCCCCCACCCACACCACCTCCCGCCCCCCTCTCCTATCCGCACACACTCCCGGCATCCGCCCCTCCTCCACCCACAGACACCCTCCCCCATACGTGGTCACCCCTGCACCCGCTACATTCTGTACATCATGCCCTGCAGCCACTGTTCACACCCACTAAAGGGCCTACGCCCCCTTCACCATCAAACGCACTTTCGTCGTGCACTATTTACCCACTCACACAACTACGTGCAGGGGTTACGGGGGCGTAGCACCTTCCGACGGTGTGAAGAGCGCCCGTAGGGTGCGATGAATCACCTAGTATATATATATATATATATATATATACCAAGCGTTGGGTCCACACTCACGTTTTAAGATTTTCTGCTGGGGTGCCGTCCAAAACTGGAGACCTATTAGGAGTCACCAGTACAATACACAGGCAAAGAATGGGAGCACTAACCAGTCTTCATTTAAGCAGGGTTTTAATTTATAATTGTCACGATCCGGGTATCTGGACGCCATTTCTTACCCATCAGATGCCTCCTAAGGCTGGCTCAGCGCTCCAGGACCGGATCCCATCTGTTATCCTAATGTTCACATTCCTGCATCCTCTCCTGTCTCTCTGAGACGCTGTCACAGTAACGCCTTATTACATCTGGCATGGTGTCTCCCGCGGCCTCCGCCGCCGTCCCTGAGCTTCTGCATGCAGAGTGTCAGAGTGGCGATTACGTCAGCCGCGGCCTCCGCTGTGTCCGCGTGGTTGGATGTGCACTTGTCAGCCTGGCGTCTCCTGTCTCCAGTGGCCGGCGCCGCCATTACTGTTTTCATTACCACATGGATTACAAACCAAACTTCCCTCCAAGTGTCTGCATGGGCGCAGCCATCTTGGATTCTGTCAGCTGATCATTTCCTCCAGGGGTCTGATACAACCTCCCAGGTTCCGGTACATCTCAGCCCCTACAACTGAGGCTGCCTCCCGTCAGCTCAGGCCCTCAGTTGTGACAGTAAGCACTGACCTAATGAATCCAGCCGGAGACCAGGATCAAGCGGCCAGGCCGATGCAAGAACTGGCAGCCCGACTAGAACATCAGGAGGCTGCACAGGGCCACATCATCCGCTGTCTCCAGGATCTCTCTACTCGGCTGGATGGGATTCAGACAACTCTCCGTGGATCAGGCGCATCTGGTGCGTCAACCACAGTGACTCCAGCTATAACCCCACCCACCTTACCCATTTCTGCTCCACGTCTTCATCTTCCAACGCCAGCAAAATTTGACGGATCTCCAAGATTCTGCAGGGGATTTCTCAACCAGTGTGAGATTCAGTTTGAGCTACAACCTGGCAATTTTCCCAGTGACCGTACAAAAATTGCCTACATCATCTCTCTTCTCAGTGGCTCCGCCCTTGACTGGGCATCACCGTTATGGGAGAGGTCCGACACCCTGCTATCTTCTTACACTGCATTCGTGTCAACATTCAGGCGCATCTTCGACGAGCCAGGCCGGGTAACCTCAGCTTCATCCGAGATTCTCCGTTTACGCCAGGGGTCACGTACTGTAGGACAATATCTGATACAGTTCCAGATCCTGGCATCCGAACTGGCATGGAACGACGAGGCCCTGTATGCTGCATTCTGGCATGGCTTATCTGAGCTTATTAAAGATGAGTTAGCTACCAGAGACTTACCTTCTAAGTTAGATGAGCTAATCTCACTCTGCACGAAAGTTGATTTACGTTTCAGAGAGAGAGCAACTGAGCGTGGAAGATCATCTGCTCCAACATCTTCTGCTCCTCCTCCTCGTCAACTGTCACCATCTAAAGATGAGCCCATGCAAATTGGCCGTTCCCGTTTAACTCCTGCTGAGCGCCGAAGACGTCTCTCTGAGTCTCTTTGTCTTTACTGTGCAGCTCCGTCTCACACCATCAATGCCTGTCCCGAACGTCCGGGAAAACTCCAAACCCTAGCTCGCCCAGGAGAGGGCCGGCTAGGAGTAATGATCTCCTCTCCATCTCCTCATGATTGTAATCTCCCAGTCTCGCTTCAAGTTGCTCAACGTTATCGGAACGTCATTGCTCTCCTTGATTCCGGAGCAGCTGGGAACTTTATTACTGAAGCCTATGTTAAACGGTGGTCCCTACCCACCGAGAGACTTCCTTCCTCCTTTTCCTTAACTGCCGTGGATGGCAGTAAAATTTTTGATACTGTTATTGCTCTAAGGACTCTACCAGTTCGTCTGAGAGTGGGAGTTCTTCATTCCGAACTTATTTCACTTTTAGTGATTCCAAGAGCCACACATCCTGTGGTCCTGGGCCTTCCATGGCTCCGTCTTCACAATCCTACAATTGATTGGACGACTACGCAAATCCTGGCATGGGGTTCCTCCTGTGCAGAGACATGTTTGTTTAAAGTATTGCCTGTCTGTTCTTCCTCCCCCAGGTTGTCTGATGTTCCACCTCCTCCATATCAAGATTTCACGGATGTGTTCAGTAAAGCTTCTGCTGATATCCTTCCTCCTCATAGAGAATGGGACTGCCCGATTGATCTCGTTCCAGGGAAGGTTCCACCTCGAGGCCGAACTTATCCGTTGTCTCTGCCTGAGACGCATTCTATGGAGGAATACATTAAAGAGAACCTAGCAAAGGGGTTCATTCGACCTTCTTCTTCCCCAGCCGGCGCAGGCTTCTTTTTTGTAAAAAAGAAAGATGGTGGTCTGCGGCCGTGCATCGACTACAGAGGTTTGAACGACATTACCATCAAGAACCGTTATCCTTTACCCCTGATTACTGAGCTCTTTGACAGAGTTAGCGGAGCTACCATCTTTACAAAGCTGGACTTGCGAGGTGCATACAATCTCATCCGGATCCGTGAGGGTGACGAGTGGAAGACCGCCTTTAACACCCGTGACGGACATTATGAGTACCTCGTCATGCCCTTCGGATTGAGCAATGCTCCAGCTGTCTTCCAGCATTTTGTCAATGAGATTTTCAGAGACATTCTATACCGTCATGTCGTGGTCTATCTAGACGATATCCTCATTTTTGCCAACGATTTAGAGGAACATCGTTTTTGGGTTAAAGAGGTTCTGTCCCGTCTCCGTGTCAATCATCTCTATTGCAAATTAGAAAAATGCGTCTTTGAAGTCAAGTCCATTCCGTTTCTAGGGTACATTGTGTCCGGTTCTGGACTAGAGATGGATCCTGAGAAACTACAAGCAATTCAGAATTGGCCGGTACCCTTAACCCTCAAAGGGGTCCAGAGGTTCTTAGGGTTCGCCAATTATTACCGAAAGTTTATACGAGACTTTTCCACCATTGTGGCGCCTATTACTGCTTTCACCAAGAAGGGTGCTAACCCGTCCAAGTGGTCTGAAGAAGCCATGCAAGCTTTTCATCTTTTAAAACAGAGGTTCATCTCTGCGCCTGTCCTGAAACAGCCTGACATCGACTCTCCTTTCATCCTAGAGGTGGATGCCTCCTCCGTTGGAGTAGGAGCGGTGTTATCTCAGAGGGCTAAAGATGGCCATTTACATCCTTGCAGTTTCTTCTCCCGGAAGTTCTCCCCAGCTGAGCGCAACTATGCCATTGGCGACCAGGAGTTGCTAGCCATCAAGCTCGCTCTAGAAGAGTGGAGGTATCTGTTGGAGGGAGCTTCTCATTTAATCACCATACTTACAGACCACAAGAACCTTTTATACCTGAAGGGCGCACAATGTCTCAACCCTCGTCAGGCCAGATGGGCACTTTTCTTTTCCAGGTTCGACTTTAAACTCCAGTTCTGTCCGGGCTCTCAGAATCGCAAGGCCGATGCCCTTTCCCGCTCATGGGAGCAAGAAAATGAGTCAGAGTCTTCAGACAAGCATCCTATTATAAATCCGTTGGCATTCTCCACGGTAGGGATGGACTCTACGCCCCCATCAGGGAAAAGTTTTGTGAAGCCGATGCTAAGGAAGAAGCTCATGCATTGGGCCCATGCTTCCCGTTTTGCCGGACATACAGGTATCCAAAAAACCCTGGAGTTTATCTCTAGGTCTTATTGGTGGCCAACTCTGAAAAAGGACGTCTTGGAGTTTATTGCATCTTGCCCAAAGTGTGCCCAACATAAAGTATCCCGCCAGTCGCCTGCGGGGCAACTGGTTCCACTATCCGTTCCCCGTCGACCATGGACCCACTTGTCGATGGATTTCATTACAGACTTACCCATGTGCAACAAGTTCAATTCCATCTGGGTGGTAGTTGACCGGTTCACCAAGATGGCACACTTCATTCCTCTCACCGGTCTTCCGTCAGCTTCCAAGTTGGCTCAAGTATTCATACAAGAGATCTTCCGACTCCACGGTCTTCCTGAAGAAATTATCTCAGATCGAGGAGTTCAATTCACAGCCAAATTCTGGCGAAGTTTATGTCAAGTCCTCCAAGTCAAGCTAAAGTTTTCCACGGCTTACCATCCTCAGACCAATGGTCAAACCGAGAGGGTGAATCAGGACTTGGAGGCCTTCCTCCGCATCTATGTGTCCTCCTCTCAAGATGACTGGGTTCAATTACTTCCCTGGGCCGAGTTCTGTCATAACAACCAGTATCATTCTTCATCTGCTTCAACACCATTCTTCACTAACTTTGGATTCCACCCTAAAGTCCCTGAGTTCCAACCGCTTCCAGCAACTTCTGTTCCCGCAGTGGATATCACCTTGCATCAGTTTGCCAATATCTGGAAGAGCGTACGATCAGCTCTGCTCAAGGCATCGTTCAGGTACAAGAAGTTTGCGGATAAGAAGCGTCGAGCAGTTCCTGCTCTCAAGGTGGGTGATCGGGTATGGTTATCCACGAAGAATTTGAGGTTAAGAGTTCCCAGTATGAAGTTTGCACCTCGCTATATCGGTCCTTTCAAGATTGAACAAGTCATCAATCCTGTTGCTTACAGACTCCAGTTGCCTCCCTTCTTAAAAATACCCAGGACATTCCATGTTTCCCTGTTGAAACCGCTGATCTTGAATCGGTTTCATTCCTCACTTCCTCCAACTCCGAAAGTCCAAACTCAACGAGGCGTTGAGTATGAAGTGGCCAAGATCCTGGACTCACGTCACCGTTACGGTCAACTACAATATCTTATTGACTGGAAGGGTTATGGTCCTGAGGAACGTTCATGGACCAATGCTTCTGATGTCCATGCTCCTGCCTTGGTCCGGAGATTCCATTCCAAGTTTCCTCAAAAGCCAAAGAAGTGTCCTGGGGCCACTCCTAAAGGGGGGGGTGCTGTCACGATCCGGGTATCTGGACGCCATTTCTTACCCATCAGATGCCTCCTAAGGCTGGCTCAGCGCTCCAGGACCGGATCCCATCTGTTATCCTAATGTTCACATTCCTGCATCCTCTCCTGTCTCTCTGAGACGCTGTCACAGTAACGCCTTATTACATCTGGCATGGCGTCTCCCGCGGCCTCCGCCGCCGTCCCTGAGCTTCTGCATGCAGAGTGTCAGAGTGGCGATTACGTCAGCCGCGGCCTCCGCTGTGTCCGCGTGGTTGGATGTGCACTTGTCAGCCTGGCGTCTCCTGTCTCCAGTGGCCGGCGCCGCCATTACTGTTTTCATTACCACATGGATTACAAACCAAACTTCCCTCCAAGTGTCTGCATGGGCGCAGCCATCTTGGATTCTGTCAGCTGATCATTTCCTCCAATCTGTTGTCAGTATTGTTAATCTGCATAATTGCCTAGCCAATCCCTTCCTTGCTGCAGGTATAAATACACTGTGCCTGAGCAAGGAAGGCGTCAGTGCTTTGGTTGTCAAACCTAGTTCCTGTTTGTCTCTCTCCTGTGATTGTCTTCCAGGTTCCGGCTCCTGTCTCAAGACTTCCACCATAGAGACCCGCACCAGCATTCCACCTGCGGTGTAGCCTGACTCTCCAATCCATTGTGGATTCATCTGTTTCCAGCTACAACATTACCTGCTTCCAGCTCAGCTTCCAGCAGAGTACAGCTTCCCTTAAAGGGCCGGTGTCCTTTCTACACTTTACCACTCTCCACCGGTATTATTATTTCTCCGCTCTCAAGTTCTACATTTCAGTTCATTTATTATTTAACTGGTTCCAGCCAGTATCCACTCCGTGCTAACAACAGTCTGGTTCCAGCCAGTATCCACAGCAGCTGTTTTACCTTCAGCAACCCAGCTTTTCCTGGAACACCAGCTGGCACAATCCTGGGTTATCTCCATTGCTACAGTCGGGCCTGGTAAGGACTTTCCATCTAGAAGATCATAAGAACTATCTCACACTACCAGTGCCCTGTGGCTCCTGCCATCCTGTAGTACCCAGGAACTGTATTTATTATTTGCTGACTTTTACGTTTTCTTTTACTGCTGCTGTGTTGCGGAGTTGTCATAATAAACATCATTGACTTTTATCCAAGTTGTCGTGGTCACGCCTTCGGGCAGTTATTATTCATGTTACTTACATGTCCAGGGGTCTGATACAACCTCCCAGGTTCCGGTACATCTCAGCCCCTACAACTGAGGCTGCCTCCCGTCAGCTCAGGCCCTCAGTTGTGACAATAATTTCATACCAGACAGAGTAATCAACGTTTCGGTCCTCACTTGGACCTTTGTCAGGATTAATACATATTGAAAAGGACAGACATATATACCCAGTATGTGCCCACCCACCAATTAACATCAACCAATCACAATAAAATCCATTTTAACTGTTTGAGTATCACACTAGTGAGTAGTCAAATGTTTACATCTGACACATACCATAACCAAAAAAAAATGTAAGCGTGATACTCTAACAGTTAAAATGGATTTTATTGTGATTGGTTGATGTTAATTGGTGGGTGGGCACATACTGGGTATATATGTCTGTCCTTTTCAATATGTATTAATCCTGACAAAGGTCCAAGTGAGGATTACTCTGTCTGGTATGAAATTATAAATTTAAACCCTGCTTAAATGAAGACTGGTGAGTGCTCCCATTCTTTGCCTGTGTATTGTACTGGTGACTCCTAATAGGTCTCCAGTTTTGGACGGCACCCCAGCAGAAAATCTTAAAACGTGAGTGTGGACCCAACGCTTGGTATATTGTTTTTCTATGGACTTGATACATTTATTTCTATTTGGAATGGACTGATCTGACCCAGATTCATATGTTGCTCTTATAATAAGGACAATTTCTTGGAGCCAATGGTTTTTGTTTTTAATTTTTCTTGGTATATATATAATTTATTTATTTATTTTTTGATTGTTTTTGATTTTTTTCAAGAATTATTTCTTGATTACACTATATTTTTGTGACCTATTTCAGTGGCATAGACCGACCATATAGAGGGTTTGTGATCTATTTGGGTTGTGGTTGATGGAGAGCCTGGTGTCTGCAGATCTCTTATTCTCAGCTGAGCATGATGTATTAGCACTGACTGATGATGACGCAGAACGTGTGCTTTCAGAATTTAGTGATTTTGAGGGTTTACCAGCAGAAAGTGCTGTGGACACATACCATAAACTATTGAATTTAGAAAAGAGGGAGATAGATCTCCTCTTACATGGGCAATTTTTATCTGATTATTTCAGAAAAAAACAGACTCCGCGGGGCTTTCGCCTTAGGAATGTTCCTACAATTGGGAGGAGTAACCCAGTTTTTTGTAGTAAATGGTGTTCAGTCCTGAACAAATGTTCATTTGATTTACTGCTCCTTGTTATTGAGGAGGTAGGTGTGGATTTGAAAAAGGTGAGGGGTGAGATAGCTCAATTTAAACCGAATGCAATTGAGGCCCTACAGGGTGATCTATCACAACAATGGGTTACTAAACTGAAGCAGCAAATAGACAAGTATCGGAAAGAACTGGTTACGTTTAAGAGAACAAAATTAGAGAAGGTTGACCGTGATTATAAAGATCACAGGGTATATAGATGGCTTACGGGGAATGAACAACCTTCCTCATTTAGATTTAGAAACACCAGATATAGACAAAATCAATCTCAATTTGATAGCTTCTCATCCTCAGAAAGGGACTCATCTGACTCCCAAGTTAACACTAAACCACCACTCCCACGGGCTAGTACCCGAGCAAAACCAGGGGGACAGTCTTTAAACGCAGAAGGCCCCACCTCCGGCGGGGAAAATATAAAAGAGAAAAATAGACAGAACAAAAATCAGAAGGGTCAGTGATTAACTTATCAACTCATAGACTTACAGAGGCTGAAAGGAGCCTATTATCTAAGGGGCTTAGTTTTATCCCTACCCCTAAGTTTAACGACTTTGGTTGGTCTGTGGATAAATATAAACTTGGCCGTAAGTTAAGACTTGCTGAGAAGTTTCAACAGACTGATCCATCATTAATGGAAATTAGAACATTTAAGAAAAAGAGCACTTATGACCCTCCATCATATAACCCCAGCATAAAAACTTTTACGAGAATGTTGGATCATAATATAAGAGACTCCATGAGAAAACAGACGAGGATTAGATATAATCTGAGCCCCTCAGAGAGAAAAGCAATTGGTGAAATTAAGAACAATCCACTTATTACTGTAAGACCGGCTGATAAGGGTGGCGCCGTGGTAGTTTTAGATACCTGTGATTATGAGGCCGAGGCATATAGACAACTGGCAGATCAGGATACGTATAGACTACTCTCATGTGATCCCACTATACCTTTTAAAAACCAATTGGACTCATTGCTACATAGTGCTTTGAACAATAATTGGATGGATGAGGACACACTGGACTTCCTCAAAACGGAATATCCAATTTGTCCAATTCTTTACCTACTACCGAAAATTCATAAAACATTGGACAGGCCTCCGGGCCGTCCAATAATTTCGGCACGGAATTCATTATACTCACCAATAGCACAATTTGTGGACAGTTTTCTACAGACTTGTGTTAAACAGACTACGAGTTACTTACGGGACACTGATGATTTCTTGAGACTATTGAAATTGATGCCTCATGAACCAAACGGGATCTTGGTCACCATGGACGTCACCTCTCTCTATACCGTAATCCCCCATGGAGCCGGTATAGATACAATCAGACGAGCTTTGGTAGATAAACATAGAGGGGGACCTCCTATTGACTTTTTGATTGAGTTACTTAGATTGACTTTAACTAATAACTACTTTTCTTTTGGTGGACGGTACTATCTCCAAACGGCGGGAACCGCGATGGGTAGCAATATAGCGCCATCTTATGCAAATTTATTTATGGATGCTTATGAAAATGAAAACATCATCCCGCCGTTTGGGGATAGTATCGCTTTTTACCGTAGATTTATCGACGATATATTTCTAATTTGGACCTCCTCTGAGGATTCCTTACTAACAATGGTACAACATCTGAATGATTTAGATTCAACTATTCGTCTAACAATGCAATACCATAAGGAGACTATTGATTTTTTAGATGTAAGTGTCTATGCCACTGAACTGGGATATGGCTATAAACTATTCAGGAAGATTACGGACCAAAATACTTTATTGCACTTTGAGAGCCATCATCCTGGCCCTTTAAAACAAAATTTACCAATCTCAATTTTTGAGGGTTCTACGCAATAACTCTGATGAAGATATGGCTCAAACCCAACTGAGAGAAATGAAGGATCGCTTCTTGGCTCGTGGTTATAATCTACAGACGGTAAACAGATGTTTGAGAAAAGCAAAGACAATCTTTATCAAAGGAAATATCAACAAACATAAAGTTAAAAATCCCTTTGTGGTCACCGCCACATTTGACACTGCTGGTCCAAGTATACGGAAGGCCCTTAGGGAGGTCTGGCCCGTAATTAAGACCGACCCGATGCTCACTAAAAAATTGCCAGAGAAACCATTGATGAGTTTCAGACGAGCACAAAACTTGAAGGATATTCTAATGCAACCAGACAGAGTACCCCCAAAATCCCCAGTCATGTGGCTACAACCTAAGAAGAGGGGATGCTTTAGATGCATTAACTGCACTACGTGTAGGAGCATGATGACTGGTGAATTCTTCCATCACCCTCATACCGGAAAAAAGATATATATACGACACAGGGTCACCTGTACTTCTGACTTTGTGATATATATCCTCACTTGCCCCTGTTCTTTGATATATGTGGGTAAGACTATTCGCCCATTCCGGGAGAGGATGGCGAATCACCGCCTATCAATTAGATCTGCACTGGAGAGTGGGGGCTCCGACAAACCAGTTGCCAGACACTTTGTGGAAGCTCGTCAGTCATTGGCATCGCTAAGGAGCATGATCATTGATCGAGTGGACCAACCGAGAAGGGGTGGTGACCGTGGTAAAATGCTTCTGAAACGGGAAGCAAGCTGGATTTACCGACTGGATACAACACGGCCAAGAGGCCTAAATGATGGTATTCAATATGGTGTTTTTTTTAATTAAACACGCTTTTTTCTATTTTTATTTTTTATTTTTTATTTTTACTTTTGTTTTGGGCTCTGTGCAATAAGGTCCGCTTCCATGAGTGGTTTGTAGCTTTTTTTAGGATATTATTGGGATTGTTTTTAGCACAATTGAGGTTATCTTATCAAAAAAATATATATGGGGAATATATATAAAAACAAAATAGAAATAAAATAATTCTCTATGTATATTGGATCCCAGGCTGTGTATTCCATTACACAGCATGGGGTTGTTTTTAGAGCCACCTAGATGATGGGACTGCATGTGCACCCTGTGTCCATTTCCACCACCTCATACAAATAGCCTCCTATAAGTTAATACTTTGATATAAATACTCTGGGCCATACAGTAAGATAGAAATAGGGGCTGGAACGCATTTACATCCGGGTTTGAGTGATGGAAATGCGTTCCATCTATAGGATATGACAGTGGTGGTGGAACGCATCACTGTGAGCCAATCTATACACATGCCCCGCTTTGTTCACACATCGCTATGTGGTGGAACGCACTCGCTTCCGGTTTCGGGAGCGGAAGTGCGTTCCATTCACAGGAAGTGATGACGGCGATGGAAAGTACAGCCGTGAGCCGGGCTGTACATACTCCTAGCCGTTCGGGCTCCATTAGGGAGATAGATGGCGGCAATGGAACGCACGCCGCCCAGCATGTGGAGTTGTATGACCTTATGGACACAGGGATGCCATTAGCAGATACACATCTATAGGTGAGCTTACATTTTTTTTGGTTATGGTATGTGTCAGATGTAAACATTTGACTACTCAAACAGTTAAAATGGATTTTATTGTGATTGGTTGATGTTAATTGGTGGGTGGGCACATACTGGGTATATATGTCTGTCCTTTTCAATATGTATTAATCCTGACAAAGGTCCAAGTGAGGACCGAAACGTCGATTACTCTGTCTGGTATGAAATTATAAATTAAAACCCTGCTTAAATGAAGACTGGTGAGTGCTCCCATTCTTTGCCTGTATATATATATATATATTTCTCTAACGTCCTAAGTGGATGCTGGGGACTCCATAAGGACCATGGGGAATAGCGGCTCCGCAGGAGACTGGGCACATCTAAAGAAAGCTTTAGGACTATCTGGTGTGCACTGGCTCCTCCCCCTATGACCCTCCTCCAAGCCTCAGTTAGATCTCTGTGCCTGAACGAGAAGGGTGCACACTAGGGGCTCTCCTGAGCTTCTTAGTGAAAGTTTTAGTTTAGGTTTTTTATTTTCAGTGAGACCTGCTGGCAACAGGCTCACTGCATCGAGGGACTAAGGGGAGAAGAAGCGAACTCACCTGCGTGCAGAGTGGATTGGGCTTCTTAGGCTACTGGACATTAGCTCCAGAGGGACGATCACAGGCCCAGCTTGGATGGGTCCCAGAGCCGCGCCGCCGGCCCCCTTACAGAGCCAGAAGGCAGAAGAGGTCCGGAAAATCGGCGGCAGAAGACGTCCTGTCTTCAACAAGGTAGCGCACAGCACTGCAGCTGTGCGCCATTGCTCTCAGCACACTTCACACTTCGGTCACTGAGGGTGCAGGGCGCTGGGGGGGGGCGCCCTGAGACGCAATAAAAACACCTTGGCTGGCGAAAATACATCACATATAGCCCCCAGGGCTATATGGATGAATTTTAACCCCTGCCAGAATCCATAAAAAAGCAGGAGAAAAGTCCGCGAAAAAGGGGCGGAGCCTATCTCCTCAGCACACTGGCGCCATTTTCCCTCACAGCTCCGTTGGAGGGAAGCTCCCCTGGCTCTCCCCTGCAGTCACTACACTACAGAAAGGGTTAAAAAAGAGAGGGGGGCACTAATTAGGCGCAGTATTAACTATACAGCAGCTATAAGGGGAAAAACACTTATATAAGGTTATCCCTGTATATATATAGCGCTCTGGTGTGTGCTGGCAAACTCTCCCTCTGTCTCCCCAAAGGGCTAGTGGGGTCCTGTCCTCTATCAGAGCATTCCCTGTGTGTGTGCTGTATGTCGGTACTTTTGTGTCGACATGTATGAGGAGAAAAATGATGTGGAGACGGAGCAGATTGCCTGTAATAGTGATGTCACCCCCTAGGGGGTCGACACCTGAGTGGATGAACTGTTGGAAGGAATTACGTGACAGTGTCAGCTCTGTATAAAAGACAGTGGTTGACATGAGACAGCCGGCTACTCAGCTTGTGCCTGTCCAGACGTCTCATAGGCCGTCAGGGGCTCTAAAGCGCCCGTTACCTCAGATGGCAGATATAGACGGCGACACGGATACTGACTCCAGTGTCGACGGTGAAGAGACGAATGTGACTTCCAGTAGGGCCACACGTTACATGATTGAGGCAATGAAAAATGTTTTACACATTTCTGATAATACGAGTACCACCAAAAAAGGGGTATTATGTTCGGTGAGGAAAAACTACCTGTAGTTTTCCTGAATCTGAGAAATTAAATGAGGTGTGTGATGATGCGTGGGTTTCCCCCGATAACAACTGATAATTTCTAAAATGTTATTGGCATTATATCCTTTCCCGCCAGAGGTTAGGGTGCGTTGGGAAACACACCCTAGGGTGGATAAAGCGCTCACACGCTTGTAAGGGCTCTACCTTCGCCTGAGATGGCCGCCCTTAAGGATCCTGCTGATAGAAAGCAGGAGGGTATCCTAAAAGGTATTTACACACATACTGGTGTTATACTGCGACCAGCAATCGCCTCAGCCTGGATGTGCAGTGCTGGGTTGGCGTGGTCGGATTCCCTGACTGAAAATATTGATACCCTAGATAGGGACAGTATATTTTTGCCTATAGAGCATTTAAAAGATGCATTTCTATATATGCGTGATGCACAGCGGAATATTTGCCGACTGGCATCAAGTCTAAGCGCGTTGTCCATTTCTACCAGTAGAGGGTTATGGACACGTCAGTGGTCAGGTGATGCGGATTCCAAACGGCATTTGGAAGTATTGCTTTATTAAGGGGAGGAGTTATTTGGGGTCGGTCTTTCAGACCTGGTGGCCACGGCAACAGCTGGGAATTCCACGTTTGTACCCCAGGTCGCCTCTCAACATGAGAAGACGCCGTATTATCAGGCGCAGTCTTTTCATGGACAAGCGGGCAAAAGGTTCCTCATTTCTGCCCCGTGACAGAGGGAGAGGAAAAAGGCTGCAGAAATCAGCCAGTTCCCAGGAACAGAAACCCTCTCCCGCCTCTGCCAAGCCCTCAGTATACGCTGGGGCTTTACAAGCAGAATCAGGCACGGTGGGGGGCCCGTCTCAATGAATTTCAGCGCGCAGTGGGCTCACTCGCAAGTAGACCCCTGGATCTTTCAGGTGATATCTCAGGGGTACAAATTAGAATTCGAGACGTCTCCCCCTCGCCGTTTCCTAAAGTCGGCTTTACCGATGTCTCCTTCTGACAGGGAGACAGTTTTGGAAACCATTCACAAGCTGTATTCCCAGCAGGTGATAATCAAGATACCCCTCCTGCAACAGGGAACGGGGTATTATTCCACACTGTTGTGGTACCGAAGCCGGACGGCTCGGTGAGACCGATTCTAAATCTAAAATCTTTGAACACTTACATACAGAGGTTCAAATTCAAGATTGAGTCACTCAGAGCAGTGATTGCGAACCTGGAAGAAGGGGACTACATGATGTCTCGGGACATCAAGGATGCTTACCTTCATGTCAAAATTTACCCTTCTCACCAAGGGTACCTCAGGTTTATGGTACAGAACTGTCACTATCAGTTCAGACGCTGCTGTATGGATGGTCCACGGCACCCCGGGTCTTTACCAAGGTAATGGCCGAAATTATGATATTCCTTCGAAGGAAGTGAATTTTAGTTATCCCTTACTTGGACAATTCCCTGATAAGGGTAAGATCCAGGGAACAGTTGGAGGTCGGTGTAGCACTATCTCAGGTAGTGTTGCGGCAGCACGATTGGATTCTCAATATTCCAAAATCGCACCTGGTTCCGACGACGTGTCTTCTGTTCCTAGGGATGATCCTGGACGCAGTCCAGAAAAAGGTGTTTCTCCCGGAGGAGAAAGCCAGGGAGTTATCCGAGCTAGTCAGGAACCTCCTAAAACCGAGCCAAGTCTCAGTGCATCAATGCACAAGGGTTCTGGGTAAAATGGTGGCTTCCTACGAAGCAATCCCATTCGGCAGATTCCACGCAAGAACTTTCCAGTGGGACCTGCTGGACAAATGGTCCGGGTCGCATCTTCAGATGCATCAGCGGATAACCCTGTCACCAAGGACAAGGGTGTCCCTCCTGTGGTGGTTGCAGAGTGCTCATCTTCTAGAGGGCCGCAGATTAGGCATTCAGGACTGGGTCATGGTGACCACGGATGCCAGCCTGCGAGGCTGGGGAGCAGTCACACAGGGAAGGAATATCCAGGGCTTATGGTCAAGCCTGGAGACATCACTTCACATAAATATCCTGAAGCTAAGGGACATTTACAATGCTCTAAGCTTAGCAAGACCTCTGCTTCAAGGTCAGCCGGTGTTGATCCAGTCGGACAACATCACGGCAGTCACCCACGTAAACAGACAGGGTGGCACAAGAAGCAGGAGGGCAATGACAGAAGCTGCAAGGATTTTTCGCTGGGCGGAAAATCATGTGATAGCACTGTCAGCAGTATTCATTCCGGGAGTGGACAACTGGGAAGCAGACTTCCTCAGCACGACCTCCACCCGGGAGAGTGGGGACTTCACCCAGAAGTCTTCCACATGATTAAAAACTCGACAGGTATTGCGCCAGGTCCAGGGACCCTCAGGCAATAAGCTGTAGACGCTCTGGTAACACCGTGGGTGTACCAGTCAGGGTATGTGTTCCCTCCTCTGCCTCTCATACCCAAGGTACTGAGATTGATAAGATGGAGAGGAGTAAGCACTATATTCGTGGTTCCGGATTGGCCAAGAAGGACTTGGTAACCGGAACTTCAAGAGATGCTCACGGAGGATCCGTGGCCTCTACCTCTAAGAAGGGACCTGCTCCAGCAAGGACCCTGTCTGTTCCAAGACTTACCGCGGCTGCGTTTGACGGCATGGCGGTTGAACGCCGGATCCTGAAGGAAAAAAGGCATTCCGGATGAAGTCATCCCTATCCTGATCAAAGCCAGGAAGGATGTAACCGCAAAAACATTATCACCGCAATTGGCGAAAATATGTTGCGTGGTGCGAGGCCAGTAAGGCCCGACGGAGGAAATTCAACTGGGTCGATTCCTACATTTCCTGCAAACAGGAGTGTCTATGGGCCTGAAATTGGGGTCCATTAAGGTTCAAATTTCGGCCCTGTCAATTTTCTTCCAAAAAGAACTAGCTTCAGTCCCTGAAGTTCAGACGTTTGTAAAAGGGGTACTGCATATACAGCCTCCTTTTGTGCCTCCAGTGGCACTTTGGGATCTCAATGTAGTTTTGGGTTCCAAAAGTCACATTGGTTTGAACCACTTAAATCTGTGGAGTTAAAATATCTCACATGAAAAGTGGTCATGCTGTTGGCCCTGGCCTGGGCCAGGCGCGTGTCAGAATTGGCGGCTTTATCCTGAAAAAGCCCTTATCTGATTTTCCATTCGGACAGGGAGGAATTGAGGACTCGTCCTCAGTTTCTCCCCAAGGTGGTTTCAGCGTTTCACCTGAACCAACCTATTTGTGGTGCCTGCGGCTACTAGGGACTTGGAGGCCTCCAAGTTGCTAGACGTTGTCAGTGCCCTGAAAATATATGTTTCCAGGACGGCTGGAGTCAGGAAATCTGACTCGCTGTTTATCCTGTATGCACCCAACAAGCTGGGTGCTCCTGCTTCTAAGCAGACTATTGCTCGTTGGATTTGTAGTACAATTCAGCTAGCACATTCTGTGGCAGGCCTGCCACAGCCAAAAATCTGTAAATGCCCACTCCACAAGGAAGGTGGGCTCATCTTGGGCGGCTGCCCGAGGGGTCTCTGCTTTTCAACTTTGCCGAGCAGCTACTTGGTCAGGAGCAAATACGTTTGTAAAATTCTACAAAATTGATATCCTGGCTGAGGAGGACCTGGAGTTCTCTCATTTGGTGCTGCAGAGTCATCCGCACTCTCCCGCCCGTTTGGGAGCTTTGGTATAATCCCCATGGTCCTTACGGAGTCCCCAGCATCCACTTAGGACGTCAGAGAAAATAAGAATTTACTTACCGATAATTCTATTTCTCATAGTCCGTAGTGGATGCTGGGCGCCCATCCCAAGTGCGGATTGTCTGCAATACTTGTACATAGTTATTGTTACAAAAATCGAGTTATTATTGTTGTGAGCCATCTTTTCAGAGGCTCCTCTGTTATCATGCTGTTAACTGGGTTCAGATCACAAGTTGTACAGTGTGATTGGTGTGGCTGGTATGAGTCTTACCCGGGATTCAAAATCCTTCCTTATTGTGTACGCTCGTCCGGGCACAGTATCCTAACTGAGGCTTGGAGGAGGGTCATAGGGGGAGGAGCCAGTGCACACCAGATAGTCCTAAAGCTTTCTTTAGATGTGCCCAGTCTCCTGCGGAGCCGCTATTCCCCATGGTCCTTACGGAGTCCCCAGCATCCACTACGGACTATGAGAAATAGAATTATCGGTAAGTAAATTCTTATTATATATACACACACACACACACACACACACACACACACTAGAGATGTGCACTGGACATTTTTCACTCACTCATTTCTCACTAACACTCCTTTCCCCCTCTCAGATCACAACCTTATCACCTGCATGCTCTCCTCTGTTAATTCAAACCCTGTGTTGCAGAAGTTCTCCAATCTTCCTCAAACCCGCAGAAATATTAACACAATTAATCTTCAAGAACTTTCCACTTCACTCCAAGTCTCCAACAACTGCTTTCACCTATTTCTGCATTCACCTCTCCTGAGATGGCTGTATCACACCTTAATGAGACTCTAGAACTAGCCCTTGATGAAGTGGCTCCAGCTACCCATCACACTCCACGTAGGCCTAGATGTCAACCATGGCACTCCAAATTAACAAGACAACTACAAAAACTCACACGAAAACTTGAACGTCAGTGGCGTAAATCTTGTATTTCAAGTGACTTCCTCACATATAAGACAGTCTACCATTCTTATAAAAATGCCCTGGACACTGCCAAACAAACATATTTCCAAACTCTTATCTCTGCTCAAGCCTCTAACCCCAAACGACACTTTAATACATTTAAATCACTTCTGAATCCTCCCGCACCTACCCCACCAGCCACTATCAAGGCACAGGATCTTGCTTCCTACTTCAAGGAGAAGATTGATAAGATCCGAGATGAAATGGTATGCTCTTCGGCAGCCAGTGACCTGCTCCGTTCTTTACCTGAACCCTCTGGCACTCTTTCTTCATTTGATCCCACAAATGAAGATGAAGTATCATCACTCTTCTCATCCTGCTTCTCTACTACCTCTCCTCTTGATCCTTTACTCTCACAAATAAGTAAAGCTCTGTCTCTGGTGCTCATCCCTACCTTAACTAACATCTGTAATCTCTTTCTCTCTACTGGTATTTCTCTATCGTCCTAGTGGATGCTGGGGTTCCTGAAAGGACCATGGGGAATAGCGGCTCCGCAGGAGACAGGGCACAAAAAGTAAAGCTTTAGGATCAGGTGGTGTGCACTGGCTCCTCCCCCTATGACCCTCCTCCAAGCCTCAGTTAGATTTTTGTGCACGGCCGAGAAGGGTGCAATCTAGGTGGCTCTCCTAAAGAGCTGCTTAGAAAAGTTTAGCTTAGGTTTTTTATTTTACAGTGAGTCCTGCTGGCAACAGGATCACTGCAACGAGGGACTTAGGGGAGAAGAAGTGAACTCACCTGCGTGCAGGATGGATTGGCTTCTTGGCTACTGGACATTAGCTCCAGAGGGACGATCACAGGTACAGCCTGGATGGTCACCGGAGCCTCGCCGCCGGCCCCCTTGCAGATGCTGAAACGAGAAGAGGTCCAGAATCGGCGGCAGAAGACTCCTCAGTCTTCTTAAGGTAGCGCACAGCACTGCAGCTGTGCGCCATTTTCCTCTCAGCACACTTCACACGGCAGTCACTGAGGGTGCAGGGCGCTGGGAGGGGGGCGCCCTGGGAGGCAAATGAAAACCTTTTTTGGCTAAAAATACCTCACATATAGCCTCCGGGGGCTATATGGAGATATTTAACCCCTGCCAGAATCCGTTAAGAGCGGGAGACGAGGCCGCCGAAAAAGGGGCGGGGCCTATCTCCTCAGCACACAGCGCCATTTTCCCTCACAGAAAGGCTGGAGGGAAGGCTCCCAGGCTCTCCCCTGCACTGCACTACAGAAACAGGGTTAAAACAGAGAGGGGGGGCACTAATTTGGCGTTAGAAATATATAAAAAAGATGCTATAAGGGAAAACACTTATATAAGGTTGTCCCTATATAATTATAGCGTTTTTGGTGTGTGCTGGCAAACTCTCCCTCTGTCTCTCCAAAGGGCTAGTGGGTCCTGTCCTCTATCAGAGCATTCCCTGTGTGTGTGCTGTGTGTCGGTACGTGTGTGTCGACATGTATGAGGACGATGTTGGTGAGGAGGCAGAGCAATTGCCTGTAATGGTGATGTCACTCTCTAGGGAGTCGACACCGGAATGGATGGCTTATTTAGGGAATTACGTGATAATGTCAACACGCGCCAAGGTCGGTTGACGACATGAGACGGCCGACAAACAATTAGTACCGGTCCAGACGTCTCAAAAACACCGTCAGGGGTTTTAAAACGCCCGTTTACTTTAGTCGGTCGACACAGACACAGACAGGGACACTGAATCCAGTGTCGACGGTGAATAAACAAACGTATTCCTTATTAGGGCCACACGTTAAGGGCAATGAAGGAGGTGTTACATATTTCTGATACTACAAGTACCACAAAAGAGGGTATTATGTGGGATGTGAAAAAACTACCGTAGTTTTTCCTGAATCAGATAAATTAAATGAAGTGTGTGATGATGCGTGGGTTCCCCCCGATAGAAAATATGGGCGGTATACCCTTTCCCGCCAGAAGTTAGGGCGCGTTGGGAAACACCCCTTAGGGTGGATAAGGCGCTCACACGCTTATCAGAACAAGTGGCGGTACCGTCTATAGATAGGGCCGTCCTCAAGGAGCCAGCTGACAGGAGGCTGGAAAAATATCATAAAAAGTATATACACACATACTGGTGTTATACTGCGACCAGCGATCGCCTCAGCCTGGATGTGCAGAGCTGGGGTGGCTTGGTCGGATTCCCTGACTAAAAATATTGATACCCTTGACAGGGACAGTATTTTATTGACTATAGAGCATTTAAAGGATGTATTTCTATATATGCGAGATGCACAGAGGGATATTTGCACTCTGGCATCAAGAGTAAGTGCGATGTCCATATCTGCCAGAAGATATTTATGGACACGACAGTGGTCAGGTGATGCAGATTCCAAACGGCACAAAGGTGTATTGCCGTATAAAGGAAGAGGAGTTATTTGGGGTCGGTCCATCGGACCTGGTGGCCACGGCAACTGCTGGAAAATCCACCGTTTTTACCCTAAGTCACATCTCTGCAGAAAAAGACACCGTCTTTTCAGCTTCAGTCCTTTCGTCCCTATAAGAGTCATATCTGCCCAGGGATAGAGGAAAGGGAAGAAGACTGCAGCAGGCAGCCCATTCCCAGGAACAGAAGCGTTCCACCGCTTCTGACAAGCTCTCAGCATGACGCTGAGACCGTACAGGACCCCTGGATCCTACAAGTAGTATCCCAGGGGTACAGTTTGGAATGTCGAGACGTTTCCCCTGCGCAGGCTCCTGAAGTCTGCTTTACCAAGGTCTCCCTCCGACAAGGAGGCAGTATGGGAAAAAATTCACGAGCTGTATTCCCAGCAGGTGATAATTAAATTACCCCTCCTACAACAAGAAAAGGGGGTATTATTCCACACTATATTGTGGTACTGAAGCCAGAAGGCTAGGTGAGACCTATTCTAAATCTAAAAAAATTTGAACACTTACAAAGGTTCAAATCAAGATGGAGTCACTCAGAGCAGTGATAACGAACCGGGAAGAAGGGGACTATCTGGTGTCCCGAGACATCAGGGAT
Source organism: Pseudophryne corroboree (assembly GCF_028390025.1). NCBI lineage: Eukaryota > Metazoa > Chordata > Amphibia > Anura > Myobatrachidae > Pseudophryne > Pseudophryne corroboree. The sequence goes on along the minus strand of NC_086451.1, from coordinate 102,253,048 downwards.
GCTTACCTCCATGTCCCAAATTTGCCCTTATCACTAAGGGTACCTCAGGTTCGTGGTACAGAACTGTCACTATCAGTTTCAGACGCTGCCGTTTGGATTGTCTACGGCACCCCGGGTCTTTACCAAGGTAATGGCCGAAATGATGGTTCTTCTTCGAAGAAAAGGCGTCTTAATTATCCCTTACTTGGACGATCTCCTGATAAGGGCAAAGTCCAGGGAACAGTTGGAGGTCGGAGTAGCACTATCTCGGATACTGTTACAACAGCAGGGGTGGATTCTAAATATTCCAAAATCGCAGCTGATCCCGACAACAAGTCTCCTGTGCTTAGGGATGATTCTGGACACAGTCCAGAAAAAGGTGTTTCTCCCGGAAGAGAAAGCCAGGGAGTTATCCGAGCTAGTCAGGAACCTCCTAAAATCAGTGCATCATTGCACAAGGGCCATGGTAAAAAAATGGTGACTTCCTTCGAAGCAATTCCAGTCGGCAGATTTCATGCAAGAACTTTTCAGTGGGATCTGCTGGACAAATGGTCCGGATCGCATCTTCAGATGCATCAGCGGATAACCCTATATCCAAGGACAAGGGTGTCTCTCCTGTGGTGGTTACAGAGTGCTCATCTTCTAGAGGGCCGCAGATTCGGCATTCAGTTTTGGATGTTGGTGACCACGGAGGCCAGCCCGAGAGGCTGGGGAGCAGTCACACAAGGAAAAAATTTCCAGGGAGTGTGATCAAGTCTGGAGATTTTTCTCCACATAAATATAGCTAAGGGTAAATTTATAATGCTCTAAGCTTAGCAAGACCTCTGCTTCAAGGTCAGCCGGTATTGATCCAGTGGGATAAAACATCACGGCAGTCGCCCACGTAAATAGACAGGGCGGCACAAGAAGCAGGAGGGCAGTGGCAAAAACTGCAAGGACTTTTCGCTGGGCGGAAAATCATGTGATAGCACTGTCAGCAGTGTTTCATTCCGGGAATGGAAACTGGGAAGCAGACTTCCTCAGTAGGCACGACCTCCACCCGGCAGAGTGGGAACTTCATGGGGAAGTTTTCCACATAATTGTAAACCGTTGGGAATTACCAAAGGTGGACATGATGGCGTCCCGTCTGAACAAAAAACGGGACAGGTATTGCGCCAGGTTAAGAGACCCTCAGGCAATAGCTGTGGACGTTCTGGTAACACCGTGGGTGTACCAGTCGGTGTATGTGTTCCATCCTCTGCTTTTCATACCTAAGGTACTGAGAATTATAAGACGTAGAGGAGTAAGAACTATACTCATGGCTCCGGATTGGCCAAGAAGGACTTGGTACCCGGAACTTCAAGAGATGCTCACAGAGGACTTATGGCCTCTGCCGCTAAGAAGGGACTTGTTTCAGCAAGTACCATGTCTGTTCCAAGACTTACCGCAGCTGCGTTTGACGGCATGGCGGTGGAACGCCGGATCCTAAGGGAAAAGGCATTCAGGAAGAGGTCATTCCTACCCTGGTCAAAGCCAGAAAGGAGGTGACCGCACAACATTATCACCACATGTGGCGAAAATATGTTGCGTGGTGTGAGGCCAGGAAGGCCCCACGAAGAAATTTCAACTCGGTCGATTCCTGCATTTCTTGCAAACAGGAGTGTCTATGGGCCTCAAATTGGGGTCCATTAAGGTTCAAATTTCGGCCCTGTCGATTTTTCTTCCAGAAAGAATTGGCTTCAGTTCCTGAAGTCCAGAAGTTTGTCAAGGGAGTATTGCATATACAACCCCCTTTTGTGCCTCCAGTGGCACTGTGGGATCTCAACGTAGTTCTGGGATTCCTCAAAACACATTGGTTTAAAACCAGTCAAATCTGTGGATTTGAAGCATCTCACATGAAAAGTGAACATGCTCTTGGACCTGGCCTGGACCAGGCGAGTGTCAAATTGGTGGTTTTTTTCTCAAAAAAGCCCATATCTGTTTGTCCATTCGGACAGGGCAGAGCTGCGGACTCGTCCCCAGTTCTCTCCCTAAGGTGGTGTCAGTGTTTCACCTGAACCAGCTTATTGTGGTGTCTTGCGCCTACTAGGGACTTGGAGGACTCCAAGTTGCTAGATGTGGTCAGGGCCCTGAAAATATAGGTTCCAGGACGGCTGGAGTCAGGAAAACTGACTTGCTGTTATCCTGTATGCACCCAACAAACTGGGTGCTCTTGCTTTTAAGCAGACTTTTGCTAGTTGGATGTGTAATACAATTCAGCTTGCACATTCTGTGGCAGGCCTGCCACAGCCAAAATATGTAAATGCCCATTCCACAAGGAAGGTGGGCTCATCTTGGGCGGCTGCCCGAGGGGTCTCGGCTTTACAACTTTGCCGAGCGGCTATTTAGTCAGGGGCAAACACGTTTGTAAAATCCTACAAATTTGATACCCTGGCTAAGGAGGACCTGGAGTTCTCTCATTCGGTGCTGCAGAGTCATCCGCACTCTCCCGCCCGTTTGGGAGCTTTGGTATAATCCCCATGGTCCTTTCAGGAACCCCAGCATCCACTAGGACGATAGAGAAAATAAGAATTTACTTACCGATAATTCTATTTCTCGGAGTCCGTAGTGGATGCTGGGCGCCCATCCCAAGTGCGGATTATCTGCATTACTTGTACATAGTTACAAAAATCGGGTTATTATTGTTGTGAGCCATCTTTTCAGAGGCTCCGCTGTTATCATACTGTTAACTGGGTTCAGATAACAGGTTGTACAGTGTGATTGGTGTGGCTGGTATGAGTCTTACCCGGGATTCAATAAATCCTTCCTTATTGTGTACGCTCGTCCGGGCACAGTACCTAACTGAGGCTTGGAGGAGGGTCATAGGGGGAGGAGCCAGTGCACACCACCTGATCCTAAAGCTTTACTTTTTGTGCCCTGTCTCCTGCGGAGCCGCTATTCCCCATGGTCCTTTCAGGAACCCCAGCATCCACTACGGACTCCGAGAAATAGAATTATCGGTAAGTAAATTCTTATTTTTTCCTTCACTCTTCAAGCATGCAGTGATTACTCCCATTTTAAAAAAACAAAATTCTGACCCTAATGCTCTCTCAAACTACCGCCCTATCTCTCAGCTCCCTTGTCTCTCTAAGCTACTTGAGAGACTTGCCTACACTCGACTCACACACTTTCTTAACTCATACACTTTGTTGGACCCACTTCAGTCAGGCTTCCGTTCCCAACATTCCACAGAGACAGCACTGACTAAAGTGGTTAATGATTTGGTCACTACGAAGTCTAAAGGCCACTACTCACTACTTATTCTTCTAGGTCTATCTGCTGCATTTGACACTGTAGACCACTCTCTTCTCATACAGACACTACAATCCCTAGGTCTTAAAGACACAGCCCTTTCTTGGTTCCTATCGTACCTATCTAATCGCTCCTTCAGTGTTCGCTTCTCTGAATCTACCTCCTCTTCGCTACCTCTTTCAGTTGGAGTACCGCAAGGCTCAGTCTTGGGTCCTCTGCTTTTCTCTATCTATACCTCATCTCTTGGTAAACTAATCAGCTCTTTTGGTTTTCAGTATCATCTGTACGCAGATGATACTCAAATCTACCTATCCTCCCCTGACTTGTCCCTATCTGTACTGTGCCGGGTCACTGAATGCCTTTCTGCCATCTCATCCTGGATGACATCTCGCCACCTCAAACTTAATATTTCAAAGACAGAGTTAATTATATTTCCACCGGCCAATAGTAGGTACCAACCTGATATCTCTATCACTGTTGAAAACTCGACTATCTACCCTACCCCACAAGCTCGCTGCCTAGGTGTCATCCTTGACTCTGATCTGTCCTTTGTTCCCCACATTCAATCTGTCTCAAGATCATGTTACATGCATCTAAAAAACATATCCAAAATACGACCATACCTTACACAAGACACTGCTAAAACTCTAATCCACGCTCTCATTATCTCCCGCATTGATTTTCTCTATCGTCCTAGTGGATGCTGGGGTTCCTGAAAGGACCATGGGGAATAGCGGCTCCGCAGGAGACAGGGCACAAAAAGTAAAGCTTTTCCAGATCAGGTGGTGTGCACTGGCTCCTCCCCCTATGACCCTCCTCCAGACTCCAGTTAGATTTTTGTGCCCGGCCGAGAAGGGTGCAATTCTAGGTGGCTCTCATAAAGAGCTGCTTAGAGAAAGTTTACTTAGGTTTTTTATTTTACAGTGATTCCTGCTGGCAACAGGATCACTGCAACGAGGGACAGAGGGGAGAAGAAGTGAACTCACCTGCGTGCAGGATGGATTGGCTTCTTGGCTACTGGACATCAGCTCCAGAGGGACGATCACAGGTACAGCCTGGATGGTCACCGGAGCCGCGCCGCCGGCCCCCTTGCAGATGCTGAAGTAAGAAGAGGTCCAGAATCGGCGGCTGAAGACTCCTGCAGTCTTCTAAAGGTAGCGCACAGCACTGCAGCTGTGCGCCATTTTCCTCTCAGCACACTTCACACGCAGTCACTGAGGGTGCAGGGCGCTGGGGGGGGGCGCCCTGGGAGGCAAATGAAAACCTATTAAAAGGCTAAAAATACCTCACATATAGCCCCCAGAGGCTATATGGAGATATTTAACCCCTGCCTGTATTCACAAAATAGCGGGAGACGAGCCCGCCGAAAAAGGGGCGGGGCCTATCTCCTCAGCACACGGCGCCATTTCCTCTCACAGTTCCGCTGGTCAGGACGGCTCCCAGGTCTCTCCCCTGCACTGCACTACAGAAACAGGGTAAAACAGAGAGGGGGGGCAAATTTAATGGCAATATCTTGATATATATAAAGCAGCTATAAGGGAGCACTTATTATAAGGCTATCCCTGTCATATATAGCGCTTTTTGGTGTGTGCTGGCAGACTCTCCCTCTGTCTCCCCAAAGGGCTAGTGGGTCCTGTCTTCGTTTAGAGCATTCCCTGTGTGTCTGCTGTGTGTCGGTACGTGTGTGTCGACATGTATGAGGACGATATTGGTGTGGAGGCGGAGCAATTGCCAAATATGGGGATGTCACCTCCTAGGGGGTCGACACCAGAATGGATGCCTTTATTTGTGGAATTACGGGATAGCGTCAACTCGCTTAAGCAGTCGTTTGACGACATGAGGCGGCCGGACAATCAATTAGTGCCTGTCCAGGCGCCTCAAACACCGTCAGGGGCTGTAAAACGCCCTTTGCCTCAGTCGGTCGACACAGACCCAGACACAGGCACTGATTCCAGTGGTGACGGTGACCAATCAACCGTATTTTCCAGTAGGGCCACACGTTATATGATTTTGGCAATGAAGGAGGCGTTACATTTAGCTGATACTACAGGTACCACTAAACAGGGTATTATGTGGGGTGTGAAAAAACTACCTATAGTTTTTCCTGAATCAGAAGAATTAAATGACGTGTGTGATGAAGCGTGGGTTGCCCCTGATAAAAAGCTGATAATTTCAAAGAAATTATTGGCATTATACCCTTTCCCGCCAGAGGTTAGGGAGCGCTGGGAAACACCTCCTAGGGTGGACAAGGCGCTAACACGCTTATCAAAACAAGTGGCGTTACCTTCTCCTGAGACGGCCGCACTTAAAGATCCATCAGATAGGAGGATGGAAAATATCCAAAAAAGTATATACACACATGCAGGTGTTATACTACGACCAGCTATAGCGTCTGCCTGGATGTGCAGTGCTGGGGTAGTTTGGTCAGAGTCCCTGATTGAAAATATTGATACCCTGGACAGGGACAATATTTTACTGTCGTTAGAACAAATAAAGGATGCATTTCTTTATATGCGTGATGCACAGAGGGATATCTGCACACTGGCATCACGGGTAAGTGCTATGTCCATTTCGGCCAGAAGAGCTTTATGGACGCGACAGTGGACAGGCGATGCGGATTCAAAACGGCATATGGAAGTTTTGCCGTATAAAGGGGAGGAGTTATTTGGAGTCGGTCTATCAGATTTGGTGGCCACGGCTACAGCCGGGAAATCCACCTTTCTACCTCAAGTCACTCCCCAACAGAAAAAGGCACCGACTTTTCAACCGCAGCCCTTTCGTTCCTTTAAAAATAAGAGAGCAAAGGGCTATTCATATCTGCCACGAGGCAGAGGTCGAGGGAAGAAACAGCAACAGGCAGCTCCTTCCCAGGAACAGAAGCCCTCCCCGGCTTCTACAAAAGCCTCAGCATGACGCTGGGGCTTCTCAAGCGGACTCGGGGACGGTGGGAGGTCATCTCAAAAATTACAGCGCGCAGTGGGCTCACTCGCAGGTAGATCCCTGGATCCTGCAGATAATATCTCAGGGGTACAGGTTGGAATTAGAGACAGATCCACCTCGCCGTTTCCTGAAGTCTGCTTTACCAACGTCCCCTTCCGAAAGGGAGACGGTTTTGGAAGCCATTCACAAGCTGTACTCTCAGCAGGTGATAGTCAAGGTACCTCTTCTACAACAAGGGAAGGGGTATTATTCCACTCTATTTGTGGTACCGAAGCCGGATGGCTCGGTAAGGCCTATTCTAAATCTGAAGTCCTTGAACCTGTACATAAAGAAGTTCAAGTTCAAGATGGAGTCACTCAGAGCAGTGATAGCGAACCTGGAAGAAGGGGACTTTATGGTATCCTTGGACATCAAGGATGCGTATCTCCACGTTCCAATTTACCCCTCACACCAGGGGTACCTCAGGTTCGTTGTACAAAACTGTCACTATCAGTTTCAGACGCTGCCGTTTGGTTTGTCCACGGCACCTCGGATCTTTACAAAGGTAATGGCCGAGATGATGATTCTTCTTCGAAGAAAAGGCGTATTAATTATCCCATACTTGGACGATCTCCTAATAAGGGCAAGGTCCAGAGAACAGCTAGAGATGGGATTAGCAATATCTCAAGAGGTGCTAAAGCAGCACGGATGGATTCTGAATATTCCAAAATCCCAATTAATGCCGACAACTCGTCTGCTGTTCCTAGGGATGATTCTGGACACGGTTCAGAAAAAGGTTTTTCTTCCCGAGGAAAAAGCCAAGGAGTTATCCGACCTGGTCAGGAATCTCCTAAAACCAGGAAAGGTGTCTGTACATCAATGCACAAGAGTCCTGGGAAAAATGGTGGCTTCTTACGAAGCAATTCCATTCGGCAGATTCCATGCAAGAATTTTCCAAAGGGATCTGTTGGACAAATGGTCAGGGTCGCATCTTCAGATGCACCTGCGGATAACCCTGTCTCCAAGGACAAGGGTATCTCTTCTGTGGTGGTTGCAGAGGGCTCATCTATTGGAGGGCCGCAGATTCGGCATACAGGATTGGATCCTGGTGACCACGGACGCCAGCCTGAGAGGCTGGGGAGCAGTCACACAAGGAAGAAACTTCCAGGGAGTGTGGTCGAGCCTGGAAAAGTCTCTTCACATAAACATTCTGGAACTAAGAGCAATCTACAATGCTCTAAGCCAGGCGGAACCTCTGCTTCAAGGAAGACCGGTGTTGATCCAGTCGGACAACATCACGGCAGTCGCCCATGTAAACAGACAGGGCGGCACAAGAAGCAGGAGTGCAATGGCAGAAGCTGCCAGGATCCTTCGCTGGGCGGAGAATCACGTGATAGCACTGTCAGCAGTGTTCATCCCGGGAGTGGACAACTGGGAAGCAGACTTCCTCAGCAGACACGATCTTCACCCGGGAGAGTGGGGACTTCATCCAGAAGTTTTCCACATGCTAATAAACCGTTGGGAAAGACCAATGGTGGACATGATGGCGTCTCGCCTCAACAAAAAACTGGACAGGTATTGCGCCAGGTCAAGAGATCCGCAGGCAATAGCTGTGGACGCGCTGGTAACACCTTGGGTGTACCAGTCGGTGTATGTGTTTCCTCCTCTGCCTCTCATACCAAAGGTATTGAGAATCATAAGGCAAAGCGGAGTAAGAACGATACTAGTGGCTCCGGATTGGCCAAGAAGGTCTTGGTACCCGGAACTTCAAGAGATGGTCACGGACGATCCGTGGCCTCTACCTCTAAGACAGGACCTGCTTCAGCAGGGACCGTGTCTATTCCAAGACTTACCGCGGCTGCGTTTGACGGCATGGCGGTTGAACGCCAGATCCTAAAAGGGAAAGGCATTCCAGAAGAAGTCATTCCTACCTTGATTAAGGCAAGAAAGGAAGTCACCGCGAAGCATTATCACCGCATTTGGCGGAAATATGTTGCGTGGTGCGAGGATCGGAGTGCTCCGACGGAGGAATTTCAACTGGGTCGTTTCCTACATTTCCTGCAATCAGGATTGTCTATGGGTCTCAAATTGGGATCTATTAAGGTTCAAATTTCGGCCCTGTCAATATTCTTCCAAAAAGAATTGGCCTCAGTTCCTGAGGTCCAGACTTTTGTAAAGGGAGTACTGCATATACAGCCTCCTGTGGTGCCTCCGGTGGCACCGTGGGATCTAAATGTAGTTTTAGATTTCCTCAAATCCCATTGGTTTGAACCACTAAAAGATGTGGATTTGAAATATCTCACATGGAAAGTGACTATGTTACTGGCCCTGGCGTCCGCCAGGAGAGTATCTGAACTGGCGGCTTTATCTTATAAAAGCCCTTATTTAATTTTCCATTCGGATAGGGCAGAGCTGCGGACGCGTCCGCATTTTCTCCCTAAGGTGGTATCAGCGTTTCACCTGAACCAGCCTATTGTAGTGCCTGCGGCTACAAGCGACTTGGAGGACTCCAAGTTGTTGGACGTTGTCAGAGCTTTAAAAATATACATTTCAAGGACGGCTGGAGTCAGAAAATCTGACTCGCTGTTTATACTGTATGCACCCAACAAGTTGGGTGCGCCTGCTTCTAAGCAGTCGATTGCTCGTTGGATTTGTAACACAATTCAACTTGCACATTCTGTGGCAGGCCTGCCACAGCCTAAATCTGTTAAGGCCCATTCCACAAGGAAGGGGGCTCATCTTGGGCGGCTGCCCGAGGGGTCTCGGCATTACAACTCTGCCGAGCAGCTACGTGGTCAGGGGAGAACACGTTTGTAAAATTCTACAAATTTGATACCCTGGCAAAGGAGGACCTGGAGTTCTCTCATTCGGTGCTGCAGAGTCATCCGCACTCTCCCGCCCGTTTGGGAGCTTTGGTATAATCCCCATGGTCCTTTCAGGAACCCCAGCATCCACTAGGACGATAGAGAAAATAAGAATTTACTTACCGATAATTCTATTTCTCGGAGTCCGTAGTGGATGCTGGGCGCCCATCCCAAGTGCGGATTATCTGCAATACTTGTACATAGTTATTGTTAACTAATTCGGGTTATTGTTTAGGGAGCCATCTTTCAGAGGCTCCTCTGTTATCATACTGTTAACTGGGTTTAGATCACAAGTTGTACGGTGTGATTGGTGTGGCTGGTATGAGTCTTACCCGGGATTCAAAATCCTCCCTTATTGTGTACGCTCGTCCGGGCACAGTACCTAACTGGAGTCTGGAGGAGGGTCATAGGGGGAGGAGCCAGTGCACACCACCTGATCTGGAAAAGCTTTACTTTTTGTGCCCTGTCTCCTGCGGAGCCGCTATTCCCCATGGTCCTTTCAGGAACCCCAGCATCCACTACGGACTCCGAGAAATAGAATTATCGGTAAGTAAATTCTTATTATTGCAATAGTCTCCTAACTGGTCTTCCCAAAACGAGACTCTCCCCACTACAATCCATTCTGAATGCTGCGGCGAGGCTTATCTTCCTCGCTAGACGTTCATCGTCTGCAGATCCGCTCTGTCAGTCCCTCCATTGGTTACCTGTACTCTACCGCATTCAATATAAAATACTTTTACTCACACACAAGGCTATTAACCATACTACACCAACGTACATCACTTCGCTTATCTCAAAATATCTCCCAACCCGACCTCTTCGCTCTTCACAAGACCTGCGTCTCTCATCCACACTCATTACTCGCTCCCACTCACGACTGCAGGACTTTCATCGGGCTGCACCCACTCAGTGGAATGCCCTACCACGCACAATAAGACTCTCCTCTAGTCTCCAAACCTTCAAGCGTTCCCTCAAAACTCACCTCTTTAAGCAAGTGTATCAAATTCCTGAACCGCCCACATAACTTTCATAAACCTTCCTATCAAATTACATCCACTCTGTACAGTCCACACATATCCTCACATGTCTTCTCATTCTATGCAATAGATAGCACCTTTCCTTGTGTACATATGCCTATTTCCCTATAGATTGTAAGCTTGCGAGCAGGGCCTTCCTACCTCTATGACTGTTATCACCCAGTTTGTTATTGTTATTTCAAATTGTAAAGCGCAACGGAATTTGCTGCGCTATATAAGAAACTGTTAATAAATAATAAATAAATAAATAATTTTTCGGGTTTTGTGTTTTGGTTTTGGATTCGGTTCCGCGGCCGTGTTTTGGATTCGGACGCGTTTTGGCAAAACCTCCCTGAAATTTTTTGGGCGGATTCGGGTGTGTTTTGGATTCGGGTGTTTTTTTTCAAAAACAGCTTAAATCATAGAATTTGAGGGTAATTTTGATCCTATAGTATTATTAACCTCAATAACCACAATTTCCACTCATTTCCAGTCTATTCTGAACACCTCACACCTCACAATACTATTTTTAGTCCTAAAATTTGCACCGAGGTCGCTGGATGACTAAGCAAAGCGACCCAAGAGGGCGGCACAAACACCTGGCCCATCTAGGAGTGGCACTGCAGTGTCAGACAGGATGGCACTTAAAAAAATTGGCCCCAAACAGCACATGATGCAAAGAAAAGAGAAAAAGAGGTGCACTGTGGTCGCTGGACGGCTAAGCTAAGCGACACAAACACCTCAATATCACTGGAATGATTCGTTCTAATCAATGGTATTATTGGTCCAAATCACTGGAAGAAAATGACAAAATCACTGGAATTATTTGTTCTAATCAATGGTGTTATTCGTCCAAATCACTGGAAGAAAATGACAAAATCACTGGAATTATTTGTTCTAATCAATGGTATTATTGGTCCAAATCACTGGAAGAAAATGACAAAATCACTGGAATTATTCGTTCTAATCAATGGTATTATTGGTCCAAATCGCTGGAAGAAAATGACAAAATCACTGGAATTATTTGTTCTAATCAATGGTATTATTGGTCCAAATCACTGGAATTATTCGTTCTAATCAATGGTATTATTGGTCCAAATCACTGGAAGAAAATGACAAAATCACTGGAATTATTCGTTCTAATCAATGGTGTTATTGCTCCAAATCACTGGAAGAAAATGGCAAAATCACTGGAATTATTCGTTCTAATCAATGGTATTATTGGTCCAAATCACTGGAATTATTCGTTCTAATCAATGGTATTATTGGTCCAAAGCACTGGAATTATTCGTTCTAATCAATGGTGTTATTGGTCCAAATCACTTAAGAAAATGACAAAATCACTGGAATTATTCATTCTAATCAATGGTATTATTGGTCCAAATCACTGGAAGAAAATGGAATGGATGGATACTTGCAGTGACACAGAGCTGCAAGATACAGCAATGGCCTACTGTACAACTATATACTGTTAGTCACCAAAATGCTGCACTGTAATACTATATATATACTGCTCACAAAAATGCCGCACAGATATGGAATGGATACTTGCAGTGACACAGAGCTGCAAGATACAGCAATGGTCTACTGTACTGTACTACTATAATTATTATATCGATGACAGATATAAAGTTACATTGTAGGGGAATCCAGTATACGTTCTGTCACCAGGTACCAGTGAATGACCACATCATGTATATAGGTGACAGATATAATGTTTCATTGTGGGGGAATCCAGTATACGTTCTGTCACCAGGTACCAGTGAATGACCACATCATGTATATAGGGGACAGATATATAGTTACATTGTGGGGGAATCCAGTATACGTTCTGTCACCAGGTACCAGTGAATGACCACATCATGTATATAGGTGACAGATATAAAGTTACATTGTGAGGGAATCCAGTATACGTTCTGTCACCAGGTACCAGTGAATGACCACATCATGTATATAGGTGACAGATATAAGGTTACATTGTGGGGGAATCCAGTATACGTTCTGTCACCAGGTACCAGTGAATGACCACATCATGTATATAGGTGACAGATATAAAGTTACATTGTGGGGAAATCCAGTATACGTTCTGTCACCAGGTACCAGTGAATGACCACATCATGTATATAGGTGACAGATATAAAGTTACATTGTGGGGGAATCCAGTATACGTTCTGTCACCGGGTACCAGTGAATGACCACATCATGTATATAGGTGACAGATATAAAGTTACATTGTGGGGGAATCCAGTATACGTTCTGTCACCAGGTACCAGTGAATGACCACATCATGTATATAGGTGACAGATATAAAGTTACATTGTGGGGGAATCCAGTATACGTTCTGTCACCAGGTACCAGTGAATGACCACATCATGTATATAGGTGACAGATATAAAGTTACATTGTGGGGGAATCCAGTATACGTTTTATGTCACCAGGTACCAGTGAATTACCACATCATGTATATAGGTGACAGATATAATGTTACATTGTGGGGGAATCCAGTATACGTTCTGTCACCAGGTACCAGTGAATGACCACATCATGTATATAGGTGACAGATATAAAGTTACATTGTGGGGAAATCCAGTATACGTTCTGTCACCAGGTACCAGTGAATGACCACATCATGTATATAGGTGACAGATATAAAGTTACATTGTGGGGGAATCCAGTATACGTTCTGTCACCGGGTACCAGTGAATGACCACATCATGTATATAGGTGACAGATATAAAGTTACATTGTGGGGGAATCCAGTATACGTTCTGTCACCAGGTACCAGTGAATGACCACATCATGTATATAGGTGACAGATATAAAGTTACATTGTGGGGGAATCCAGTATACGTTCTGTCACCAGGTACCAGTGAATGACCACATCATGTATATAGGTGACAGATATAAAGTTACATTGTGGGGGAATCCAGTATACGTTTTATGTCACCAGGTACCAGTGAATTACCACATCATGTATATAGGTGACAGATATAATGTTACATTGTGAGGGAATCCAGTATACGATCTGTCACCAGGTACCAGTGAATGACCACATCATGTATATAGGTGACAGATATAAAGTTACATTGTGGGGGAATCCAGTATACGTTCTGTCACCAGGTACCAGTGAATGACCACATCATGTATATAGGTGACAGATATAAAGTTACATTGTGGGGCAATCCAGTATACGTTCTGTCACCAGGTACCAGTGAATGACCACATCATGTATATAGGTGACAGATATACAGTTACATTGTGGGGGAATCCAGTATACGTTCTGTCACCAGGTACCAGTGAATGGCCACATCATGTATATATTTATACTGGTGGTCCCCAGTCTCCACAATACAGCACACTGATCAGATATTTGCAGCACACTGAGCACAGATATGGAGCATTTTCAGGCAGAGAACGTAGATATTTTCAGCACACTGAGCACAGATTATTTGCAGCACACTGAGCACAGATATTTTCAGCACACTGAGCACAGATTATTTGCAGCACACTGAGCACAGATATTTGCAGCACACTGAGCACAGATTATTTGCAGCACACTGAGCACAGATTAAGGAGCTTTTCAGTAGAGAACGCTGCACGTCCTCTCCGTTCAATCTCCAATGCACGAGTGAAAATGGCAGCGACGCGCGGCTCCTTATATAGAATACGAATCTCGCGAGAATCCGACAGTGGGATGATGACGTTCGGGCGCGTTCTGGTTAACCGAGCAAGGCGGGAAGATTCGAGTCTGCCTCAGAACCGTGTAAAATGGGTGAAGATCGGGGGGGTTCGGAAACAAGGAACCGAACCCAATGGGTGAAGATCGGGGGGGTTCGGAAACAAGGAACCGAACCCGCTCATCTCTAACACACACACACACACACACACACACACACACACACACACACACACAGTATTTATAGTGGCAATAGGATCAGTGTGCTACAGAGGAACCAGGGGTGTTTGGCTGATATATCCCAGGAAAGTTATGTGTTTGGAGGATTGAAAATGTGTGTCATACCTGCTTAAGTGACCTCGGTGCATTTATCCCCTGCAGTCTGGTGCAGCTGAAAGCATGTGACGGATTACCCAGAGCATCTGTGAGGAACTCCCTTAAGAAGACAGGGTGGGAGAGGAAGGAGGAGTCTAAGGTATAAAAGCCTGTCTTGGGCATTTGTCTGTGTAACCAATGCCATAAAAGCTGGCTGGTGACTAGGGAGAAGGTCTCTGTTAGACAGTGATAGGTCCATTTGGGAAGCTTCTGTGAGTAGCTGAGGACCTTTGTCAGTGATAATGGTTACTGGTCTGTGGTCATCATAAGGAAATAAATCGTAGTGCATAAGTCCAGAGTGTGTGTGTGTGTGTGTGTGTGTGTGTGTGTGTGTGTGTGTGTGTGTGTGTGTGTGTGTGTGTGTGTGTGTGTGTGTGTGTGTGTGTGTGTGTGTGAAAACAAGAGGTGGTGCACAATGGTGAAGTGAGTATTGCCAGTTTTGCTTATACCCCTTTTCCACCTACGTACCGTGTCCGATCCGGGATGTTTAACACGGCTACAACCCGTGTCGGCTCCCCCGTTTCCACTACACTTCGACACGGGTTATTCCCGTGTCTGATCTGTTTCCACCTAACCCGGGTAAGCTCTGTAAAAGTCTATTGCTGTCATTACAAATGGACTTTTTACTGTCTCATCAAGATGATGTCATCAAAAGGACCAAAACAGAGGGGTGGGACCTGCTCACAGCATTGCAGCAATGGATGCCGGTGCAGTAGCTGTGTCTAGCATGGAGTCGCAGACTGTTTGCAGTTTACTGCTGCTTTCTGCTACAGACAGCTTGATGCAGCTTTTCACCTTGTGCTACCTACTGCAGAGCTGGAGAAGGAGAGCTCAATTCTTTGCAGAGAGGGCTACCTTTCGACGCAAATATTTGAAAAGGAGGAGAGCGCGTATATCATCCACTGTTGTTATTTCTCTCATAACAATGAACTGTACACCAAGCCGAAGAATGTGGATGAGAGATCGCAGACATGGGGAAGCATTCATGCAGACTATTCTAGCATATCAGGAGGAGCAGTGGATGGCAAACTTCAGGATGTCTCGCGCTACATTCGAGTATGTTTTGGAACTACTGTCCCCCGCAATAACCATGCAGACCACCAGGTTCCGTAAGCCCATTGAGCCAGCCAGGAGATTAGCGATTGCTCTCTGGTGGTATGCTACCCCTGGAGAGTATCGTACAGTTTCCAGTTTATTTGGAGTAGGGATTGGCACGGTCTGCAAGATTGTCTACCAGGTCACGCGGGCATTGCTGGATACCATGTACCATCGCTTTATTTCCTTGCCACAAGGACAGCAGCTAGATGAGACTATAAAAGGGTTTAAGAAGCGTGGCTACCCACAGTGTGCTGGTGCCATAGATGGGACCCACATCCCCATCATCGCCCCTCGTGACAACCCAGCAGACTATTACAATCGTAAGGGTTGGCATTCCATTGTTCTGCAAGCTGTAGTGGACCATAAATACTGGTAAGCACTGTTTCACTAATGTGTTTGAAATAGGCTTGGCCTGTTTTATGATAATGCATAAACCTTTATTTTTAGTTTCACAGATGTCTTCATAGGGTGGCCCGGACGGTCACATGATGCAAGGGTTCTCGCCAACTCCGATCTTTACAGTATTGCTGAGGACAAGCTTGGTGGATGGCTTTTCCCTCGAGAGGTAAGATTATTTACTACTTAAACTAATGTTCGCCCATAAACCAATAGTCAAGTTTTACCCCTGTAATAATATTAATGTTTTATTAACAGAAATCGGTGATCGTACATGGTGTGGACATCCCGGTCCATCTCATTGGTGATGCAGCATACCCATTACAGCGCTGGCTAATGAAGGGCTACACCCAGCATGTTCACTTATCCCCCGAACAGACATCATATACCCATGCCCTAAGTTCGGCCCGTATGGCAGTGGAGAATGCGTTTGGGCGTTTAAAAGGACGCTGGCGCTGCCTCATGAAGAGGAATGATGTGGACTTGAAAATAATGCCAGATATAGTAGCGGCCTGCTGCATTCTCCATAACATATGTGAGATTCAAAAGGAAAACTTTCTCCCTGAGTGGAATATACATGATCATGGGGCGGGGGTCGCTGTACATGATGCACCAGGCTTGGTGGGGGGGCATGACGCTGCCAGCGAGTGTATAAGGGCCACCATTGCAGCTAATCTTCAAACAATGTTGCAGTAGAGAAGACAGACAAGTTTTTGTGTGCAAACAATTTTTGTTTATTTCGTTTTTCAGTTATAAAAATTTGGTTCAAAAGTTGTTATTATATTTTTTCTTTTAAACAGTTGGCACACATTTTCTGAGGTAACAATATAAAATATTTAAGTGCAAACATGACACTGTAAAATTCCACATAACGCAAGGGGTCTTCAACATGTGTCCCTCCAGCTGTTGTGGAACAACATGTACCAGCATGTGTTGCTCTGTGTTTCCACAACAGCTAGAGGGCCACATGGTGAAGACACCTGCCCTGAGGTAAAAGAGTAAAGTGCAAACAGGGCACTCTGTAAAAAAAAAACCCTAATGTTTGGTTTGGCAGGTATCGGGTTACCCCCAATATTTGGATCACACTGCCGCACATTTTCTGAGGTAACAATATAAAAGTTTAAAGTGCCAACAGGGCACTCTGTAAAATCAAAATAATGTTTGCATTTGTAGGTATCAGGGTTGAGGATACAGTGCAAACAGAACCTTAAAACACAAACATTGTTTTATAACCCGCTGCTCTAAGGCAGTTGTCTATATATACCCGAAATTCTGAGGATTGCGGGATTTGTGTTGGGGGATTTGAGGGAGGCTCATAGTTGTATGGACCATATGGGTGCTGTGGGTAGGCTGTGTCTTGCTGTTGTGTTTGTGTGGTATTCCCTATGGTACGTGCAAACGTACGTTCAAAAAATGTCATCTGCCTATCATGCATGGTCATTAACTGACTCATAAAACTTTGATGCATTTCTTTTTCTGACGCAAGAAATCTCTCAAGCCGTGCATCTTCCTGGGCATTGAGCTCACTATCTGCCTCACGCAGGTGATCCACGATAATGGACTTCATTGCTTTGACCGTTTGTTCTGTTTTGTTCAGTTTCTTTTTCCGCTGTGGAACGTTGTAGACTGTGAAGGAGATGAAACAGAATGTAAGTAACAATGGCCCTCATTCCGAGTTGTTCGCTCGGTATTTTTCATCGCATCGCAGTGAAAATCCGCTTAGTACGCATGCGCAATGTTCGCACTGCGACTGCGCCAAGTAACTTTACTATGAAGATAGTATTTTTACTCACGGCTTTTTCTTCGCTCCGGCGATCGTAATGTGATTGACAGGAAATGGGTGTTACTGGGCGGAAACACGGCGTTTCAGGGGCGTGTGGCTGAAAACGCTACCGTTTCCGGAAAAAACGCAGGAGTGGCCGGGGAAACGGTGGGAGTGCCTGGGCGAACGCTGGGTGTGTTTGTGACGTCAACCAGGAACGACAAGCACTGAACTGATCGCACAGGCAGAGTAAGTCTGGAGCTACTCTGAAACTGCTAAGTAGTTAGTAATCGCAATATTGCGAATACATCGGTCGCAATTTTAAGAAGCTAAGATTCACTCCCAGTAGGCGGCGGCTTAGCGTGTGTAACTCTGCTAAATTCGCCTTGCGACCGATCAACTCGGAATGAGGGCCAATATAAAAATAGCAGTGGTAGCATATACGTGTTTGTGGCCTTCTCCCACCTGCACACTAGCTATACTCTGCAACATTACCATGATTCTATTAAAAAATAGCAGTGGTAGCATATACGTGTTTGTGGCCTTCTCCCACCTGCACACTAGCTATAGTCTGCAACATTACCATGCCTTTACATATAGGGACTGCTGCAACTGTATTTGTAATGGTAATACTTACTATTTGAGCGCAAAGTCGTGGTCTTGGGGGGTTGCGACGTCTCCGCCTGAGACTGTGGTACGTCCTCAATAGTGGCACTGATGGAATCATCATTGACGGTCGAGTCTTCGAAACTGCTGTCCGATATAAGCAGCGGGGATGATGGGCTGCATTGTGAGCTGGGAAGGCTGTGCTGTGTTTCGTCACAGTCCTCGTCGACTGACATCTGGCGACTGGCAGAGCTGGATGACGATAGTGCTATGGGATTTGTTATCGCAGTTTTGCCGAAGACACTATAGCATAGGTCATAATATGGCCATTCCATACGCCCAGCACCACTTTTCTTGCGGTTATGGTCGTGTACTTTGGTGAATTGTCTGCGTAGTGCCTTCAATTTGTTAACGACTTGTTGCTGGGTTTTTCGGATGCCCCTTTCTGCCAGCATAAGGGATATGTTCTTGTAGACGATAGCATCCTTAACTGTTCCAGTCACCTGCCTTCTTATTTCTTCCTCTCCCCGAATATTAAGCAGCTCTTTGATCTCTGTGTCTGACCAGGTATGGCTAGCCATGTTGCTGTGCTGGAGCTTCTGCTGCTGTATATTGTCTGTTTGTTTGGAAGCTGCTGCAATAAAAATATCTGTATGTACCCAGCGCGACTTCAGAGTGTTTTGTTTGCAAGCTGCCTCAATGCCTGCATGTGCCCAGCGTAGTGTTGTTTGCTGCTGCGGTGCCTGCATGTGCCCAGCGTGTCTCCCAGGGATGACATCATCTTCCAGTGCCCCAGAAGCAGCCAATCAGCGTCTCAGAGCGTTACTCGGGTCTGAAAACACGTGTAATGACCGTTTCCACTGCACCGCTATCCGTGTCATTACCGTGTTCTACCCAGGTAAATAGCTGGGTTGGATTCCCGGGTCACTCAACCCGTGTTGACCCGTTTCCACCTACTAAAAATCCGTGCCGATGCACGCCCCCGTGCAAAAACACGGGTAAAAACAGCTAGTGGAAAAGGGGTATTATAGTGTGCAAAACTCACATTGCAGACTTGTGCTGCTTCTCACATCTCTCCTCTGCAAACTAGGAAGTTCCAGCGGTCCATGCCTCAGTCTCAGGGCCAGTGACATCAGTTTTGCCTAAGTCACAGCCATCCATCCAACTCAGACGTGTTTACTTACTTTTAGATTTTGTCAGTGGGAGTGTCCTTAAGCACATAATGGGCTATAGAAAAGCATAGCACACTTTTAACCCAGTGAAGTCCGTGCATAACACTGGGTTCATGTCTATCAATAAAAGCATAATCACAACGTGTACAAATCCTATATTAAGAACATCAACCAGCGGGGACACTTCAAGTTTACAATCAATTCATTTCATCAAATTAAAAAAAAATGTATCTATATATATTTTAATACACAAGTGCCATTTTTGTGAAGACATCAGGAATACTTTCCCTAGTTCCTAATAATGAGTTCCATTTTCTAAATGACTTTCATAGCCAGTATAATTTCTGCTTAAAATACCATAGCAATGAGGAAGCATTTCAAAGCATACAAAACTTTATCAACCACAATAATAAAAAAGATTTGTTAAAAAATCCCTAAAAGAGATCGCCGCTGATATCAATTGTCATAAATGAACTTTATGCACATAAAATTGAAAACATACTTAAGACATACCATAACAGCATAAAAAATACTATACACAAAAGCCACACTGAATGTTAAGATGAACCTGGAATTATGCGAGGTGCGGACAAGGCCAGATTAACAATGGGGCAGATGGAGCTACAGCTCCAGGCCCCAGATAAAAATAGGCCCATTAACGTGACAGCCTGATGATGATAAACTGTCAAGTTGGTAACAAGGTTTCCATAAATGATAAGAATTTAAATAATAATTATAGTTTCCTTACAAAGTGACGTTGTTTTTCTACTTTTACTTATTTTGAGAGACATTGGGGATTATAGTGTAAGGAGTGTACACGCCCATATGTCACTTGCAACACCCACACAACATTAGCCACACCTCCTCAACTTCTCACAATATGCCCTTGATCATTTTCAGCACCAGGCCCATGTGGATCTTAATCCGGCCCTGGGTGCGGACAGGGTCCAAATGTGGGCCGCCAGCCTGCACCAGTGAAGAGATGGAGAAAAAACTGTCTGTGGGGCTTAAATGATAATGATGGGATGAAAAACATGTGGGCCTGGCAATTATTTTGGGGCCGGACTCCTAGCAATCATCCCATTTTGTGTAATCTCTTCTAGGGAGAAACTATTCCACCAAGGGTGCCCAACATGGGGCCTAACTCAGATCTGCGTTTTTTGCTGCCCTGCGATCAGATAGTCGCCACCTACAGGGGAAGAGGAAAATGCTGTGCAAGTGTGCGATCGCTTCATTAGCAGAGCTGCACAGGACTTACTCAGACACTGCGATTGTATCCTCCTGATCGGGGCCGGAGCTGACGTCAGACACCCTCCCTCAAAACACACGATTCTTAATTTGTTTTTCATATACAAATCTTTTATTCAAGAAATAAATAAAGGTTAAGTTTTATTTCATTCTCATATTTCCAATCACATACTTATGATAACAAATGAGTGCTCCCAAACAAGGGTTTTTTGTCTTTCTCTTTTCCTAATTGTACCCTCCCTCAAAACGCCTGATCCCGCCTGCGTTTTTCCGGACACTCCTGGAAAACGGTCAGTTGCCACCCACAAACGGCCTTTTCCTGTCAATCTTCTTGCGAATGCCCGTGCGTTTAGATTTTTCGCACCATCCCATCACCAGACACCAATGACCGGTGCTGTTGTGTGATGCGCAGTTCAGATCTGATCACACTCTGTGCGAAAAAGCCCCCCATGTTCGCCTCACTTGGTACCTTTAGTGGGTGGAATATATAATCCATGGAAGTTATTACCCAAAATGTCTGCAGTCTGCACCAACTGTGCATTATGCTTATTGTGCTCTCTAGATTTTTCTTTTTACTTCAATATTACTCTATTAATATTTGTACTGTGTGCTTTGTTTTTGATGGCTGTAAAGCACCTTGAGCCCTGTTGGAGAAAGAGTGCTATATAAATAAAATGATTATTATCTTATTATTATAATAGCCCAGATCTGTGACTTTGTGCCACATTTGCTAACGCTGGGTGGAGTTAGTCAAATGAGTCACAGATCTGGGCAAATCTATAGGAGACTAGGAGCAGAAGCAGATGGTATGGGCATGTCACAGGCAGGGGTGCATACCTCCCAGCTTTCTTCAGGCAGACAGGGGTGCATACCTTCCAGCTTTCTACAGGCAGAAGGAGGGACACACGCACGGCGAAAAGGGGTCGTGGACAACGAAAAGGGGGCCTGGCTTCACGGGAGGACTCGCAAGCCATGCCCCCGTTTTTGTCAGTGAGAGGGCATGCCCAGCGCTCTGTGAGCTGCTGGCATGCCCCCAGGGGCGGATTATGAGTCCAGGGGGCCCAGGGCACTTGAGACAGGGGGGCCCTATCTCATTGCTGTGCCTGCTGTGGGTTTGGGGGCATGGCCTAATCGCGGGATGTGTGGCCATGCCCCCTTATGCAAATTCCGGGCTTTTTTTGTTTTTTGCTTTTTTATATGGGATTTTGGCCCCTCAGCTAGGGGTAAGTCCAGAGGGGGTGGTCGCTCCCCCCTACACACCCACACAGGCAGAAGAAAGCGCAACACCACAGACCTGCCAGCACGCAGCAACGTGCGGTGACTGTAGCACAATGCTGCTGCTGTTGCTGGCAGGACAGGGGAGCTTCAGAGCTACAGAGGTACTCCAAAAACTGTGGGGCCCGCGGTACATACCCCCTGCCCCCCCCCCTTAATCTGGCTTTGCTGCCGGACCCCCCCCCTTAATCGGTATTCCCTGATGCCCCCTCTCCCTCTGTCTCCACTCAATAGACGCTGCGTGCATGCGCACAGCATCTATTCACCGCTGCTCTGCTAAGCAGAACAGCGAGTACAGGAGCTTCCCAACTGCCCCCACCCCCACCGCGGGACACTGCGGCCCGCGGGTGGGACAGCGGGACAGACCCAAAAAAATGGGACTGTCCCGCGAAAATCAGGACATTTGCGAGGTATGGGGGTGTGTGAGGGGGTATGCGTACAGACAGACGGGCATCGGCTCACTGTGTGCTTGACCCCCCCCACATTAGCAAACTCAGCAGGATCTCTCTGGCACGGAGGGGCGTCACTTTCTGGCACACTCCATGCTTCTTAGCTGCAGTTTTGTGGGGCACCTGCCGCTGTGCAGGTTCCGTACTGCCTCTGTTATCTCCAGCCCCGGCAACCCCACCGCTAGCTGCAGCGCTGCCGCCCGCAGTAAGGTGCGCCCAGCTCCTTAACACACTTTAGCCGGCGGGCAGCGCTGCAGAAGTCCGCGCTGCTTGCAGGCTCCGACCCCTCCTCCCTCCAGCCGCAGCATATCCTGGGGGCTAACCAGTCAATCCCAGTCTCCCCTTACCACAGTGCCCGGCAGCCGTGAGGTCCGCGCCGCGTGCATGCTATGACTCCCTCCAACCGCAGCGTCTCCTGGGGGCTAACCAGTCACTCCCAGTATCTCCTTACCACAGTGTCCGGCAGCCGCGAGGTCCGCGCCGCATGCATGCTATGACCCCCTCCTCCCTCCAGCCGCAGCATCTCCTGGGGGCTAACCAGTCACTCCCAGCCTCCCCTTACCACAGTGCCCGGCAGCCACGCGAGGTCCGCAGTGTGTGACTGAGGAGTAGGGTGGAGGGATGCGGACGGGCAGAGGAAGCAGGACTCCAGCCTGAGAGAGTCAGCCATGCCAAGCCTCCACCAGCAGCAGATCCCAACAGGTTGGAGTGGAACAGCAGCAGCCAGCAGCAGTGACTCCGGTAAGACACATCTGTCTGTCACCACTGTATTGTCCCTAATACCAATCTCTCCCGTGCCCTGTGTTCTGTCATGTCCCTGTCACCCTTGGCCTTGCCCTGTCACCCTTATCCTGGCCCTTTCACCCTTATCCTGGCCCTGTCACCCTTATCCTGGCCCTGTCACCCCTGTGCTTGCCCTGTCAACCCTATCCTGGCCCTCTCACCCATGTCCTGGTCCTGTCACCCCTACCCTGGCCCTGTCACCGCTATCCTGTCCCTGTCATTTCTGTCCTGGCCCCGTCACCCCTGTCCTTGCCCCATCACCCCTGTCCTGGCCCCGTCACCCCTGTCCTGGCCCCGTCACCGCTGTCCTGACCCCATCACCCCTGTCCTGGCACCGACACCCCTGTCCTGGCCCCGTCACCCCTGTTCTAACTAGAGATGAGCGGGTTCGGTTCCTCGGAATCCGAATCCCCCGAACTTCAGCCTTTTTACACGGGTCCGAGGCAGACTCGGATCTTCCCGCCTTGCTCGGTTAACCCGAGCGCGCCCGAACGTCATCATCCCGCTGTCGGATTCTCGCGAGGCTCGGATTCTATCGCGAGACTCGGATTCTATATAAGGAGCCGCGCGTCGCCGCCATTTTCACACGTGCATTGAGATTGATAGGGAGAGGACGTGGCTGGCGTCCTCTCGTTAGAATAGATAGAGACACTTGAGTTGATTTACTACTAACTTAGTAATTTTGGGGAGCATTAGGAGTACTCAGAGTGCAGAGTTTTGCTGATAGTTACTAGTGACCACCACCAGTTTTATTTATTATTTAATATAATCCGTTCTCTGCCTGAAAAAAAACGATACACAGTCACATACCATATCTGTGCTCAGCCTCAGTGTGCTGCATGATAGATAATATCATCTATGTATATCTGACTGTGCTGAGTGCTCACTGCTCACACAGCTGAATTGTGGGGGAGACTGGGGTGCAGTTATAGCAGGAGTACAGTGCACACTTTTGCTGCCAGTGTGACTGACCAGTGACCACCAGTATATTGTCTGCCTGAAAAAGTTAAACACTCCTGTGGTGTTTTTTTTTTTTTTATTCTATAAACGCATTCTGCTGACAGTGTCCAGCAGGTCCGTCATTCATTATATTATATAAATATTTACCTGCAGTAGTGTTATATTTTTTTTGTTCATCTCTATCATCTTTATCATCTCTATATTAGCAGACGCAGTACGGTAGTCCACGGCTGTGGCTACCTCTGTGTCGTCAGTGCTCGTCCATAATTGTATACCTACCTGTGGTGGGGGTTTTTTTTCTATCTTCTTCATACTAGTAGTTTAGGAGTCTGCTGACAGTGTCCAGCAGGTCCGTCATTATATTATATATACCTGCAGTAGTGATATATATATATATTTTTTATATCATTATCATCTCTATACTAGCAGACGCAGTACGGTAGTCCACGGCTGTAGCTACCTCTGTGTCGTCAGTGCTCGTCCATAATTGTATACCTACCTGTGGTGGGGGTTTTTTTTCTATCTTCTTCATACTAGTAGTTTAGGAGTCTGCTGACAGTGTCCATCAGGTCCGTCATTATATTATATATACCTGCAGTAGTGATATATATATATTTTTTATATCATTATCATCTCTATACTAGCAGACGCAGTACGGTAGTCCACGGTTGTAGCTACCTCTGTGTCGTCAGTGCTCGTCCATAATTGTATACCTACCTGTGGTGGGTTTTTTTTTTCTATCTTCTTCATACTAGTAGTTTAGGAGTCTGCTGACAGTGTCCAGTAGGTCCGTCATTATATTATATATACCTGCAGTAGTGATATATATATATATATTTTTTATATCATTATCATCTCTATACTAGCAGACGCAGTACGGTAGTCCACGGCTGTAGCTACCTCTGTGTCGTCAGTGCTCGTCCATAATTGTATACCTACCTGTGGTGGGGTTTTTTTTTCTATCTTCTTCATACTAGTAGTTTAGGAGTCTGCTGACAGTGTCCAGCAGGTCTGTCATTATATTATATATACCTGCAGTAGTGATATATATATATTTTTTATATCATTATCATCTCTATACTAGCAGACGCAGTACGGTAGTCCACGGCTGTAGCTACCTCTGTGTCGTCAGTGCTCATCCATAATTGTATACCTACCTGTGGTGGGGTTTTTTTTTCTATCTTCTTCATACTAGTAGTTTAGGAGTCTGCTGACAGTGTCCAGCAGGTCTGTCATTATATTATATATACCTGCAGTAGTGATATATATATTTTTTATATCATTATCATCTCTATACTAGCAGACGCAGTACGGTAGTCCACGGCTGTAGCTACCTCTGTGTCGTCAGTGCTCGTCCATAATTGTATACCTACCTGTGGTGGGGTTTTTTTTTTCTATCTTCTTCATACTAGTAGTTTAGGAGTCTGCTGACAGTGTCCAGCAGGTCCGTCATTATATTATATATACCTGCAGTAGTGATATATATATTTTTTATATCATTATCATCTCTATACTAGCAGACGCAGTACGGTAGTCCACGGCTGTAGCTACCTCTGTGTCATCAATCTCTCGTCATCCATAAGTATACTAGTATCCATCCATCTCCATTGTTTACCTGAGGTGCCTTTTAGTTGTGCCTACTAAAATATGGAGAACAAAAATGTTGAGGTTCCAAAAATAGGGAAAGATGAAGATCCACTTCCACCTCGTGCTGAAGCTGCTGCCACTAGTCATGGCCGAGACGATGAAATTCCATCAACGTCGTCTGCCAAGGCCGATGCCCAATGTCATAGTACAGAGCATGTAAAATCCAAAACACAAAATATCAGTAAAAAAAGGACTCAAAAATCTAAAATAAAATCGTCGGAGGAGAAGCGTAAACTTGCCAATATGCCATTTACCACACGGAGTGGCAAGGAACGGCTGGGGCCCTGGCCTATGTTCATAGCTAGTGGTTCAGCTTCACATGAGGATGGAAGCACTCAGCCTCTCGCTAGAAAAATGAAAAGACTTAGTGGTATATGCAATTCACGGCGAATCGCGGCAAATTATCGCCGTTTTTTAATTCGACACAATTCGACAGGTGAATTCCGGCAGGTGGCTGCCGGAATTCACCATATTCAATGAAAAACGGATTCGACATTCCCGCGGGCGAAAAACGGCCGATTTGCCGGATTTTGCCGCGATTTAAAAAAACGGGAAAAAACGGGGAAAAATGGCGTGGGGTCCCCCCTCCAAAGCATAACCAGCCTCGGGCTCTTCGAGCTGGTCCTGGTTCTAAAAATGCGGGGGGAAAATTGACAGGGGATCCCCCGTATTTTTAAAACCAGCACCGGGCTCTGCGCCTGGTGCTGGTGCAAAAAATACGGGGGACAAAACGAGTAGGGGTCCCCCATATTTTTCACACCAGCATCGGGCTCCACTAGCTGGACAGATAATGCCACAGCCGGGGGTCACTTTTATACAGTGCCCTGCGGCCGTGGCATTAAATATCCAACTAGTCACCCCTGGCCGGGGTACCCTGGGGAAGTGGGGACCCCTTCAATCAAGGGGTCCCCCCCCAGCCACCCAAGGGCCAGGGGTGAAGCCCGAGGCTGTCCCCCCCATCCAATGGGCTGCGGATGGGAGGCTGATAGCCTGGAGTAAAATGTCTGAATATTGTTTTTTCCAGTAGTACTACAAGTCCCAGCAAGCCTCCCCCGCAAGCTGGTACTTGGAGAACCACAAGTACCAGCATGCGGGAGAAAAACGGGCCCAGTGGTACCTGTAGTACTACTGGGAAAAAAATACCCAAATAAAAACAGGACACACACACCGTGAAAGTAAAACTTTATTTCATACGTCGACACACACATACTTACCTATGTTCACACGCCGACATCGGTCCTCTTCTCCATGTAGAATCCACGGATACCTGAAAAGAAAAGATCAATATACTCACCTCAGCCAGGGTCCAGAGATAAATCCAGGTACTAATGGTGGGAACTTTGCGGCTAGCGGTGGGGTCACCCGCCGGTCAGCGGCTGACCGCGGGTAACCCCCGCAGACGGCAAAGTTCCCACCATTGTAAGTAATGGAGAAAGCTGTGCGATGCGCTGTCACAGCACAGACAGCGCACAGCCAATCAGGTGAGCGCCACGTAGTAGCGCTTCCTGATTGGCTGAAGGGACCTTTCTGTGACAGCTGTCACGGAGAGGACTCTCAGCATTCGGGGTAAGGGGTCCCATGTGTAAGCATGGGACCCCTTTCAGTCCGTTTGATCGGGTGTCCGGTTTGTTGTTTTTTTACAAGTACGTGGATTTATCTCTGGACCCTGGTTGAGGTGAGTATATTGATCTTTTCTTTTCAGGTATCCGTGGATTCTACATGGAGAAGAGGACCGATGTCGGCGTGTGAACATAGGTAAGTATGTGTGTGTCGACGTATGAAATAAAGTTTTACTTTCACGGTGTGTGTGTCCTGTTTTTATTTGGGTATTTTTTTCCCAGTAGTACTACAGGTACCAGCGGGCCCGTTTTTCTCCCGCATGCTGGTACTTGTGGTTCTCCAAGTACCAGCTTGCGGGGGAGGCTTGCTGGGACTTGTAGTACTACTGGAAAAAACAATATTCAGACATTTTACTCCAGGCTATCAGCCTCCCATCCGCAGCCCATTGGATGGGGGGGACAGCCTCGGGCTTCACCCCTGGCCCTTGGGTGGCTGGGGGGGGGGACCCCTTGATTGAAGGGGTCCCCACTTCCCCAGGGTACCCCGGCCAGGGGTGACTAGTTGGATATTTAATGCCACGGCCGCAGGGCACTGTATAAAAGTGACCCCCGGCTGTGGCATTATCTGTCCAGCTAGTGGAGCCCGATGCTGGTGTGAAAAATACGGGGGACCCCTACTCGTTTTGTCCCCCGTATTTTTTGCACCAGCACCAGGCGCAGAGCCCGGTGCTGGTTTTAAAAATACGGGGGATCCCCTGTCAATTTTTTCCCCGCATTTTTAGAACCAGGACCAGCTCGAAGAGCCCGAGGCTGGTTATGCTTTGGAGGGGGGACCCCACGCCATTTTTTTCAGGGATTTTACCATCCATCTATAAAAAAAAATAAAAAAATATTATTTTAAAAAATATATAAATATTACTTGTGCCTCCAAAAAAGACAAACCAAGTACCTAATCCCTTCTAATATAAATAGATCTGATATTACCAAGAAAAAAAAAACAGAAAAAAAAAAACATGTTTTAAATTTTTTTTATTGGTTTCACCCTGCAAAGTGTGGCGGATTGGGCCAGGTGTTTGTGTCGGCCACTTGGGTCGCTTAGCTTAGCCATCCAGCGACCTCGGTGCAAATTTTAGGACTAAAAATAATATTGTGAGGTGTGAGGTGTTCAGAATAGACTGAAAATGAGTGGAAAATATGGTTATTGAGGTTAATAATACTTTGGGATCAAAATGACCCCCAAATTCTATGATTTAAGCTGTTTTTTAGGGTTTTTTGAAAAAAACACCCGAATCCAAAACACACCCGAATCCGACAAAAAAAATTCGGTGAGGTTTTGCCAAAACGCGTTCGAACCCAAAACACGGCCGCGGAACCGAACCCAAAACCAAAACACAAATCCCGAAAAATTTCCGGTGCACATCTCTAGTTCTGACCCTGTCACCCCTGTCCTGGCCCTGTTACTGCATACCCTCAACTACCTTTTTGGCAGGTACAGTACCCGCAGCGCCTCCAGACCCCTCCCCAATGCACGACACCTCCGCACCTTCCCCTCCACCACATGCGGAACTCCACCCCTCCCCCACACGCTGTGCATTCAGACCCCCTACACCACCCGCGGCTCCCACTCCCCCGCCCCTCCACCACCCACAGCACCTCCAGACCCTCTCCACCATCCACC
Organism: Pseudophryne corroboree; assembly: GCF_028390025.1. Taxonomy (NCBI): domain Eukaryota; kingdom Metazoa; phylum Chordata; class Amphibia; order Anura; family Myobatrachidae; genus Pseudophryne; species Pseudophryne corroboree. The sequence goes on along the minus strand of NC_086451.1, from coordinate 102,224,316 downwards.
CCCCATATATGTCTCCCCCCACACCTGCCCCCCTCCACCCGCAGCATCTGCAGACACCCTCCTCCATCTGCGGTCCCCCCCCCCCCCCTCACCCACCCCTCTCCCACCCAAGGCACCCCCGCACATGCCCCTCCACCACCTGCAGCTCCTCCGGACCCCCTTCCCCATTCGCCGCACCACCCGCACCTGCCCCTCCCAACCACATTGGTTTTGCCTTGTAAATTATTGCCACTTTAAAATATAGGCATACTCAATGGAATTCCCACACAGCCTGCATCTTCCAGGCTATTACATAAGCCCGTCTGTCTCAGATAAAATGGTTCCATCAAGGGATTTTCTGGGAACTAAGAAACCCCCCTGTGTGCGCCACTAGAGTCATTGCTGGAACAGAACCTATTTATTCTGTATAGTATTTTTTACAAAATGTGCAATCATATGGAAGTTATATTAATTTTGGTAACAGATATTAATCTTGGCATTGTCCTAGATGGTGTCTTGACACTTAAACATCAGATATCAGCCACAATCAAATCCTTATTCTTTCACTTGAGAAACATAGCCAGAATCAAGCACTTAATTCCCTCAGATGATCTGTGAAAAGTCATACATGCATTTGTATCATCTCGATTAGACTACTGTAATGCCCTCTACCTTGGTCTCCCAACAAAAGAATTCAGCCGCTTACAACTGGTGCAAAACACAGCTGCCAGGCTGTTAACCAACCAGCCGTGTTCTAGCCACATAACCCCAATCCTCTACTCCCTTCACTGGCTGCCTGTAAGATGGCGAATCATCTTCAGGATTGGCTTACTGAGTTTTAAAGCACTACATGACCAGGGCCCAAGGTACCTGAAGCAGCTTCTGACCCCATACTGCCCCACTCGATTACTGCGATCTGTAGATGAAGGACTTTTAGCCATAGCCGGCCCTAACCAATATGATGCCCTAGGCAAGATTTTGGCTGGTGCCCCCTGGCACCACCGCTGGTTCCGCCTCTGAGCTTGCACCTCTTTCCCAGCACCATCACCACTCACCCATAGCAGTCCTTATTTTGGTGTTTGTATCCCCCTATATTTTAAATAGGAACAGTTCGCACATTTGGCGCACAGCCCAAAAAGGGGTGTGTTTTTGCTGGCAAGGGGCATGGCCACACAATAGTAACCCCAATTACGCCACACAGTACTGGAACTTTATTTATTGATCATGCGATAGTGTCCACAATTAATTTTACATCCCACAGTAGTATCACTTTACCTTATAAACGTTACTCCTCTCAGTAGAGCCCCTTATTCACATTACATCACACTGAATTGCTCCTTATTCACATTACACCACACCCTATTGCTCTTTATTCACTTTAGAAGACACAGTAGTGCCCTTTCTATACGCAACGCCACATAGTAGAGCACCTTATACACATAATGCCATACAGTAATGCCCCTTACACATATGAGACACATTATTAATGGCCTTATAAACATAATGTGCTTACACATTATGACAACCTTTATTAATGCCCTTTTACACATACTGTCCCTTACACATATGCCGCCCATTATTAATGCCCTTATACAAATAATGACACACATAGTGCCCCTTGCACATTATTAATGCATTTTTACAAGACAAACATAATGCTCCTTACACATATACTGAACACTACTGCACAACTAACCCACTCACATGCACACAGCACTCACACTTCCACTAACACTGTGACCTCTGCTTGGCTACAGATGTGTCCTCATAAATCTTGCCTCAATGCGAACGTCGGGCACCTTTTTTTAAATGGAAATTCATGTTATTTGCATTGCTATGTGGCTAGGATGCACAAGCAGCTTTTGCTGATTAAAATGATATGCAGCATGCCTATATACTGTGTGAGACTGTGGCGGAAATGCTACACACAGAATATAGGCATGCCGCATATCATTTTAATCAGCAGAAGCTGCTGATGCCCCTAGGCATATCAAATGCCCTAGGCAATTGCCTAGTTTGCCTATACCTGTGGCCGGCTCTGCTTTTAGCAGTACCTAGAATCTCCCGTAATTAATCTGGGGGTCGAGCTTTTAGTCATGCAGCTCCAACTCTATTGAACTCACTTCCCCGCACAGTGCGGGAGGCCCCAACTATAGAATCCTTCAAAAATAGACTCAAGACTTTCCTGTTTACTCAAGCATTCCCATAATTGTCCCTTTAGTATCTACATTCTTATGTATTTTATGAAAAGCTTTCTGTACTTCATTGTTTCTGTACTATATTATGCTATGTATCTGTTAAGCACCTTGTGTCCTATTGGAGAAAGAGCATCTTATAAATTATTATTATTATTAGACATAAGTGATTTGTCTGAAGAATTCTGTTGGGGCTCACAAAATAACTGGTAATTTCAGTATTAGCATAAGAAGTAGTACTGTTAAAAATCAAGCCCATCCCTCACCCCCCCACCCCTCCCCAATATCTCATTCCAGGTTTTGTTTACTGCCTTTGGTGAGAATCAGATTTGTTTGCTTGGGTGGGTGTAATCTAGAATCAGATTTGTTTGAGTGGGTGCTGTAATCTGTCAGTATTACACCACAGTAAACAGAACATGTAGCAGAAACAGTTTTTCTCAACAGAAATATTTTATTTCACTTTTTTCATTGATTGTCTTAGAACACTGTAAAAAAAAAAAAAAAGACAAATCACGTTGTATATTCCAGAATACGTGGAAGTATTTGGATTTATCTGCTCAGCAGCCACCATCATTTTAAGGGAGTACTGCCTTGAGATCAAGAGCGATATGTTGATCCAAGACTGTAAAACATAAGTGGAAAGTAATTTCTCCTCTCAAGAAAACAAAACAAAGCAAGTACTTAATTACAGCTTTACACATACAGACTGTATGATGGTCTGTGCACAGCTGGAAACACACACACATACACACACAGTATTATTGTATTTGAAGAAAACCTTCCTTGCTCTAAGGGTCCCTTTCATGAAACAAACGTGTTTTGGTTACTTTATAGACAGATACTCTATATGTATATGTCTATAAAGTAACCAAAACACGTGTCTTGTAACCAAATTTAACAAAGAATGAAGTTAATGTTTCTCTATTTTACAGACCTGCAATATCTGGGTATACTGTTCACTTATGTGTTTACAGCTTTGGGCATTAGTCAGGTCCAACTCGTATCCCTTTCACAGCGCCTGAGGTGGGTCGCATCCGGGAGCCTGACACGGGAGCTCCCAGGGTGCGACCCGCCTCAGGTGCCCCGCCGCTGCTGTCTGCAACCTGGCACATTGCCGGGGTAGTGACGTTAGCGGTGACACGGTGGGGGCGGCGCCTGGAGTTCACATGATCTCCCAGCGCCGCCCATACACATACTGGAAACGGGTTGCATCGACCCGGCTCCTGTTCACAGCGCACAGCGAGCCAGCTTGAACATGAATTCAACCCTGCTCGCTACCAGGGTTGAAATACCCGGTATTTTCCCCCTGGCACCTTTCAGACCGCTCATAAACATGGGTTATGTGTGCTCATGTTCCAATAACCCGTGTTCATAGCTGGCGGTCTGAAAGGGGTATTACTGTAGTTACATCACTTGCTCTGTTTGCAGTAGCCCAGAACAAAATACAAGTACAGTATTTACCTTGAAGCACTGCAGTCAGGGTTCTTTTAATAAAGCAGTGTTATTACATAGGACCAGGGGAAGGTAGGCAATTTTTGACTAGGGGTGGCAAACATAAACCAGTTATCCAGGCTCTTCTACTAGAATGCTTAAATGAAAAAATGGGCATTCTGTCTAATGGTGTGGTCATACTATCACTGACCTGGTTTGGGAGTGTTGTGGACTCGGGGCTTCTTCCGATGACCGGGAAGAGGAACCGCCACTGGGTCGTAGTAGAGATGGCCGGATGTAGGTCTTCCTCATGCAGAACTAAGACGGCAGGCGGGAGGCCCAGAGGAATTCTTGTAGGTCTCCTGTAAGACAAGACTTGTAGAAATAATGAAGGCTGGGGTACTGAGATATTGGAGACACTGTGGTATTGAAGGCACTGAGGTACTGGGAGTACAGGGAGTGCCGGGAGACCCTTGGAGGCACGGAGGTGTTTGGAGGCACGGAGGTGCTTGGAGGCACGGAGGTGTTTGGAGACACCGAGGTGTTTGGAGGGACGAGGTGCTTGGAGGCACGAGGTGCTTGGAGACACGGAGGTAACTGGAGGCACGGAGGTGCTTTGAGGCGCGGAGGTGCTTGGAGGCACGGGGTGCTTGGAGGCACGAGGTGCTTGGAGGCACGGAGGTGCTTGGAGGCACGGAGGTAACTGGAGGCACGGAGGTAACTGGAGACACGGAGGTAACTGGAGGCACGGAGGTGCTTGAGGCGCGGAGGTGCTTGGAGGCACGAGGTGCTTGGAGGCACGAGGTGCTTGGAGACACGGAGGTAACTGGAGGCACGGAGGTGCTTGTAGGCACAGGATGCTTGGAAGCACAGGTTGCTTGTAGGCACAGGATGCTTGGAAGCACAGGTTGCTTGTAGGCACAGGATGCTTGGAAGCACAGGATGCTTGCAGGGACAGGATGCTTGGATCATAGCTTCCACAGGAGAAACGAAGATACTCAGGCATCGGATCTCTTGCCTGGTATCTGATTTTAAATTCCCCGCCCTAGCCTGATTGGCGGAGCAGGCAGGTGACGTCAGACCTGCTCCGCCTCCTTGCCCTTGCTTGTGATGGCGGCGCCCTTGCTTCCGGGAAGCCGCCGGAGAGCAGCGCCGATCCGCCGCTGAAGCCGGAGACTGACAGGGGAAGAGAGGCGCCGGGCAGACCAGGCCACCCGCAGGGACAAGCGCGGTCGCCGCTGCCCGAGGTTCGTGACAGTACCCCCTCCTCCAGGAGTGGCCCCTGGACACTTCCCGGGCTTAGTCGGATGTCTGGAGTGGAAGATCCGAATCAGACGAGGAGCCGTTACTTCAGTAGCCCCAATCCAACTTCTCTCCTCAGGTCCATAACCCTTCCAGTCCACCAAGTACTGTAATTTTTTATGAAGATAACGAGAGTCCAGAATAGCTTTGATTTCAAACTCCGCTCCAGCTTCTGCCACTACGGACGTTGGCCTTGGGAGTGCTGAGTGGAATCGATTCAGTATGAGGGGACGGAGTAGAGAAACATGGAAGGCGTTAGGTATGCGCAGATGGGCAGGCAAACCCAGTTTACAGACCACAGGATTTAAGACTTGTAGCACGGGGTAAGGACCGATGAACCTTGGAGCGAATTTCATGGTGGGCACCTTCAACCGGAGATTCCGTGTGGACAGCCATACCCTGTCCCCAACTTTATATTGAGGTGCGGCTTGCCGTTTCTTATCTGCAAAGAACTTGTACCGAACAGAAACCTGCTTAAGATTAGTATGAACCTTTCTCCAAATTTGTCCAAAGTGTCGTAGAGTGGACGCTACAGCAGGAACCTCTATTATCGGAAGGCTTGGAAATTCCGGAACACGGGGATGGAACCCGTAGTTGACGAAAAATGGTGATTCCCCAGTGGAAGAATGAAACAAATGGTTATGGGCAAACTCCGCCCAAGGCAACAACTCCACCCAGTTGTCCTGTGAAGGAGAGAGATACAACCGAAGAAAAGTCTCTAGATCTTGATTGACTCGTTCCGTTTGTCCATTTGTTTGGGGATGATAAGCCGACGAAAACTTAAGTTTAATGTGTAGAGTTGAACAAAGGGCTTTCCAAAACCTGGCGGTGAACTGTACTCCACGGTCAGAAACAATCTCTTGTGGCAACCCATGCAAACGAAAATGTTCTCGGATAAACAATAGAGCCAGTTTCGGTGCTGTCGGAAGACCAGTCAAGGGCACAAAGTGTGCCATCTTCGAAAAACGGTCAACGATAACCCAAACGGTGTTGCAACCCTTGGAACAGGGCAAGTCAGTGATGAAGTCCATGGAAATGTGAGTCCAGGGTCTCACAGGGATAGGCAGAGGACGAAGTAACCCTGCAGGAGGCAGACGAGGAGATTTATGTTGTGTACATTGGGGACATGAATTAACGCAATCTTGTACATCCTTCCTCATGGTGTTCCACCAGTAAGACCTTTGCAGAAACTTGTACATCTTCTGAGCGCCGGGATGACCGGAAAACTTGGAGTTATGGACCCACCGTAGTATTCCTGGGCGGAATCTAGCTGGTACGGACATTCTTCCAGGAGGAGGAGCTGGAGTAGTTAAAGCAGCAGAGACAGAAACTGGATTCAGAATTAAACCCCGCTCCGGAGGTTCATCCTCGTCTGTGGGAACCTGTGAACGGGAAAGCGCATCTGCTTTAATATTGAGAGTCCCGGCACGGTACTTGATAATGAACGAGAATCGGGAAAAGAAAAGTGCCCATCTCGCCTGGCGAGGATTCAAACATTGTGCGGATTTGATGTACAGTAAATTCTTGTGATCCGTGTAGATGGTAAACACATGTTTAGCCCCTTCTAGAAGATATCTCCATTCTTCCAAGGCAGATTTGATTGCCAAGAGTTCCTGGTCTCCAATAGAGTAATTTCGTTCGGCTGGAGAGAATTTACGAGAGTGGAAGCCACACGGATGTAATTTCTTATCAGAGGAATGCTGGGAGAGGACAGCCCCCACCCCGACTGAAGATGCATCAACTTCTAAGAAGAAGGGTTCCTCGAAATTTGGTTGTTGGAGAACTGGAGCCGTCGTGAAAGCTAACTTTAAGCGAGAAAAAGCTACAATGGCTTCCGGAGGCCACAAACTAGGATTAGAACCCTTTCTCGTCAGGGCAGTAATGGGTGCAACAATGGTGGAGAAACCTTTAATGAATTTCCTGTAGTAGTTCGCAAAGCCCAGGAACCTTTGTATTGCTTTCAGGGAAAGAGGCTGAGTCCAATCACGAATGGCCGACAACTTTTCCGGATCCATGCGAAGCTCCGTCCCCGAGATGACATAACCGAGGAACGGAATAGATGTTACTTCAAAGGTACATTTGGAAAGCTTGGCGTAGAGATGATTCTCTTGTAAACGGTGTAGCACCTCTTTGACTTGAGTCCTGTGTTCGACAAGATTCTTGGAAAAAATCAGTATGTCGTCCAGATATACCACAACGCTCTGATACAGCATATCACGAAAGATTTCGTTGACGAATCCCTGGAAAACCGCGGGAGCATTACTAAGACCAAACGGCATCACCAAGTATTCGTAATGCCCATCTCGGGTATTAAAGGCAGTCTTCCATTCATCCCCCTCTCGGATGCGTATAAGATTATAAGCTCCTCTCAAGTCGAGTTTTGAAAAAATGCGGGCACCACGAACCCTATCAAATAACTCTGTGATTAGTGGCAAGGGGTATTTATTCTTAATAGTAATGTCGTTTAGGCCGCGGTAGTCGATGCATGGTCTCAACCCCCCGTCCTTTTTCTTCACGAAAAAGAAGCCTGCACCAGCAGGGGAGGAAGAGGGGCGAATGAATCCCTTGAGCATATTGGACTTAATATACTCCGACATGGCTTGAGTCTCGGGAAGAGACAGAGGATATGTGCGACCACGAGGTGGCGTCTTCCCTGGGACAAGGTCAATAGGGCAGTCCCAAGGCCTGTGAGGTGGTAACAGGTCAGCAGCTTGTTCCGAAAATACGTCCTTGTACCCTTGATATGCCTCCGGAATGTGCTCTTCATCCGTTTTGGAGGTAACACGGAGCGGACAAACAGGAGTAAGACAATTAGTGTGACAAAAGGAACTCCAGGACAGAATTTGTGACGACTTCCAATCGATGTGGGGGTTATGACTTTTCAGCCAAGGCATTCCAAGAACCAGATCATGGGGCATTTCTGGGATTACCAAGAGTTCCAAATCTTCCTGATGTAGAGCCCCGACCCGCAGCTTAACTGGCCCCGTGCGCCACATTATGAGACCTTTGGAAATTCTAGTCCCGTTGATAGCCGTCAGTGAAATTGGCCGCTCGATAGGCCGTAACTTTAAACCCAAACTTTGGGCACAGAAGGAAGAAACGAAGTTCCCTGCAGCTCCGGAATCCAATAGGGCTTCACAAGACCTGGAGACTGAATTGGAGACTAGAGTTACTGGAAGCAAGCAGTCCGAAGTTGGAGAAGCTTTTGTCGTAACTCCCAGCTTGACTCCTCCGGAACAAGCTAGGTCTGCCCGTTTCCCGGACGGACTTTACAAGATTTAAGAAAATGATCTGCGGCTCCACAGTAAAGGCAGAGTTTACCCTCACGACGACGCTGTCGTTCTTCCGGAGACAGTCGGGAGCGGTTAATTTGCATGGGCTCATCTGAGCTAGGTGAGGCCACCGGCCTAGGAGTAGGATTCCGGAACCTGGAACGATCCGAACGGTTACGTTCTCTTCCACGCTCCTGCATCCGAAGATCCACCTTGACGCAAAGGGAAATCAAATCTTCTAATGGATCCGGCAGATCTCTAGTAACCAGCTCGTCTTTCAGCCGGTCGGAAAGACCGTTCCAGAAGGCAGCTCTCAGGGCATCATTATTCCAGCGTAGTTCGGAAGCAATGGTCTGGAAATGAACCACGTACTGGCCCACGGAACGGGCGCCCTGCCGAACACGGAGCAAATCGGAAGAAGCAGTGGTCATTCTGCCGGGCTCGTCGAAAATCCTTCGAAAGGACGAGATGAAGTTGGTGTAGTTGGAAACCATGGGATCAGATCGTTCCCATAATGGAGACACCCAATCCAAAGCAGAACCTTCCAACAGAGAAATAATATATGCTACCTTGGACCGGTCTGTAGGAAAGTTGTGTGCAAGTAGCTCGAAATGTACCTCGCACTGGTTCAAGAAACCACGACAATTTTTGGGATTCCCATTATAGCGGGACGGAGTAGGCAACTGAAGGCGTGGAGTGACACCGGCCGATGGTTGAACATTGCTGGCAACGGCAACTGGTGCGACTGCTGGAACAGGAGCCGGAATTACTGAGGCCAGAGACGCCTGAATCTGATCCAGACGCCCGGACAACTGCTGGAGGTACTGCATCACCTGACCTTGTGCTGCTTCCTGACTTTGCACTCGAGAAGCCAGGTTCTGGATGGCACTAGAGTCCGTGTTCCGATCCCCCGAGTCCATGAGGCCTGAGTATACTATCACTGACCTGGTTTGGGAGTGTTGTGGACTCGGGGCTTCTTCCGATGACCGGGAAGAGGAACCGCCACTGGGTCGTAGTAGAGATGGCCGGATGTAGGTCTTCCTCATGCAGAACTAAGACGGCAGGCGGGAGGCCCAGAGGAATTCTTGTAGGTCTCCTGTAAGACAAGACTTGTAGAAATAATGAAGGCTGGGGTACTGAGATATTGGAGACACTGTGGTATTGAAGGCACTGAGGTACTGGGAGTACAGGGAGTGCCGGGAGACCCTTGGAGGCACGGAGGTGTTTGGAGGCACGGAGGTGCTTGGAGGCACGGAGGTGTTTGGAGACACCGAGGTGTTTGGAGGGACGAGGTGCTTGGAGGCACGAGGTGCTTGGAGACACGGAGGTAACTGGAGGCACGGAGGTGCTTTGAGGCGCGGAGGTGCTTGGAGGCACGGGGTGCTTGGAGGCACGAGGTGCTTGGAGGCACGGAGGTGCTTGGAGGCACGGAGGTAACTGGAGGCACGGAGGTAACTGGAGACACGGAGGTAACTGGAGGCACGGAGGTGCTTGAGGCGCGGAGGTGCTTGGAGGCACGAGGTGCTTGGAGGCACGAGGTGCTTGGAGACACGGAGGTAACTGGAGGCACGGAGGTGCTTGTAGGCACAGGATGCTTGGAAGCACAGGTTGCTTGTAGGCACAGGATGCTTGGAAGCACAGGTTGCTTGTAGGCACAGGATGCTTGGAAGCACAGGATGCTTGCAGGGACAGGATGCTTGGATCATAGCTTCCACAGGAGAAACGAAGATACTCAGGCATCGGATCTCTTGCCTGGTATCTGATTTTAAATTCCCCGCCCTAGCCTGATTGGCGGAGCAGGCAGGTGACGTCAGACCTGCTCCGCCTCCTTGCCCTTGCTTGTGATGGCGGCGCCCTTGCTTCCGGGAAGCCGCCGGAGAGCAGCGCCGATCCGCCGCTGAAGCCGGAGACTGACAGGGGAAGAGAGGCGCCGGGCAGACCAGGCCACCCGCAGGGACAAGCGCGGTCGCCGCTGCCCGAGGTTCGTGACACATACAAGTATAGCCAATGAAATGGTATCTGATCAGACAGTCAACATTCAGAAGGTCAGCAGGTTCTGAATGTTGACAGTCAAAATGGCGACATGGACTTAGGTTGACAACTAGTATGCTGACATTCAAAAATGTGGGCATGGTTAAAATGTAGATATGTTCATAAAGTTGACATTTAACATGTTAACACCAGAATGTCGATATGCTGTACAGTTTTTTCTTCAGCTTTAGGGTTAGGTTTTTTTGTTAGGTTCAGGTGCATACGTTCATACCAGGAGCCCAGAAGTAAAATAATTGTTGGTGCCCCCCTCCACTCGCATTCACTACTAACACCAAAATCCCAGCAGCACTCAGACACACATTCTCACTACCAACATCCCAGCAGCACCAGCACCCAGACATACATCCCCTCCACACCTTGCCTTCACTGCCAAAACCCCAGCAGTACCCACCAACATACTTTCCTCCCCTTGCATTAACTTCCAACACTCCAGGAAGCAGAGCACCCAGACACGCAACACACCCAGCAGGGTATGTAGGGCTGTCTTTTGGTATGGGCTCAATGGGCAGTTGCCCAAGGGCCCCAGAAGTATAAGCATCATAGTCTGATAGCTGAGTGTCCACTTTTTCCAGGAGTACCAGATTTTTGAAAGTCGGCCCTTGGGAACCGGAGATATCAGACTACAAAGTAGTTGTCCCCATCTGTGCATGTTAATTGCTCTTTCCTGACAGATATCTTGAGTTCTGTCTAACTAAGGGTGCATACACACGGTGAGATTCGGACTTATCCGATTCTCACCGTGCGACAGGGGGCCGGGTCGGCACTTAGCCAGTATCGCAAGCACATAATGAGTGTGCTTGCGATGCTGGCTATGTGCGATGTCAATCCTGACTATCTCTTCTATAGAGATAGCCAGGATTGACTTGCCTGCACAGCCTATTTTTTCTGCCGATGCCGACCGCGCATCGGCATCGGATCGGGATCGCAAGGTGACTGTCACCTTGCGATCTGCACTATCTTTTCTTCCGATTCTGACTATATAGTCAGAATCGGAAGAAAATATCTTACCGTGTGTACACACCTTTAGAGTTTCTCTGAGGGTATACTCCAAAAGATGGGACTCTCCCCTTTCAGTGGACACTGCCAGCCTGTCTATACTATGCCCAGAACCAGAGATATCAGCATTCCAGCAGCTGGTGCCTGCTCCAGCTTTACACGCCTGGTAGTTTCATTGGTGGTTTCATCTGGCTCCTGAACTCTCATCTCCAAGTCCCTAGTACCTCATGAAAGGTAGTTTTTTTTATCCCATTGAAAGATAAGAAATCTATTTCCAGGAACTGGAGATATCTGGAGTCAAGCAAAATGATGAATATTAAGCCCACTCCACTATCCACCCCTCCCCTACCACCCTGGAAGTCATGTACTTCATTCCGCCCAATGCCCCCTTCTACAGTTTAGTGTTTTCCCACCCGCCCCATCTCCCACCATCTGTGCAGTAAAGGAGTAATTAGCAGAAATTACTGCTCCAGGTCCTATATGCTGAGCGGAAAATAGAACAGTCCCTAAGGCCCGGAGGACATCAAAGCTGCCGCTGATAGCCCCCTTCACCCCTACCGCTGGAGGATGGATAGGGGCTCCAGTGCATTGCTTTGCCCAGGGGCCTACACTGCTGTTAAGATGGCCTGAGAGTATGCAAAGCAGGGAGGCACCAGACTGGAGAGGCATTCTTCCCACTCTGCTACCCTGCTGTCTGTTGATGCTGCCAGTGTGCCTGTCAAACTGTACACTGTGTCTCCGTGACTGAATCCAGAGTGCCGCATCTATCAAAGGGGTGTGTTTGCTGCCTGAGTGCTGTGATGAGGGCACCGGATCAAGTTATTTATGTATTGGGAGTGCCGAGTATATGGACATTTTTATATACAGTATATATATATATATATATATATATATCCCTCCATAGGTGTGGAATGTGGGTTGTAAGTGATTTATTGTGGAGGCGCTAGGTCTACTTAACATTGCTAATGGAGTGCCAGACCTGTGGATATATATACAGTGTGTATATATATATATATATATATATATATATAGCTATAGTAATGTATGTATATATATATATATATATATATATATAGCAATTTCTGACCGGCACTCCACGGAAAACTCCAATAACTGCGCCGGTGCCTCCACATATACCACTGTATAGATATATAGTCCCGCAATGGTGTGGCACTCGGCTGGATAAATGAACAATAAACCAGTCAGGTCTTACAACGTTTCAGTGCTTTATTGCTCTATCGTCAGGATACAATGCACATAAATGACATTACATACCTTTTATAATCATACACCCAGAGTGAATTCGCGCCAGGAGGTCCGTTTGAACTTCCCCCTAGCGTCAAACACGTAATACATCATCACGTTAGTGACTCCCATCACCATGACAACAAACAAATAATCACACCTACGGCTCTGAAAGAAAGTATTCATATACTTCAAAGGAGTAGTTCCTAAAAGCAACTAAAGCTCAGGTATTCATTTAACCCTCTGGGTGATAAAACTCCCAGACTGTAGATCCATTCTGTCTCACGTTGCAATAACAATCTATTACGATCGCCACCCCTTAGGGGCTTCTTAACAAAATCGATCATCCTATATTTAATACTGGCAACACTGTGGTTAAATTCAGCAAAATGCCGAGCTACCGGCTGGTCCGATTTGCTCTTGCCAACTAGAGCAGCTCTAATGGCCGATCGGTGTACCGACATACGATCTTTAAATCTGCCCTGGGTCTTTCCTATATAGGAGAGGCCACAAGGACAGATAATCTGGTACACCACATAGGTCGAATTACAGGTTAAATGATGTCTAATCCGATACTCTCTTCCTGTGTGGGGGTGACAAAAAATGTCTCCAGGAATAAGATAACCACAGGTGGTACAGCCACATTTAAAACAGCCTAGGCTTTTACTAGAAAGAAAGTGTGATGGTTTATCTTTATTGGTAACACTAATGTCGGCATGCACCAACAGATCTCTTAAATTACGACCTCTTGTAAAACAAGGCATGGGATTCATATTCTCAAAGGGCAATTGACGATCCGTTTTAATTACATGCCAATGCTTTTTAATTACCGCATTGACATTTTTAGATTGAATATTAAATTGATTAATTACCGGGAATCGTGTCTTCTCATTCTTTTTTATCTCAGATTTTTCTAATAGATGTATTCTATCAATGGTCATTACTCTATCCCTAGTTTTCACCAAATCCTGTCTAGGGTAACCTCTTGTAACAAGTTTCTCAATTAAAGACTCCATCTGTACTTTAGCTAAAGTGCTGTCAGAATTGATTCTCCAAATTCTCAACATCTGTGAATAAGGCAGTGATTTCTTTAAGCTAGGGGGATGGCAACTAGTATATTGAAGAAGTGTATTGCGATCGGTTAATTTCGTATGTACCGATGTCACAAACTTTTGGGCCTCGATCTTAATATCCACGTCAAGAAAATCGATCCTTTCTTGACTCATTCTAATGGTAAATTTAATAGGGCAATGACTACTATTATTAATTTCTATCAATTCAGCAAAAGATGTATCAGTACCCCTCCAAACTATAAATAAATCATCTATAAAGCGTTTGTATAATACAATATTAGATGCGATGTCTGGGTTAGAAAAAAAGATTTTCTGTTCTATGTTAAACATAAAGATATTAGCTACCATCGGAGCGACAGCAGAACCCATTGAGCATCCGCTCAATTGAATGTAATACTTATTATCAAACAGAAAATAATTTTTCTTCAAAACAAATTCCAATAAACTTATACAGAATTCAACAAAACCATCAGAATATATGCCACTGGTAACCAAGAACTCCTTAACCGTCTGCAAACATGCCTCGTGTGGTATCACTGTGTATAAGCTCACAACGTCTGCACATATCATCCATGCCCCTTCAGGAATCTCCTGCAGAGTAATCAGTTCATTCAAGAACATAGTAGTGTCCAGTAAGAAGTTCTTGTGTTTTTTAACCAAAGGTTGGAGTAATGCATCCAGGTATACTGAGGCTGGCTGTGACAACGAGCCCCGTGCCGACACAATCGGCCGTCCTGGAGGGGGGGTTAACCCCTTATGCACCTTTGGGAGGGTGTAAAGGAGAGGGGTCAGTGGGAACTTGGGAAGCAATGAATCTGATAATTTTTGATTAATTATGTTATTATCGACGGCTCTTTTAAGAATAAGTCCCAATTCCTTTTGGAACGTATTCACCGGATCAAATGGCAATTCCCTGTAGGTGTTAATATCACTTAGTTGGCGTAAAATTTCCTTACGGTAGTCCTGCACATCCTGTAGTACAATTGACCCACCCTTATCGGCGGGTCTGATAACCAAATCTGTATTGCCGGATAAGGTTTTAATAGCTAACTTTTCACCAGGAGATAAATTAGGATGAACAACCCTTGGACCAGATGTTACCTTACTAACTTCTTTATCCACTAGTCGCATATATGTTTTCAAACTAGGATTGTTCGTATTAGGATCAAAATTAGATTTAGGTAGAATTTTTTTCAGTTGTTCTGGCACAGGGTCAGGTTGTGTGTCACTTGTAGAGAGCACAGATTTATTGAAGTACTCCTTAATTTTTAATTTTCGAAATATCTGATGCTTTTCTTGTTGCCATCTAAAGTCATCAAAATATGTGGTCGGGATAAACGATAGACCTCTACTTAATAAGGACTGTTCAGTCCTAGATAAATCATAAGAGGAAAGATTAAATATTATTTCCTCTTGGCTGCTGGAGGTTTCTTTCCAGGGGCCCCTTCTTTTATTTTGGCCACCCCTCCTTGTTGCTTTACATTTTTTGCCTTGATTTTTGAACGGGTTTGTGTCCCTAAAGGGGCTTTACCCGTCTGGGAGAAATCAGAATCACTGTTAGTGGTATAATCTTGAGAGGAAGACTCCCCAAACCTTGGATTACGCCTAAAGAATGGGCGTCTATTAGAGGTCCCCCTGTTACCAGAGATCCACTGATATACCGTATGTTGTTCATAATCTAATTGAACCTTAGAGAATTTCTCTTTTTTAAATTTTAGTAGATCTCGACGATAAGTGGCAACTTGGTTCTCTAATTTACTCAGCCAGTCACCCTCCGTGTCAGTCGTTAATGTAGTTAAATATTGATCCTCAAAGACTTTTATCTTATCCCTTAATGTTGTTTGTTCACTTTTGGCAAATTCAATTATAAGCAACATCAAATCAAATGAGCAGCGATTAAGTATGCCAATCCACTTTTTACAAAACTGTGGATCTTGTCTACCCACAGTTGGTCCATTCTTCATACGTAACCCACGTGGGATGACCTTAGCACGGTAATGATCACTTAAAGAGATAGCATGAAATTTATAGTCAATTTCCTTCCTTTTTAATTTCCAAAGTTCTTTATATAAAATATCACAAGAAGAAGCCTCAGGTTGTGCATTTAAACCCTGTAATTCCAATATAATTTCTGCCTCTGCTTCAGAAAAACCGAAAGTATCACTCCCGGAAAATAATGCAGGATTAAACGGGAACTCCTCATCCCTTTCTTCTCCTTCCGCCATGTTAAGCCACAAATGTTGCAGTCTCTCAAAGAAGATACTTGAATGCTTATTTCAGAATAAATGTATAAAACTAGTTGTTCTTACCGACTCACATGTAGTTCCTTTGCATAGAACAAAACAGAGCCGTGGGTGATATTCACCTCCAACCACCTTGAAAATCCGAAGAAATCCTGGGTAGATTTTGAACAGGTAATAAAAATAGCAGGTGCCTTGTCAATTAGGACTGATAGCACAGCCCAAAATACACAGCAATTTCTGACCGGCACTCCACGGAAAACTCCAATAACTGCGCCGGTGCCTCCACATATACCACTGTATAGATATATAGTCCCGCAATGGTGTGGCACTCGGCTGGATAAATGAACAATAAACCAGTCAGGTCTTACAACGTTTCAGTGCTTTATTGCTCTATCGTCAGGATACAATGCACATAAATGACATTACATACCTTTTATAATCATACACCCAGAGTGAATTCGCGCCAGGAGGTCCGTTTGAACTTCCCCCTAGCGTCAAACACGTAATACATCATCACGTTAGTGACTCCCATCACCATGACAACAAACAAATAATCACACCTACGGCTCTGAAAGAAAGTATTCATATACTTCAAAGGAGTAGTTCCTAAAAGCAACTAAAGCTCAGGTATTCATTTAACCCTCTGGGTGATAAAACTCCCAGACTGTAGATCCACTCTGTCTCACGTTGCAATAACAATCTATTACGATCGCCACCCCTTAGGGGCTTCTTAACAAAATCGATCATCCTATATTTAATACTGGCAACACTGTGGTTAAATTCAGCAAAATGCCGAGCTACCGGCTGGTCCGATTTGCTCTTGCCAACTAGAGCAGCTCTAATGGCCGATCGGTGTACCGACATACGATCTTTAAATCTGCCCTGGGTCTTTCCTATATAGGAGAGGCCACAGGGACAGATAATCTGGTACACCACATAGGTCGAATTACAGGTTAAATGATGTCTAATCCGATACTCTCTTCCTGTGTGGGGGTGACAAAAAATGTCACCAGGAATAAGATAACCACAGATAATGTGGCTGTACCACCTGTGGTTATCTTATTCCTGGTGACATTTTTTGTAATCTATATCCAACATTTTGGGGCTGGATCGCCCCTTTGTCAAGGGGATTTACCTTGGCAAAGGGGCAATCCAGTCCCGAAACGTTGGGTATAGATGTGAATAAACTAAGTTAAATTTAAGACTCTGGTGCCGCTGTGTGTTTGTATAAAAAAAAAAATATTTTTTAAATAATTGTAAAAAATAAAATAAAAATAAAAATATATATATATATATATATATATATATACACACACACAATATCTACACCATTATATGTTGCTGTACAGTACTTGGCTTGTTCTGGCCTCTCCAGCTGTGATGTCACTACAAGTCCCAGCACATTCAGCTGACAAGATCTGCTGGGACTTGTAGTCCCACTACATATGGACAGGCGCAGTCAGCAATCAAATTACTCTTAGAGCCCCTACCTCTTCTTAAACAGCTCATGTACCAGAGGTGTCCCCAACTCCATAAGACCAATCTGTCTGTGGACGGCAGGGACGGATTGGGAACTAAAAGTCCTGGAAAAATTTCTAGAAGTGGCCCCATGTGGGCGACACCAAATCAATGGTAGGCGGAGCCAACACCAAAGTAGGCGGGATCAGTACACAAGACCATAAATATGGGGTGCGAGCAGTGCCATCGCATAAAGGTCCTCGGGGCAGCACCCTGTGCTTTGGATGTACTTAGAATTGAAACTTTTGTTTCCATGTGCCTCCAGACTGGCACTGCACTGTAAATGCACAGTATGAGCCCAAATTCACATTACGCCACACAGTAGGAGCCAAACTCAGATTACGCCACACGGTATGAGCCCAAATTCACATTACACCACACAGTATGAGCCCAAATTCACATTACCCCACACAGTATGAGCCAAATTCACATTACGCCACAGTATGAGCCGAAAAATCACATTACGCCACACAGTATGAGCTGAAATTCACATTACACCACACAGTATGAACCAAATTCACATTAACCCCGCACAGTATGAGCTGAAATTCACATTAAGTATTTCCCCAGCAGTGCCAGTTACAAATACCACAAGAGGTGCCAGATACAGATAATCCCCCAGTAGTGCCCATCGCCGCCGCTGCTGGTTTGCTGCCGCTACTTGTCCTCCTCACTGATGCCTACTGCGGTGGTGGCCATTTGAAACATGGCACCGGCCGTCAGCATATCAAAGCTTGCGGTCCATCAGCCAATCAAGAGCCGCTGCTGCTGGTCCGCAAGTTCTGATTGGCTGATGGGCGACACCACATTTAGAATGGCCGGCAGCGGGGGGCGGGTTGTTGAGAGAATTGATCGGCACGCAAGGTGCTGACAGCCGGGTGGGATTCAGTCAGGGCCAGTTCTCCTGATAGTGGGTGGTGGCCGCTGCATGCACCGCACTACATTGGGTCAGCTGGCGGGGAGGTGGCCCCGCACACCAATAACCCCAGAATCTGCCAAACTGTGTTTAATCCCTGTGCTCCTTGCATGTAGCTGTTGATGGGCATCAGCTTACCTACCTCAGCAATATCTCCCTAATGGTGGGTACTCACTGGTAGATATATCTGCCGATCAATTGATCGGCAGATATATCTATGGACGGATCGGGCAGTGTGTTGAGCATACACGCTGCCCGATCCGTTGGGGACTGACGTCATGAACTGGGCGGGCGTGTACACACGCCCACCCATTTCAGCTGTCAATCAACGCCGGCCGCAGCAGCATGTGTACGGGCGGCCGGCTGGTCGCCCGTACACACACAGCGATGCGCCAATATATCGGTAGATATATTGGCCGTCGGCTGTGCTGCGGGGCCGACGCGATACGTCTGTGAACAACGGAGTTCACAAACGTATCGCGTGTACACACTGGCCGATGGTCCCGCGATATATCAGCCGTTCAAGAGAATGGCTGATATATCGGCCAGTGTGTAGGGGCCATAATTCAAATGTATTTCATTTAAATATCCACTGGGGCTTGCCCCAAAGCAAAACTAATGGCCAGTCTGACCCTGTCTAACACATAATGTAACTTTAATGGACATACACTGGACCCATACACTGACAATAAGATGATGCTATCTAGACTTATCATATTGGTGACTAAGGGGTATATGCAATTAGCGGTGAATAGCGGCAATTTTTCGGCCGTTTTTCAATTCGACACAATTCGACAGTCTAATTTCGGCAAGTGGGTGCCGAAATTGACCATATTCAATAAAAAACGGATTAGACAGTCCCGCTGACGAAAAACGGCCGATTTGACGGATTTTGTTCCATTCTTTTAAAAACGGGTAAAAACTGGAAAAAACCCGGAAAAAAATGGAGTGGGGTCCCCCCTCCAAAGCATAACCAGCCTCGGGCTCTTCGAGCCGGTCCTGGTTCTAAAAATCCGGGGGGAAAATGGACAGGGGATCCCCCGTATTTTTAAAACCAGCACCGGGCTCTGCGCCTGGTGCTGGTGCAAAAAATACGGGGGACAAAAAGAGTAGGGGTCCCCCGTATTTTTTACACCAGCATCGGGCTCCACTAGCTGGACAGATAATGCCACAGCCGGGGGTCACTTTTATACAGCACCCTGCGGACGTGGCATTAAATATAGGGCTGCGGATGGGGGGCTGATAGCCTTGAGAAAATGACAAGAATATTGTTTTTTCCTGTAGTACTACAAGTCCCAGCAAGCCTCCCCCGCAAGCTGGTACTTGGAGAACCACAAGTACCAGCATGCGGGTGAAAAATGGGCCCGCTGGTACCTGTAGTACTACTGGGAAAAAAATACCCAAATAAAAACAGGAGACACACACCTTGAGAGTAAAACTTTATTGCCCACCTGCCGACACACACATACTTACCTATGTTGACCCGCCGACTGCCACGTCTCCTGATCCGACGATCCGGGGTACCTGTGAATAAAATTATACTCACCTCAATCCAGTGTCCATATAAACATCCTCGTACTTGGCAAAACAAATAAACGAACACCCGGACCAGCGGACTGAAAGGGGTCCCATGTTTACACATGGAACCCCTTTCCCCGAATGCCGGGACCCCACGTGACTGCTGTCACCGAGGTCCCTTCAGCCAATCAGGAAGCGCTACTTCGTTGCACTCACCTGATTGGCTGTATGCGCGTGTGACCTCAGACAGCGCATCGCAAAGCCTCTCCATTACTTTCAATGGTGGGAACTTTGCCATCAGCGGTGGGGTTACCCGCGGTCAGCCGCTGACCGCGGGTGACCTCACCGCTGACGCAAAGTTCCCACCATTGAGTATAATGGAGAGGCTTTGCGATGCGCTGTCTGACAGCTCAGACATGCAGCCAATCAGCAGAGTGCCAGGACGTTGCGCTCGCTGATTGGCTTAAGAGACCTTTCTGTGAGAAGCAGTCACGGGGGGGGTCTCTGCATTCGGGGAAAGGGGTTCCATGTGTAAACATGGGACCCCTTTCAGTCCGCTGGTCCGGGTGTTCGTTTATTTGTTTTGCCAAGTACGAGGATTTATATCTGGACACTGGATTGAGGTGAGTATAATTATCTTTTATTTTCAGGTACCCGTGGATTCTACTTGGAGAAGAGGACCGACTGCTTCGTGTCAACATAGGTAAGTATGTGTGTGTCGGCAGGTGTGCAATAAAGTTTTACTCTCAAGGTGTGTGTCTCCTGTTTTTATTTGGGTATTTTTTTTCCAGTAGTACTACAGGTACCAGCGGGCCAGTTTTTCTCCCGCATGCTGGTACTTGTGGTTCTCCAAGTACCAGCTTGCGGGGGAGGCTTGCTGGGACTTGTAGTACTACAGAAAAAACAATATTCTTGTCATTTTCTCAAGGCTATCAGCCCCCTATCCGCAGCCCTTGGATGGTGGGGACAGCCTCGGGCTTCACCCCTGGCCCTTGGGTGGCTGGGGGGGGACCCCTTGATTGAAGGGGTCCCCACTCCCCCAGGGTACCCCGGCCAGGGGTGACTAGTTGTATATTTAATGCCACGGCCGCAGGGCGCTGTATAAAAGTGACCCCCGGCTGTGGCATTATCTGTCCAGCTAGTGGAGCCCGATGCTGGTGTAAAAAATACGGGGGACCCCTACTCTTTTTGTCCCCCGTATTTTTTGCACTAGCACCAGGCGCAGAGCCCGGTGCTGGTTTTAAAAATACGGGGGATCCCCTGTCCATTTTCCCCCCGGATTTTTAGAACCAGGACCAGCTCAAAGAGCCCGAGGCTGGTTATGCTTTGGAGGGGGGGACCCCACGCCATTTTTTGGGGGGATTTTACCATTCCATTTTAAAAAAAAAATAATAATAATATTTTTAAAAATATATAAATAATACTTGTGCCTCCCAAAAAGACAAACCAAGTACCTAATCCCTTCTAATATAAATAGGTATGCTATTACCAATAAAAAAACACCAAAAAAAAATGTTTTAAATTTTTTTTATTAGATTCACCCACCAAAGTGTGGCGGATTGAAAATGACGAATTTACTGTCTAAAAGCACTGTTGTCGAATTTCCTAACTTCAATTGAATATACTTTTGTCGAATTGCCGCATTTGTACCATTGCAGAAAAGTCGAATTTGACAAATGTCGAATTTCAAAAAGTGGAATTTTGAAAGTCCGTTTTTTTTTACGGAAAGTACTAAATTGCATTGTCGATTTTTTTTTTGGGCCGAAAAAGTCCAGTTTTTCGACAATTTCGGGAATTCGACCGCAATTGCATATACCCCTTAGTTGAAAATAGTGAGTACACTATTACCTGCAGGAGCTCTGTGCTGGATCCACATAGCTGGCGGTGGAGGGGAGGAATTGGAAATCGCGGGCCGTGGGAGGGGCGGAGTCTCGGAAGGGGGCGAAGCCTTAGCTTCTGGATGGTGCTGCTGCTGTAACCAGGCAAAAAATAATAATCCTGGGGGAAGGAGATCAGGCTAGGGAAATCTGCACTGAAGGGCCTCCACACTGCTGTTCTGCAGCAGCTGATCGTGATGCCGACAAGTGAAGAGCCTCTGCTCAGACTGCCCTGCAGGACTCTTATGGCAGTGTGACGTCTCCCTTGCACACCCTGCCCTCCGGCTTTCCTGGACTTGCGGGAGGCTCAGGGAAAAACTTCTCCGGCTTTCCTGGACTTGCGGGAGGCACAGGAATAAACTTTTACCCAGACTTGCCTACCCTCCTAGCGGGAGGCTGAATGCGGGAGGGAACTAGAGCATCTGATGACGGGGAGGGAGGGCAGCTCTCCCCATAGTGACCGGCCGCTGCCCGCAGTGCGCTCAGTTATTTCATTAAACAGTTCACAGGTGACACAGGGGGGTCGGCCCACCGGGGGAATGATCAACACCGCAGCCTCCTCTCAGTCTCGGCTGCCTTTCACATGGGAGGACTAAGCAGTGATACAACAGCACGGGCTGCTGGGAAGGTAGGGTAGGAGAGAAGCGCCCTCTCTCCCTATACGCTGCTTTGAATTATCTGCTTCAGCTGCGCTGTGTGCGATCTGGGGAGGAAGGTGATCGTCACGCGCAGGCTGGGGTGGTCCTGTCACTGTGCACATCGGCGGGCCCTCTTATCTGTCAGGGCGGGACGACGTCACCCTTTGATGGCGGCTCTTACCGGGACAGGTATCAAGTGTGCGGCGGGTGCAGCGATACCTGAGTGTACCCGGCCGCATACATGAACCACTGGGCGGCTCTAGTTTCTACATTAGAGTGTGCACCCGTTTGCACACCTATGAAACTACTGTTTTTTCAGTGCAGCGTCAGCGGACCGCCCCTTCATGTCTCCCG
The DNA here is from genome assembly GCF_028390025.1 of Pseudophryne corroboree. Taxonomy (NCBI): domain Eukaryota; kingdom Metazoa; phylum Chordata; class Amphibia; order Anura; family Myobatrachidae; genus Pseudophryne; species Pseudophryne corroboree. The sequence continues at coordinate 102,201,707 of NC_086451.1, read as the reverse complement.
CCCCTAGGCAGCTGCCTAAAGCTGCATAGTGGAAGCACCGGCCCTGCATGTCATATCTTTAAAGAGCAAGAAAGTGTAATTTCTCTAACGTCCTAGTGGATGCTGGGGACTCCGTAAGGACCATGGGGAATAGACGGGCTCCGCAGGAGACAGGGCACTTTAAGAAAGAATTTGGATACTGGTGTGCTCTGGCTCCTCCCTCTATGTCCCTCCTCCAGACCTCAGTTTGAATCTGTGCCCGGACGAGCTGGGTGCTACTTAGTGAGCTCTCCTGAGCTTGCTATAAAAGAAAGTATTTTGTTAGGTTTTTTTATTTTCAGAGAGATCTGCTGGCAACAGACTCTCTGCAGCGTGGGACTGAGTGGAGAGAAGCAGCCCTACTCACTGAAGATAGGTCCTGCTTCTTAGGCTACTGGACACCATTAGCTCCAGAGGGATCGTACACAGGATCTCACCCTTTGTCGTCCAATCCCGGAGCCGCGCCGCCGTCCCCCTCGCAGAGCCGGAAGACAGAAGCCGGTGACAGAAGCAAGAAAACTTCAAAAGCGGCGGCAGAAGACTACAGTCTTCAAACTGAGGTAGCGCACAGCATTGCAGCTGTGCGCCATTGCTCCCACATTAAACCCACACACTCCGGTCACTGTAGGGTGCAGGGCACAGGGGGGGGCGCCCTGGGCAGCAATTAGGAACCTCTTGGCAAAAAGTAGCATATATACAGTTGGGCACTGCATATATGCATGAGCCCCCGCCATTATTTTACACACAAACGTGGGACAGAAGCCCGCACCAGCACCATTTTCTCTCCACAGCTCCAGTGAGAGGAAGCTCTCCAGGCTCTCCCCTGCAGAAACACGGTAGAAAGAGGGTGAAAAGAGAGGGGGGGCACATAAATTAGGCGCAAAAAGCTTTATATACAGCAGCTACTGGGTTAACACTAAGTTACTGTGTGATTCCTGGGTAATATAGCGCTGGGGTGTGTGCTGGCATACTCTCTGTCTGTCTCTCCAAAGGGCCTTGTGGGGGAACTGTCTTCAAAAAGAGCATCCCCTGTATGTGTGTGGTGTGTCGGTACGCTTGTGTTGACATGTTTGACGAGGAAGGCTATGTGGAAGCAGAGCGGGAGCAAATGAATGTGGGGTCGCCGCCGACGGCGCCGACACCTGATTGGATGGATATGTGGAAGGTTTTAAATGATAATGTTAATTCCTTGAATAAAAGGTTGGATAAAGTTGAAACCTTAGGACAGTCAGGGTCTCAGCCCATGCCTGATCCTATGTCACAGAGGCCGTCAGGGTCTCAGAAGCGCCCACTATCCCAAATTGTTGACACAGACACCGACACGGAGTCTGACTCCAGTGTTGGCTATGATGATGCAAAGTTACAGCCTAAATTGGCTAAAGCTATACGTTATATGATTATAGCAATGAAGGAGGTGTTGCACATCACAGAGGAAACCCCTGACAAGAGGGTTCATATGTATGGGGAAAAAAGGCAGGAGGTGACCTTTCCCCCTTCACATGAGCTAAATGAGTTATGTGAAAAGGCTTGGGAATCTCCAGATAAAAAACTGCAGATTTCCAAACGGATGTTTATGGCGTATCCTTTCCCGCCAATGGACAGGTTACGCTGGGAATCCTCCCCTAGGGTGGATAAAGCTCTAACACGCTTATCCAAGAGGGTAGCCCTGCCGTCACAGGATACGGCCACCCTAAAAGATGCTGCGGATAGAAAGCAAGAGGGTACCCTGAAGTCCATTTATACACATCCAGGTACCTTACTAAGGCCGGCAATTGCGTCGGCCTGGGTGTGTAGTGCTGTAGCAGCATGGACGGATACCTTATCTGAGGAACTGGATACCTTAGACAAGGATACTATATTAATGACCCTGGGGCATATAAAAGACGCTGTCCTATATATGAGAGATGCTCAAAGAGACATTAGCCTACTGGGCTCTAGAATAAATGCAATGTCGATTTCTGCCAGAAGGGTCCTGTGGACTCGGCAATGGACAGGCGATGCCGACTCAAAAAGGCACATGGAGGTTTTACCTTACAAGGGTGAGGAATTGTTTGGGGAGGGTCTCTCGGACCTGGTCTCCACAGCTACTGCTGGAAAGTCAAATTTTTTGCCATATGTTCCCTCACAACCTAAGAAAGCACCGTATTACCAAATGCAGTCCTTTCGTTCACAAAAAGGCAAGAAAGTCCGAGGTGCGTCCTTTCTTGCCAGAGGCAAGGGTAGAGGAAAGAAGCTGCACAACACAGCTAGTTCCCAGGAACAGAAGTCCTCCCCGGCTTCTACTAAATCAACCGCATGACGCTGGGGCTCCACAGGCGGAGCTAGGCCCGGTGGGGGCGCATCTCCCAAATTTCAGCCACAAGTGGGTTCACTCCCAGGTGGATACCTGGGTAATAGAGATTGTGTCTCAGGGATACAAGCTGGAATTCGAGGAGATGCCCCCTCACCGATACCTCAAATCGGCCCTGCCAGCTTCCCCCCTAGAGAGGGAAATTGTGTTAGCTGCAATTCACAAATTGTATCTTCAGCAGGTGGTGGTCAAGGTTCCCCTCCTTCAACAAGGAAAGGGTTATTATTCGACCATGTTTGTGGTTCCGAAACCGGACGGTACGGTCAGACCCATATTGAATTTAAAATCCCTGAACATATACCTGAAAAGGTTCAAGTTCAAGATGGAATCGCTCAGAGCGGTCATCGCAAGACTGGAAGGGGGGGATTTTATGGTTTCTCTGGACATAAAGGATGCATACCTTCATGTCCCCATTTATCCACCTCATCAGGCGTACCTCAGATTTGTGGTACAGGATTGTCATTACCAATTCCAGACGTTGCCGTTTGGTCTCTCCACGGCACCGAGAATTTTTACCAAGGTAATGGCGGAAATGATGGTGCTCCTGCGAAAGCAAGGGGTCACAATTATCCCATACTTGGACGATCTCCTCATAAAGGCGAGGTCCAAAGAGCAGTTGCTGATCAGCGTAGCACTCTCTCGGGAAGTGTTACAACAGCACGGCTGGATTCTAAATATTCCAAAGTCGCAGTTGATTCCTAGGACTCGTCTGCCCTTCCTGGGCATGATTCTGGACACAGACCAGAAGAGGGTTTATCTCCCGATGGAGAAGGCTCAGGAGCTCATGACACTGGTCAGAAACCTACTAAAACCAAAACAGGTGTCGGTGCATCACTGCACGCAAGTCCTGGGAAAGATGGTGGCATCATACGAGGCCATTCCCTTTGGCAGGTTCCATGCGAGGACCTTTCAATGGGATCTGTTGGACAAGTGGTCCGGATCACATCTACAGATGCATCGGCTGATCACCCTATCCCCCAGGGCCAGGGTGTCTCTCCTGTGGTGGCTGCAGAGTGCTCACCTTCTCGAGGGCCGCAGATTCGGCATTCAGGACTGGGTCCTGGTGACCACGGATGCAAGCCTCCGAGGGTGGGGGGCAGTCACACAAGGAAGAAATTTCCAAGGTCTGTGGTCAAGTCAGGAGACTTGCCTTCACATCAATATCCTGGAACTAAGGGCCATATACAACGCCCTAAGTCAAGCGGAGACCCTGCTTCGCGAACAATCGGTGCTGATTCAGTCAGACAACATCACCGCAGTGGCTCATGTAAACCGCCAAGGCGGCACAAGGAGCAGGGTGGCGATGGCGGAAGCCACCAGAATTCTTCGCTGGGCGGAGAATCACGTAAGAGCACTGTCAGCAGTGTTCATTCCGGGAGTGGACAACTGGGAAGCAGACTTCCTCAGCAGGCACGACCTCCACCCGGGAGAGTGGGGACTTCATCAAGAAGTCTTCACGCAGATTGCAAGTCGGTGGGAACGGCCACAGGTGGACATGATGGCATCCCGCCTCAACAAAAAGCTACAGAGGTATTGCGCCAGGTCAAGAGACCCTCAGGCGATAGCTGTAGACGCACTAGTGACACCGTGGGTGTTCCAGTCGGTTTATGTATTTCCTCCTCTTCCTCTCATACCCAAGGTGCTGAGAATCATAAGAAAAAGAGGAGTGAGAACAATATTCATTGTTCCGGATTGACCAAGAAGGACTTGGTATCCAGATCTGCAAGAAATGCTCACAGAGGACCCATGGCCTCTGCCTCTAAGACAGGACTTGTTGCAACAGGGGCCCTGTCTGTTCCAAGACTTACCGCGGCTGCGTTTGACGGCATGGCGGTTGAACGCCGGATCCTAGCAGAAAAAGGCATTCCGGATGAGGTTATTCCTACGCTGATAAAGGCTAGGAAGGACGTGACGGCTAAACATTATCACCATATATGGCGAAAATATGTTGCTTGGTGTGAGGCCAGGAATGCCCCTACGGAGGAATTCCAGCTGGGCCGTTTCCTTCACTTCCTACAGTCGGGAGTGACTTTGGGCCTGAAATTGGGTTCCATTAAGGTCCAGATTTCGGCCCTATCCATTTTCTTTCAAAAAGAACTGGATTCTTTTCCTGAAGTTCAGACGTTTGTAAAGGGAGTGCTGCATATTCAGCCCCCTTTTGTGCCTCCAGTGGCACCTTGGGATCTTAACGTGGTGTTGAGTTTCCTGAAGTCACACTGGTTTGAGCCACTCAAAACCGTGGAGTTAAAATTTCTCATGTGGAAGGTGGTCATGCTATTAGCCTTGGCTTCAGCTAGGCGTGTGTCAGAATTAGCGGCTTTGTCACATAAAAGCCCCTATCTGGTTTTCCATATGGACACAATTTCTGCCAAAAGTGGTGTCATCTTTTCATATGAACCAACCTATTGTGGTGCCTGTGGCTACTCGTGACTTGGAGGATTCCGAGTTACTAGATGTGGTCAGGGCTTTGAAGGTTTATGTAGCCAGAAAGGCTAGAGTCAGGAAAACTTAGTCGCTGTTTATCCTGTATGCATCCAACAAGCTGGGTACTCCTGCTTCAAAGCAAACTATTGCTCGCTGGATCTGTAACACGATTCAGCAGGCTCATTCTGCGGCTGGATTGCCGCTTCCAAAATCGGTAAAAGCCCACTCCACAAGGAAGGTGGGCTCTTCTTGGGCCGCTGCCCGAGGGGTCTCGGCATTACAGCTTTGCCGAGCAGCTACTTGGTCAGGTTCGAACACTTTTGCAAAGTTTTACAAGTTTGATACCCTGGCTGAGGAGGACCTTGTGTTTGCTCATTCGGTGCTGCAGAGTCATCCGCACTCTCCCGCCCGTTTGGGAGCTTTGGTATAATCCCCATGGTCCTTACGGAGTCCCCAGCATCCACTAGGACGTTAGAGAAAATAAGATTTTATTTACCGGTAAATCTATTTCTCGTAGTCCGTAGTGGATGCTGGGCGCCCGTCCCAAGTGCGGACTTCTTCTGCAATACTTGTATATAGTTATTGCTTAAATAAGGGTTATGTTGTGGTTGCATCAGAGTTGATCTGATGCTCAGTTGTTGTTCATACTGTTAACTGGGTAAGTTTATCACGAGTTGTACGGTGTGATTGGTGTGACTGGTATGAGTCTTGCCCTGGATTCCAAAATCCTTTCCTTGTACTGTCAGCTCTTCCGGGCACAGTTTCTCTAACTGAGGTCTGGAGGAGGAACATAGAGGGAGGAGCCAGAGCACACCAGTATCCAAATTCTTTCTTAAAGTGCCCTGTCTCCTGCGGAGCCCGTCTATTCCCCATGGTCCTTACGGAGTCCCCAGCATCCACTACGGACTACGAGAAATAGATTTACCGGTAAGTAAAATCTTATTATTGTCTTTATGACAGATTAGGCACACCACCAGTTCTACCAAAATAAATACATTTTATATATCTATCTATCACTACATGGCTGCAACTAAGGGGTGCTAGGGGGTCTTGTGACCTGGGCGCTGGATCAGAGGATGCGCCAGGACAGTCACTTTAAACCCCCCCCCAACACGCCCCCTCCCCCTGCAGCTGCAACGAGCCAGGCGCATTGCAGTGAAGAAACTGAAAATAAACAACAGTTCCCAGCAGCCCTTGCAAGGGCTGTAGTTTACGTACAGTTTATTCATTGCAGTGCGTCCGGCCCCAGGGCCGGCGCTTCCACTAGGCAGATTTAGGCAGCTGCCTAGGGGTGGGAGACATGAAGGGGCGGTCCGCTGACGCTGCCCTGAAAAAACAGTAGTTTCATAGGTGTGCAAACGGGTGCACACTCTAATGTAGAAACTAGAGCCGCCCAGTGGTTCATGTATGCGGCCGGGTACGCTCAGGTATCGCTGCGCCCGCCGCACACTTGATACCTGTCCCGATCAGAGCCGCCATCAAAGGGTGACGTCGTCCCGCCCTGACAGATAAGAGGGCCCGCCGATGTGCACAGTGACAGGACCACCCCAGCCTGCGCGTGACGATCACCTTCCTCCTCGGATCGCACACAGCGCAGCTGAAGCAGATAATTCAAAGCAGCGTATAGGGAGAGAGGGCGCTTCTCTCCTACCCTACCTTCCCAGCAGCCCGTGCTGTTGTATCACTGCTTAGTCCTCCCATGCGAAAGGCAGCCGAGACTGAGAGGAGGCTGCGGTGTTGATCATTCCCCCGGTGGGCCGACCCCCCCCCCCCCCGTGTCACCTGTGAACTGTTTAATTAAATAACTGAGCGCACTGCGGGCAGCGGCCGGTCACTATGGGGAGAGCTGCCCTCCCTCCCCGTCATCAGATGCTCTAGTTCCCTCCCGCATTCAGCCTCCCGCTAGGAGGGTAAGCAAGTCTGGGTAAAAGTTTTTCCCTGAGCCTCCCGCAAGTCCAGGAAAGCCGGAGGGCAGGGTGTGCAAGGGAGACGTCACACAGCCATAAGAGTCCTGCAGGGCAGTCTGAGCAGAGGCTCTTCACTTGTCGGCATCACGATCAGCTGCTGCAGAACAGCAGTGTGGAGGCCCTTCAGTGCAGATTTCCCTGGCCAGATCTCCTTCCCCCAGGATTATTATTTTTTGCCTGGTTACAGCAGCAGCACCATCCAGAAGCTAAGGCTCCACCCCCTTCTGAGACTCCGCCCCTCCCACGGCCCGCGATTTCCAATTCCTCCCCTCCACCGCCAGCTATGTGGATCCAGCACAGAGCTCCTGCAGGTAATAGTGTACTCACTATTTTCAAACTTAGTCACCAATATGATAAGTCTAGATAGCATCATCTTATTGTCAGTGTATGGGTCCAGTGTATGTCCATTAAAGTTACATTATGTGTTAGACAGGGTCAGACTGGCCATTAGTTTTGCTTTGGGGCAAGCCCCAGTGGATATTTAAATGAAATACATTTGAATTATGGCCCCTACACACTGGCCGATATCTCAGCCGTTCTCTTGAACGCCCGATATATCGCGGGACCATCGGCCAGTGTGTACACGCGATACATCTGTGAACTCCGTTGTTCACAGACGTATCGCGTCGGCCCCGCAGCACAGCCGACGGCCAATATATCTACCAATATATATTGGCGCATCGCTGTGTGTGTACGGGCGACCAGCCGGCCGCCCGTACACATGCTGCGGCGGCCGGCGGTGATTGACAGCTGAACTGGGCGGGCGTGTGTACACGCCCGCCCAGTTCATGACGTCAGTCCCCAACGGATCGGGCAGTGTGTATGCTCAACACACTGCCCGATCCGTCCATAGATATATCTGCCGATCAATTGATCGGCAGATATATATACCAGTGAGTACCCACCATTAGGGAGATATTGCTGAGGTAGGTAAGCTGATGCCCATCAACAGCTACATGCAAGGAGCACAGGGATTAAACACAGTTTGGCAGATTCTGGGGTTATTGGTGTGCGGGGCCACCTCCCCGCCAGCTGACCCAATGTAGTGCGGTGCATGCAGCGGCCACCACCCACTATCAGGAGAACTGGCCCTGACTGAATCCCACCCGGCTGTCAGCACCTTGCGTGCCGATCAATTCTCTCAACAACCCGCCCCCCGCTGCCGGCCATTCTAAATGTGGTGTCGCCCATCAGCCAATCAGAACTTGCGGACCAGCAGCAGCGGCTCTTGATTGGCTGATGGACCGCAAGCTTTGATATGCTGACGGCCGGTGCCATGTTTCAAATGGCCACCACCGCAGGAGGCATCAGTGAGGAGGACAAGTAGCGGCAGCAAACCAGCAGCGGCGGCGATGGGCACTACTGGGGGATTATCTGTATCTGGCACCTCTGGTGGTATTTGTAACTGGCACTGCTGGGGAAATACTTAATGTGAATTTCAGCTCATACTGTGCGGGGTTAATGTGAATTTGGCTCATACTGTGTGGTGTAATGTGAATTTCAGCTCATACTGTGGGGCATTTTGTGATTTTCGGCTCATACTGTTGCGTAATGTGAATTTGGCTCATACTGTGTGGGGTAATGTGAATTTGGGCTCATACTGTGTGGTGTAATGTGAATTTGGGCTCATACCGTGTCGGCGTAATCTGAATTTGGCTCCTACTGTGTGGCGTAATGTGAATTTGGGTTCATACTGTGCATTTACAGTGCAGTGCCAGTCTGGAGGCACATGGAAACAAAAGTTTCAATTCTAAGTACATCCAAAGCACAGGGTGCTGCCCCGAGGACCTTTTCGCGATGGCACTGCTCGCACCCCATATTTATGGTCTTGTGTACTGATCCCGCCTACTTTGGTGTTGGCTCCGCCTACCATTGATTTGGTGTCGCCCACATGGGGCCACTTCTAGAAATTTTTCCAGGACTTTTAGTTCCCAATCCGTCCCTGCCGTCCACAGACAGATTGGTCTTATGCAGTTGGGGACAGCTCTGGTACATGAGCTGTTTAAGAAGAGGTAGGGGCTCTAAGAGTAATTTGATTGCTGACTGCGCCTGTCCATATGTAGTGGGACTACAAGTCCCAGCAGATCTTGTCAGCTGAATGTGCTAGGACTTGTAGTGACATCACAGCTGGAGAGGCCATAACAAGCCAAGTACTGTACAGCAACATATAATGGTGTAGATATTGTGTGTGTGTGTGTGTGTGTGTGTGTGTGTGTGTGTGTGTGTGTGTGTGTGTGTGTGTGTGTGTGTGTGTGTGTGTGTGTATATATATATATATTTCTCTAACGTCCTAAGTGGATGCTGGGGACTCCGTCAGGACCATGGGGAATAGCGGCTCCGCAGGAGACAGGGCACAAAAGTAAAAGCTTTAGGATCAGGTGGTGTGCACTGGCTCCTCCCCCCATGACCCTCCTCCAGTTAGGTTTTTGTGCCCGTCCGAGCAGGGTGCAATCTAGGTGGCTCTCTTAAGGAGCTGCTTAGAAAAAGTTTTTAGGTTTTTTATTTTCAGTGAGTCCTGCTGGCAACAGGCTCACTGCATCGAGGGACTTAGGGGAGAGAAGTTCAACTCACCTGCGTGCAGGATGGATTGGCTTCTTAGGCTACTGGACACCATTAGCTCCAGAGGGAGTCGGAACACAGGTCTCACCCTGGGGTTCGTCCCGGAGCCGCGCCGCCGACCCCCCTTGTAGATGCTGAAGATTGAAGGTCCAGAAACCGGCGGCAGAAGGCTTTTCAGTCTTCATGAAGGTAGCGCACAGCACTGCAGCTGTGCGCCATTGTTGTCACACACTTCACACCATAGGTCACGGAGGGTGCAGGGCGCTGCAGGGGGCGCCCTGGGCAGCAATGAGAATACCTTGTTCTGGCTAAAAAATACATCACATATAGCCCCTGGGGCTATATGGATGTATTTAACCCCTGCCAGGTCTCAGAAAAACGGGAGAAGAAGCCCGCCGAAAAGGGGGCGGGGCCTATTCTCCTCAGCACACAGCGCCATTTTCCCTCACAGAAATGCTGGTGGGAAGGCTCCCAGGCTCTCCCCTGCACTGCACTACAGAAACAGGGTTAAAACAGAGAGGGGGGGGCACTTATTTGGCGATATGTATATATATATTAAAATGCTATAAGGGAAAAACACTTATATAAAGGTTGTCCCTGTATAATTATAGCGTTTTTGGTGTGTGCTGGCAAACTCTCCCTCTGTCTCCCCAAAGGGCTAGTGGGGTCCTGTCCTCTATCAGAGCATTCCCTGTGTGTGTGCTGTGTGTCGGTACGTGTGTGTCGACATGTATGAGGACGATGTTGGTGAGGAGGCGGAGCAATTGCCTGAAATGGTGATGTCACTCTCTAGGGAGTCGACACCGGAATGGATGGCTTATTTAAGGAATTACGTGATAATGTCAACACGCTGCAAGGTCGGTTGACGACATGAGACGGCCGGCAAACAAATTAGTACCTGTCCAGGCGTCTAAAACACCGTCAGGGGCTGTAAAACGCTCATTTACCTCAGTCGGTCGACACGGACACTGACTCCAGTGTCGACGGTGAAGAAACAAACGTATTTTCCTTTAGGGCCACACGTTACATGTTAAGGGCAATGAAGGAGGTGTTACATATTTCTGATACTACAAGTACCACAAAGAAGGGTATTATGTGGGGTGTGAAAAGACTACCTGTAGTTTTTCCTGAATCAGATAAATTAAATGAAGTGTGTGATGATGAGTGGGTTTCCCCCGATAGAAAATTATTGGCGGTATACCCTTTCCCGCCAGAAACACCCTTTAGGGTGGATAAGGCGCTCACACGCTTATCAAAACAAGTGGCGGTACCGTCTCCAGATAGGGCCGCCCTCAAGGAGCCAGCTGAGAGGCTGGAAAATATCCTAAAAAGGTATATACACACATACTGGTGTTATACTGCGACCAGCGATCGCCTCAACCTGGATGTGCAGCGCTGGGGTGGCTTGGTCGGATTCCCTGACTGAAAATATTGATACCCTTGACAGGGACAGTATTTTATTGACTATAGAGCATTTAAAGGATGCATTTCTATATATGCGAGATGCACAGAGGGATATTTGCACTCTGGCATCAAGAGTAAGTGCGATGTCCATATCTGCCAGAAGATGTTTATGGACACGACAGTGGTCAGGTGATGCAGATTCCAAACGGCACATGGAAGTATTGCCGTATAAAGGGGAGGAGTTATTTGGGGTCGGTCCATCGGACCTGGTGGCCACGGCAACAGCTGGAAAATCCACCTTTTTTACCCCAAGTCACATCTCAGCAGAAAAAGACACCGTCTTTTCAGCCTCAGTCCTTTCGTCCCCATAAGGGCAAGCGGGCAAAAGGCCAGTCATATCTGCCCAGGGATAGAGGAAAGGGAAGAAGACTGCAGCAGGCAGCCCATTCCCAGGAACAGAGCCCTCCACCGCTTCTACTAAGTCCTCAGCATGACGCTGGGGCCGTACAAGCGGACTCAGGTGCGGTGGGGGGTCGTCTCAAGAGTTTCAGCGCGTAGTGGTCTCACTCGCAAGTGGACCCCTGGATCCTACAAGTAGTATCCCAGGGGTACAGATTGGAAATTCGAGACGTCTCCCCCTCGCAGGCTCCTGATGTCTGTTTTACCAACGTCTTCCTCCGACAGGGAGGCAGTATTGGAAACAATTCACAAGCTGTATTCCCAGCAGGTGATAATCAAAGTACCCCTCCTACAACAAGGAAAGGGGTATTATTCCACACTACATTGTGGTACTGAAGCCGGACGGCTCGGTGAGACCTATTCTAAATGGATAATCTTTGAACACTTACATACAAAGGTTCAAATCAAGATGGAGTCACTCAGAGCAGTGATAGCGAACCAATAGGGTGTCCCTGGACATCAAGGTTGCTTACCTCCATGTCCCAAATTGCCCTTCTCACCAAGGGTACCTCAGGTTCGTGGTACGGAACTGTCACTATCAGTTTCAGACGCTGCCGTTTGGATTGTCCACGGCACCCCGGGTCTTTACCAAAGTAATGGCCGAAATGATGATTCTTCTTCAAAGAAAAGGCGTCTTAATTATCCCTTACTTGGACGATCTCCTGATAAGGGCAGGGTCCAGAGAACAGTTGGAAGTCGGAGTAGCACTATCTCAAGTAGTTCTACGACAGCACGGGTGGATTTTAAATATCCAAAATCGCAGTCGTTTCCGACGACACGTCTGCTGTTCCTAGGGATGGTTCTGGACACAGTCCAGAAAAAGGTGTTTTTCCCGGAGGAGAAAGCCAGGGAGTTATCCGAGCTAGTCAGGAACCTCCTAAAACCAGGAAAAGTGTCAGTGCATCATTGCACAAGAGTCCTGGGAAAAATGGTGGCTTATTACGAAGCGATTCCATTCGGCAGATTCCACGCAAGAACTTTTCAGTGGGATCTGCTGGACAAATGGTCCGGATCGCATCTTCAGATGCATCAGCGGATAACCCTATCTCCAAGGACAAGGGTGTCTCTCCTGTGGTGGTTACAGAGTGCTCATCTTCTAGAGGGCCGCAGATTCGGCATTCAGGATTGGATGCTGGTGACCACGGAGGCCAGCCTGAGAGGCTGGGGAGCAGTCACACAAGGAAAAAATTTCCAGGGAGTGTGATCAAGTCTGGAGACTTTTCTCCACATAAATATACTAGAGCTAAGGGCAATTTACAATGCTCTAAGCTTAGCAAGACCTCTGCTTCAAGGTCAGCCGGTATTGATCCAGTGGGACAACAACACGGCAGTCGCCCACGTAAACAGACAGGGCGGCACAAGAAGCAGGAGGGCAATGGCAGAAACTGCAAGGATTTTTCGCTGGGCGGAAAATCATGTGATAGCACTGTCAGCAGTGTTCATTCCGGGAGTGGACAACTGGGAAGCAGACTTCCTCAGCACAACCTCCACCCGGGAGAGTGGGGACTTCATCGGGAAGTCTTCCACATGATTGTGAACCGTTGGGAAAGACCAAAGGTGGACATGATGGCGTCCCGCCTGAACAAAAAACTGGACAAGTATTGCGCCAGGTCAAAAGACCCTCAGGCAATAGCTGTGGACGTTCTGGTAACACCGTGGGTGTACCAGTCGGTGTATGTCTTACCTCCTCTGCTTCTCATACCCAAGGTATTGAGAATTATAAGACGTAGAGGAGTAAGAACTATACTCGTGGCTCCGGATTGGCCAAGAAGGACTTGGTACCCGGAACTTCAAGAGATGCTCACAGAGGACTCATGGCCTCTGCCGCTAAGAAGGGACTTGTTTCAGCAAGTACCATGTCTGTTCCAAGGCTTACCGCGGCTGCGTTTGACGGCATGGCGGTTGAACGCCGGATCCTAAGGGAAGAAGGCATTCCGGAAGAGGTCATTCCTACCCTGGTCAAAGCCAGGAAGGAGGTGACCGCACAACATTATCACCACATGTGGCGAAAATATGTTGCGTGGTGTGAGGCCAGGAAGGCCCCACGAAGAAATTTCAACTTGGTCGTTTCCTGCATTCCTGCAAACAGGAGTGTCTATGGGCCTCAAATTGGGGTCCATTAAGGTTCCAATTTCGGCCCTGTCGATTTTCTTCCAAAAAAGAATTGGCTTCAGTTCCTGAAGTCCAGAAGTTTGTCAAGGGAGTACTGCATATACAACCCCCTTTTGTGCCTCCAGTGGCACTGTGGGATCTCAACGTAGTTCTGGGATTCCTCAAATCACATTGGTTTAAACCGCTCAAATCTGTGGATTTGAAATATTTCACAGGGAAAGTGACCATGCGGTTGGCCCTGGCCTCGGCCAGGCGAGTGTCAGAATTGGCGGCGTTTGTCTCACAAAAGCCCATATCTGATTGTCCATTCGGACAGGGCAGAGCTGCGGACTCGTCCCCAGTTTCTCCCTAAGGTGGTGTCAGTGTTTCACCTGAACCAGCTTATTGTGGTACCTGCGGCTACTAGGGACTTGGAGGACTCCAAGTTGCTAGATGTTGTCAGGGCCCTGAAAATATAGTTTCCAGGACGACTGGAGTCAGGAAAACTGACTTGCTGTTATCCTGTATGCACCCAACAAACTGGGTGCTCTTGCTTCTAAGCAGACGATTGCTAGTTGGATGTGTAGTACAATTCAGCTTGCACATTCTGTGGCAGGCCTGCCACAGCCAAAATATGTAAATGCCCATTTCACAAGGAAGGTGGGCTCATCTTGGGCGGCTGCCCGAGGGCTCTCGGCTTTACAACTTTGCCGAGCTGATACTTGGTCAGGGGCTCACCCTGACTGAGGAGGACCTGGAGTTCTCTCATTCGGTGCTGCAGAGTCATCCGCACTCTCCCGCCCGTTTGGGAGCTTTGGTATAATCCCCATGGTCCTGACGGAGTCCCCAGCATCCACTTAGGACGTTAGAGAAAATAAGAATTTACTTACCGATAATTCTATTTCTCGTAGTCCGTAGTGGATGCTGGGCGCCCATCCCAAGTGCGGATTGTCTGCAATACTTGTACATAGTTATTGTTACAAAAATCGGGTTATTATTGTTGTGAGCCATCTTTTCAGAGGCTCCGCTGTTATCATGCTGTTAACTGGGTTCAGATCACAGGTTGTACAGTGTGATTGGTGTGGCTGGTATGAGTCTTACCCGGGATTCAAAATCCTTCCTTATTGTGTACGCTCGTCCGGGCACAGTATTCTAGCTGAGGCTTGGAGGAGGGTCATGGGGGGAGGAGCCAGTGCACACCACCTGATCCTAAAGCTTTTACTTTTGTGCCCTGTCTCCTGCGGAGCCGCTATTCCCCATTGTCCTGACGGAGTCCCCAGCATCCACTACGGACTACGAGAAATAGAATTATCGGTAAGTAAATTCTTTTTTTTTTTTTTTTATTATTATTATTTTTTTACTATTATTTAAAAAATATATTTTTTTTATACAAACACACAGCGGCACCAGAGTCTTAAATCTAACTTAGTGTATTCACGTCTATACCCAACGTTTCGGGACTGGATTGCCCCTTTGCCAAGGTAAATCCCCTTGACAAAGGGGCGGTCCAGCCCCAAAATGTTGGCTATAGATTATGAATACACATAAGGTATATACACACTGAGCAATTTTTTCCCCCCTTCCGAAGTGATGTCAGCGGGGGTGAACGGCTTTCCATAGAAGGACGCTATGGAAAGCTGTTAACCCCGCCGTTCATTTACTTGTAATACCAGCAGATGAACGGCGGCCGCCGGCGATGAAGCGGGAGCGCGCATCATCGCTGGAGCATACACACTGGGCGACTGAAAGCAGCTCAACACACCAAAAGTGAGCTGCTTTCAGCTCAAAGTCGCCCAGTGGG